>NC_140168.1:78114495-78714495 GCF_963971535.1 Notolepis coatsorum
GTGGGACTTGGTTAAAAATGTTTATTGAATTAATCCAAGACTTTATAGTTAATCACATTTTAAACGCATATCAATATTTGATGCGAAAAGCAATATCTTTCAATTCAAATGGATTTTGGTATACAAGTGAATCAATGAATATACATTATACATACGTTTAAGCAGCAAACTCTTGTTTATTAGCTACTACACAGACCAACAGTCAGGTCAATGCAATTTTTAACAAAGTGCAGCAATTTTATTATATAGAGTTATATATATATAGCGCAAAGGACCTTTTCTCTTTTGAAAGGTAACATTCCAAAGTTTGTTACACAATAAAGAAAAATCATGTTGAGTGCTAATGAAATAGAGTATCAGAGGTTTGAACACACTGAAGTAAAAGTTTTGTGTACTCACATTTCTGTTTAGTGGTTGCCAGATGCCTGTTTATAAGTTCCAGCTGAGAGGTAGGAGCTGGAAAACATAACGGTTCCATAGCCTGAAGTCTTATAGTCATACAGGTCCAAAGTTTATAAAAATCCCACGGATATCTATTTTGTTTCACAAAGGTTTTTATAATGTGTGTACCGGCAATAATTCAGCGTGATTATCCAAAATGGCCGTCTACTGTCATTAATTTCGCTTCTTAAGTCAAAACAAAGGACTTCTTTGTCTTCTTGTGTTACTTTCCCCCACTGTCAGCGCCCGTCTGGGATCGCTTTCAGAGCAGACGCTCCTTGGCTACAACAGTGGTCAATCATTTTCGCCATCAGCGGTGACTGGTCACTGGTCAGTTCAGGACCGTTCACAACCGGACGTGGTCACTCGGCCGAACGGCTTGTCAAATGACACCGGATGCTTCGTCTTGTAATTCGAGAATGGAATCACGTAATAGGTTGAGTGTGGTGACGATCGAAAGGCGGCAAATTCAACTTTCCAACAACGTATTGGTTGATGGGCGAAAACGTTTAATTACGTGAAGACATTTCTGTAGTTAATTAATCAAAATTAACACGATAACGTCACAGCCCTAAAAAATATACAAGCTATCTGAAGAAATACACATCAACCAATATATCACACATTAGCTAGTTAACAGTGCAACAAGTTGTAGATGATTCTGACATCCAAGGTAATAATCTGTTTAACGAGGAGATGGCTGATCCCATTCAACTCAATATCAGCCAAACTCAAAGTTCCCACACATGGCACCAATGTGAGTTCACGCGCTACACAGTGACGTGACCCTTCCTTCTCTTATAGTTTCCTTGCACTGCAACAGGAAATACATGTGGGTCCATTTAGAAGGTTCATGTTGTCAAGTACAAACCGTCTATATCACCACATAGCAACCACTGTTTCGCACATAGCAACCGCTGTTTCTTCCAACACACAGAGGACAAACAGGTTTTCCAAAGCGAGGCATCCTGGCTCCTGAAATTCAGATCAAACTATCAAACTATGAGTTGCAGATCAAAATAGGAATCAACATCCAGCAATTGTGTGTATTATTTCCCAGCATAAAATGTTGTCAGAAACATAATTTTAGGTGGAAAATAGGTCATTTTCTTTCTTGAAAGCCAGAGCTGAAAAACAGGGACCAATCGACTATCTAATCAGGTGGTGCATTCCATGTTCGGGAAATGGGGCGAGGGAAGGCCAACACTTTCACGTGGAGAGACTCACGTGCACTAACGCGCACGCACAGTCGGCACCACTACCAAAACAAAGAACAGAGAGGCTTGGATTACAACACACACACAGAGGGAGCGGGACTCCATTCTCTAATCAGTTGTCTGCTGCTATGATAATGTTCAAAATTGCTAAATCTGCAATTGAGATCCTTTAAGTGTCTTGCTAAAAGGCATTCACATGTGATGTTGTGTTATCGTGGTGCTTAGGTGATGCTGTTCATCTGTTTTACTGCAACACTACTATCACCGACATCTAAGAAGGGAGATCCCCCCTTGAAGGGCCCTTCTAAGGTTTCTCTCCTCCACATTGCCTGTGGTGCAATTTTTTCCTATTGCTAGGTTTTAGTGAGTTTTTCCTTACCTTCATGTGGGGTATGACTTGGAGTGTATTTAGCTTATTTTTTTTTTTATTTTTTTTTTGACTTTATGGTGTTTTTGTTTTGTTCTTGACCTATTGTGATGTTTCTTCTTGACTTGTTTAAAGAAGACGTGTCCGGCCCATGGGGACATTAACGTGTGTTGTCGGGCCTTACAAATACATTTGATTTGATTTGATTGGTTTATGCTGAGGTCATGGGTTCAACTCCTAGTCTGTCTAAAACGATAGCACTCTCTCTCAGCAGGCTTAGAAAGGTGCTTAAGAGAAGGTGTCTAGAATGTCCCCCGATGGGGGAAGAGATCTCCTGGTATTCAGGTTCATAGTTTTTAACAGTTTTCTTAGTATTTTTGGTTCATTTACAGAATTGTAATCACAACAGGGAACAACCTCTCTCTCTCTCTCTCTCTCTCTCTCTCTCTCTCTCTCTCTCTCTCTCTCTCTCTCTCTCTCTCTCTCTCTCTCTCTCTCTCTCTCTCTCTCTCTCATGTACACACCTTCTCAGCCCAAGCGTGGGCTGCTGAGAATTGAAGTGGGCAGTCTGTTAGTTGTTAGTTGACAGGATGTGTGTCATCTCTAAGTGCCTGTCAGAGAGAGTGAGAGAGAGTGAGAGAGAGAGAGAGAGAGAGAGAGAGAGAGAGAGAGAAGAGGAGATGAGAGAGAGAGAGAGAGAGATGAGAGAGAGAGAGAGAGAGATTACTCAGCTGAACGAGAAACTAGTAGGAGAGGAAGGAAGTAACTAGTAGGAGAGGTTTCATCCTGAAGTAGCTCATGTAGGAAGGAACTAGTATGAGAGGTTTCATCCTGAAGTAGCTCATGTAGGAAGGAACTAGTAGGAGAGGTTTCATCCTGAAGGAGCTGAGAGAGAGGAAGGAACTACAATTTACAATTGAGTCATTTATTGACACCTTTATCCAAAGCAACTTACAGATTGTGAACAACAAGTCACCAGGACAAGTCTCTGGCAGCTAATGGTCAGTGGCTAGTAGGAGAGGTTTCATCATGAAGAAGCAGGAGAGAGAGAGGAAGGAACTAGTAGGAGTGGTTTCACTGAGATTTCAATGAAGACCAGGTGTTTCTCAGCAGTATAATGTGTGTTTATGGATTCTGTGCAGGTCAGCTTTCATATCAACCAATATATATGGTTCTGTATCGTTAGTGGCTTAGCTTGGCATCACACTGCACTATCTCGCGTACTGTGCACGCGTACTGAATAAACCACAAATGTACCTCTAATACCAGTATTAGTCTGACCACACCCCTCATCAGCTTACCTTCATAAGCAGGTGTGTGGTCACCTGCTCTCCTCCTTCTCGCTTTCACCACAAGGAAGAAGGTGCCTCGGTAGATCCCCACACTTGACACCATGATGGAAGAAATTGATTAGGAACAGCTTTGGGAAACAAGGATACGTTGACATCATATCTTTATTTTTACTCTCTCACTATTTTTTCGAGAAAATACGGCGATATTGTCTTCGTACTGGAGTGTCTAGAAGATGATGATCATTCTAAAAAACCCTCCACCGGTTTTCGTATTGGGAGCACGCCGCTGCATGCTTCTCAACTGCAGTTCCTTGCTGTGTTTGTTGGGGTGAAACCTGTCAGGCCACAGCTGAACTGTCGGACATGCCGCTGTTGTGAGAAGCGGTGCGTTCCAGGTTGGGTGAGTAGTGTTTGCTGGCGGGCTCCACTTGTCTGTTAGTGCTATGGGGGCTACTTGACAAAGTTTATGGAAACCGGCCCCAGGCTAGGGTCCTTTGTTCAGCCACCTAGGCGACAGAAGGCCTTGGTCTGGAGACCATTATAGTTTTAACTAGTGGGCCGCGACCATTGACACTGGTGATCCCTGTGTGTTCTGGACGAGTGGATTCTCTCTGTCACCGTGTTAAGGCCCCATCTTTCATATCCAAATGAGAGTATTCCTTCACGAGGGGATATGTGCATGTAATGTGCGATAGCGGCAGATTCATGTTCAAAGTCAGCTACACAGGCCAGTTGGTACTGTGCTGATTTCCGTCGGATGTGGTAAAGTCACCGTTGTGAAGCGGTGTTGACATCTTGTTTTCTCTTTTCTCTTAAAAAGTGAGGAGAGGTTCAGAACGGCGGCCTGTCTGGGTGAGTGTTATGTCATTGTTTACATGTTCATAGCTTACGGTTAGCCAGTCAGCTGTTAACTGCTGCGTTAGCCTGCTGGATCGCTGCATGGCCTGCTTAGGGCCTACCATTAGCCAGTCAGCTGTTAGCTGCGGGGCTAGCATGTCGTGGTCGCTAGGTAACGTTAGCTTGCTGCTATGGCCATGGCCTGGCGCGGGGTAGCTTAGCTTCTCGCGCGCCGCCGTGAGCTCGCTTCTGATCGCGTGCGTCGTTAGATCGGCGTCTCGCGAGCGGAAGCAGTAGCACCCGAACGGTTGGAGCGGCCGTTAGCTTGATAGCTATTCTGTTGAACGTGCTTTGATTTTAACATGTTTTACACTCTTGACTACGACGTCATCCTTGACAGGGGATGTTTCGTCGACCCTGCCCTGAGCCAGGACGGCAAGGTTGCATCAACAAAGGACTGTAGTGCGGGTTGGAGCGGCGACGCTGCCCAGTTCGAACAACACAGGAGCGGCTGTGTTTCCTACGGTGTCTGTGACTGCACTTCGCTGATCTGCGTTCCGGGTAGGAACGGGGTTGACCAGACCTCATAACACGTCTTCTGGTTTTACTTTGCTAAATGTATTGTGAATAACGGTGTTTTTCCCAAAACGTGTGTTGCTACAATGCATTTAGGATACGTTGCGGGTTATGTGTGAGCTGTTTTTGTCACTGGCAGTTAGCTTCTCCGTGCAAACGGGATGTAATGATCTGGTTGTTGTGTGAGAAACACGGCCGTGTACTCACAACTAAGGTAACTAACCTATGAAGCTATGCTTGGTGACAAGTGAGTAAAAGAATGTTCTTTCTCAGACTGTAATGACAATGAACAGTGTGTTCACACATTAACAGGTTTTCCTGTTTTAACTGGCCGTATTGAGGGTAAAATAGGAGGATTGTGTTTCCCCCCCCGGTTCCCTGGGGACTTTTTCATCCTCCTGTCAGACATGTTGTGCATTAATTGTGTCTTTTGTGTGGTAGGGATACGATGTAACTCTTAGCTTGATTGCTGAGGTTGTGCTAAATCTGCTGGAGAAACTTATTTCCTAAAGGGAAATTGGTTTGGTTGCTGTCATGTGTGCTTAGCAAGGCCTGTGGTCGATACTAATCAAGAATGATGTATTCTCTCATTGTGAAAAAAACGGCGTTCCTCTGTTGAGTGTTTTGCCATTTTTTGTAGGTGATGATGGGTTGTGTGTGTCATGTGACCTACAACTGGGTTGTACTGGCCACAGAAGCACATGTGTATGTTGGACCGGGGTTCTTAGAGCCCTCTCTATTCTGTGTTTTTCCTTAGTAAAAATCAGATAGCAGGTTAGCTCATGCGCTGTGTGGAGCTGTGAAACGCTTCATAGAGCTGACTATGACTGTGTCATATTCTCTTTTTGTCGTTACATCGTATCATGGGTGTGGGGTCGTAAAGGGGTGAACTGGTAACCTTTCCTCTCCCCATTGTTCTGTCGGTCAGGGGTACACCCCCTGTCCTTCAAGGTTCCCGTCACGTGGCGGTTCGGCACGTTACGGGGGGGGGGGGGGGGGGGGGGGGGGGAGGGAGTTCCTGGTCCCACGGCCTGGTATATTGGGCGTGTGCACCGCAGGAATTCCCCCGCCATAGAGTACGTCACCGTGCGCGTCTCTGTTGGTAGGACTTCCGTGTGCTGTTCAGGTCCATGTGATGGATCTGTTTTCAGGGGGGGTGGTCAGGGCTCCTCCTCACCAAGCGCCTATTCAGGCCTTCTGTGAGTTCGGACTCCTTCTTCCATGTGAGGAAGCCTCCATCAGAGTACAGAGCCTTCCTCCTCAGATTGTCAAAGTGAGTGGACCCTCTAGAAGGGTCCTTTTCTATTGTATGTATATTCGATTCAATTCGTTTATTGAGTGTGTATGGGTTCAGTGCCTCTTCCCCGGAGGCCCTAAAACCAGTTTTTTACATGGCTCAAGGTGCAATATATTCTTTTCAATCTGTACAGCTCGCGTGGGAAGTCTCTCTGGGGATCCCCGTCTCTTTCCTATGGGAGGGTGGTGGGATGTAAAAATGTGAACATTTTTTACCCCGGCTGTGTAGACTGGGATACATACTGTTGATGCTTCCTTCTTTCTATTCCAGAAGTGTTGGAGTTAGGGAGTGTCACACCCCTCTTGTCGTTCCCCTGGGCGCCTTGGGGATTCAATGACAGGTCTAAATAGCCTGTTCATTGATGGGGGTGTGTCCCGACGCACGTATAGTGCTAGCTCGCTGTAAACAGGCGATTGACTGGCACGCCTTGGTTGCTTGTGGTTGAAACAGCGTTTTTATAAAGCAACTGAGATGGGGGTTTTTCCTCTTCCGACGACCACATCCCATGACCTGGGTGGGTTGTCGACGGATTCTCGTTCATGTCTGGGGGATGATGACGGGATGGATCTGAACATATGTGGTGGGGTCTCACGCCCTTGGGGTGGGCCACCAGGCGCGGTTCGTCCGAACGTCTGGGTGGCGCCTTCTTTTCATGTTAAGATCAACACGCATATCTGCCCTTCTCCTGGAGTAGGCATGTCGGCGTGGTTAGGGCACGGGACTGGTTCTGGTCACGCTGGTCCAGATCAGTTGAACCCGTTGTCCGCCGGGGATGCAGATCTGCTGTTCTGGTACCCTGAGGGACTTGGGCTTTTTTCAGGGGGAAAAATGCCAGGTCGGTCTGGGTGTCACAGGGTTAAGCGCTATGGAGACCCTGGTTGGGTATGTTTTTACTCAGCACTGTCGTCATGGCTTACAGCCATGCCATTCTGTACGCGCTCGATCTCGTCGGATCTCGGCCGCTACACAGGTTGGTCCTGGTTAGTACTTGGTTGGGAGACCGCCTGGGAATACCAAGTACGGTGTGCTTAGGGGCTGGTTCTCCATTATTTTTCGCTCCTCTCTCACGCATGGCGAAGAGGGGCCTGTGGGGGTGGTTTTTTGACCTCCTCTGGTGACCCTGTGCTTCCCGTACCGCCAGGCCCGGTCCGAAGTGATGTTTGCGACCCGTAGGCCTGGGTTAACCCTTTTTGGAAACTGAAACACTTGTACTGCGGTATAGCCGGTGTATACCCGCAGGTGTGTTTTGGAGTTTTTTCTTGAGGGGTTATAGGAACAACCACCGCATTGGGTAACACCGAGGTGGTTGATTCCCTGGTGTGTTGGAGCAGTGTCAACTCCCGGGTTCACCGTTTGAGGGTGCCCCTGCACGTTCATGACGTCTGCCAATCGTGTCAGCCTTCTCTGCCTCGACCCCTCTGGGTGGGGGTTTTTAAATGGAGGCTTGGTCATGCAACACCGCCAGCTTACGCTCCTTCCGCCGGGGCGGCTGTGTTCAGCTGTCCCCTCTGGCGCCTGTCTCGTCCGCAGTCTCCAGGCTAGGGTTAACAGCCTGTTGCCTGGTTTTTCCCCGGTGCGCTGCCTGCTTCCGTTGGTTAACCTTTTTTGTGTGCTTACGGCCATGCTGACTGTCTGTTCTGCAGGGTTAGTGTGCCAGGCGGTGTACTGTTGGGGGGACGGGGCCCGCTCGGCTTACGGCCATACTGACCTGAACACGCCCGATCTCGTCCGATCTCGGAAGCTAAGCAGGTTCTGGCCTGGTTAGTACTTGGTTGGGATACCGCCTGGGATTACCAGGTGCAGTAACTGGGGGGCCTTTGTCCGAATACGCTGGCGATGTGGGGGGCGGGGCACTACGTGCCCACCTGGTGGGGTCTTGATGCTGGCATCATGGACTTCTCCGGGCCCCCATTCCAGGGAGTCCAGTCCTTTTGGTGGGTCTGGGTCTTCCTTCGCGCTCCGCTGCTACGGCCTTGCCACGGGGTTGGGTTTGCCCTTGACCCCGTGATTCTGGGGGCAGTAACGAGGTTGTTCCTCCGTTCGTTCCCGGGTGGCATGCGGGTTGTGCGTGTGTGTAGTCGTGGGGTCAAGCCACGGTCTGCTCACCCTGTGCGTTAAGTTGCTTGAGTGCCTCTTCGCACGGTCGGGTTCGTCGCCTTCCCGTGAAGCCTCTAATAGGGGGGATACCCTCCATTAGGGGGGGTCGGGGGGGCTCGGCCCTCCCTGTTCTGATGGTTTTGGGGGGCTGTCAGCGGGGTGTATTTGTCAGCCAGTGGCTCCGCTTGGCCTCCCTTGTGCAGTGTGATGCCAAGCTAAGCCACTAACGATACAGAACGATAGGTTATGACTATAACCAAGTTCTGTTAGTTAGGGGCGATGCTTGGCATCAGACGGCCGCTGCAGCCCTTGACCTCACCTTGTGGTGAAAGCTTGGGAAGGAGGAGAGCAGGTGACCACACACCTGCTTATGAAGGTAAGCTGATGAGGGGTGTGGTCAGACTAATACTGGTATTAGAGGTACATTTGTGGTTTATTCAGTACGCGTGCACGTACACGAGATAGTGCAGTGTGATGCCAAGCATCGCCCCTAACTAACAGAACTTGGTTATAGTCATAACCTATCGTTTTAAAGCTGTGTGTGCATGTGTGTGTGTGTGTGTGTGTGTGTGTGTGTGTGTGTGTGTGTGTGTGTGTGTGTGTGTGTGTGTGTGTGTGTGTGTGTGTGTGTGTGTGTGTGTGTGTGTGTGTGTGTGTGTGTGTGTGTGTGTGCATATGTGTGTGTGTGTATATACATATGTATATATGTGGATTAAATATACTGTACGTATCCTTGAAACAAGTTATCAGGTTCCCTCAGGTTTTTTTCTGTGGATGAAGGTCCTGAGGAGAAAGTTACATTTGGATTATAGTTTAGCTTATATAGTTTATAGAATATATGTACTTTATTGATCCCAAGGGAAATTCAGCACTACAGATCGTTTTAGGTTTTAGGTATCGAACATTTAGTTAGTCAAAAATCAAATATACAGCCAAAAATATACAGTAATATACAGTAAAATATATTCTAGTATAGTATTTTAGAACTGATCTTTGTAATGAAACTCAAAGTATTGAGAGCGAAATACTGCTCTGGGCTTTCTTATTATTTATTGTGCCTAAACACAAATACAACTTTAAGTAGACATACTTATTGTTGTTGTTCTGTAAATTAATTCAGAACTGTAATTGTTCTATAATGTTCTATAAGAACGGGGGGAAAGGCGGAGTATTATGAACTGAACTTCTAAAATACTGTTGGGCTGAAGCACTTTGTTTTCTACCCTTTTCTTATCAACTGTATTGTGTAAAATGTATATGTCTATTTGATGTGTATCAGTGACAATCTAACAGTAAACAAAGAGGCCAATTAAGATGTTAGATCCTAATATGAAAAATCATGTGATTTAATGATCAATGCCTTATCTTGACTTGTCTATTTTTCTGCTGTCTATTTTATGCTAATTGTATGCTTATTTTATCCCAAATTTTATGCCTGCACTTTATGCATTGATCTTGATCTTGCTCATTTTATGCCTATGTATTGTTTACTGCTGTGAAGCACTTTGAGCTGCAATTCTTAATACCGTTTAAGCGACAATGGTTTCCTCTGGTAGATTTGTGGGCTTTGGGTTTAAACTGATGGAGTGTTTAAGGAAGTGACTCTTTTAACGACTCTCTATTCAGCCATGAGACATGTCAACATATGGCTCTTCAGTTCTACTCAATAATTTTTTTTTTTTTTTTTTTTACTTACGTTTTTATTTAAAAAAAATTCAACAACATAGACAACATTTCAGCATACAAAATTATAAAGACTCATCAACAAGAAATAAAAATAAAACAGATATACAAAAATGAGAAAAGAAAAAGTGTGGCATGGGTCTTTCAGTCCATTCTATATGTGCATCCTTTATTTACATTGTTCATCATTTCCTTGTATCCTTTTCAATCCCCTGTGATGTCGTTCCACTTCCTTCCCCTCCTATATTCTTCCCACTTTTCCCATTTCAATTCAAACTTCTCTTCTTGCAGCCTCAGCAGATGTGTGATTCTCTCCATTTCCTGTATCCCCTCTACTACCTCTATCCATTGTTCCTTCGTCGGCACTTCTACCCTGTACCACAGTTTAGTTAAAGCTTTTTTGGCTGCCACTATTAGTATCTTAATCAAGTATTTGTCTTCCCCTTGAATTCCTTCATGTGATAGGTTCCCCAGATACAACACTTGGCCTTCCTGGGGTATTTCGTATCCTATTATTCCATTTATTATCTCTCCTATCTCTTCCCAGTAGTGCCTTATTTTCTGACATCTCCAGAATATGTGTGTGTGGTTCGCTGTTTCTTGTCCACACTCCCTCCAACATAGTTTCTTTGCTGGTGTGTAATTGCCCTGTATTTCTGGTGTTATAAAGAATCTAATTATGTTTTTCCATCCAAACTCCCTCCATATCCTTGATCCTGTGGTTGATTGTTGTGTCTTACATGTGTTATACCATTCCTCCTCTGTTATCTCTATTTCTAACTCTTTCTCCCACTTTTCTTTTATATACAATGTTGTATTTCCCTTACTGTCCATTATTGCCTGATATAGTGCTGATATCACCCTCCCCTTCCTTCCTTCGTACGATTTTACCATTATCTTAATTACCCCATTCTGTTCTTTGTCTCTGTCTTGCTTTATTTCCTTGTTATAGTAGTCTCTAATCTGTAAATATCTAAAGTGGTCCCTATTCTCTAGTCCGAATCTTTCTTTAAATTTTTGTAGAGTCTGTATCTCCCCTCCTTCTATCATTGTACATATTGCTGTTATACCCCCCCGTTCCCATCTTTTGAACCCATGGTCGTCTATCCCTGGTTTGAATTTGTTGTCGTGTGTTATCCATCTCAGTATCTTGGATTCTTTTTCTAGCTTGTATTTCTTTATTATACAACGGCCTGCAAATTTCTCGATTCTGATTGGCTGAAACAGTCCATTTACACGTATGTATTGGGAACACTCCACGCTGGTGGTCCTAGGACCCGCCCACAACCGAATCACATCACTCCGCCGGATCACAAGATGGCGGACAATAATCTTTAACAATGATAGCGTCATAACGACTAAATATGAAGCGATTCTGTCACGGCGAATGTCTTAGTCCTTTAAACAATGTTGGATGATGTAATTGATGGGTCATGAGTCAATACAGAACAAAAGGAAAATCGCGGATTGATTGATTGATTAATTTTCAAATTCTTTTTCAATTTCTTTTTCCTTCCCTCTGACTGCAGCGCTGGCTCTAGTCTCCACCCACCGCCACACACCCCCCCCCCCACACACACACACACACACACACACACACACACACACACACACACACACACACACACACACACTCCTGTCTGCAACAGCGGGGGAAAGTCAGACTGAGAGAGGAGCAGCTAAGTGCTGCGCTGTTTTAAGTGAGCATGGTCTATTGAATTGATTGATTGGTTGATTGCTAAGTTGATTGGTTAAGTTGGCTAAAAAAAAGGCTAAAAAAAGGCTAAAAAAATAAATAAAAAAATAGGGCGAAGAAAACTTTTTTTTCCTATAGGGCAAAGAAAACGTTTTAATTTGTTTTACCTACTTTCTATAGAAGCATCTAAGAATGAAGTTCTATAGAAAGTAGGTCTGCATCCCCTTAACAATTGTGTGTATTGAGCCGTACTGTATTGTACCCATTCTGCATCTGGTAATAAAATGTTCAATCAATCATTCCAATAATACACAGTTGGATGTGTTAGTTGGTTGGATGCACTTCCGAGCTGCTTCCACATGAGGCAACTTCTCTCAATCATTCCAATAATACACAGTTGGATGTGTTAGTTGGTTGGATGCACTTCCGAGCTGCTTCCACATGGAGGCAAATTGTCTTTTTTGTAGTTGTGGGAACTACTTTTTCTGGCGGATGGTTTTTTCAATAAATCTTCGATTAATGTGTGTTTATTGTATAGCAATAAGGTTGGATGAATGTGGCAGTTGTATAAAAGCTTTACACCACTTGCAGTCGTGATTTGTTCACAAACCACTCCTGCGCGTGATGTAATGCTTAACTATTGTGTTCCATATGTTTATAGTGAATTTGGTAAGTGGGTCTAGTAGTTGTTCCTGTCTTCTGAACAGCTCCCTATCTCCTATCAGTGCCTGCACTTTGAATCCCTCTCTTTTGGTTTCTATATCTTTCCATTTGGCTTCATAATTCACATTGCACCAGCATGCTACTGTTCTAAGCTGTGCTGCATAGTAATAGCTTTCTAAACTGGGTACTGCCATTCCTCCTTTTTCCTTTGGTAGTTGTAGAGTCACATATCTGATCCTTCGCCCCCCCCCCCCCCCCCCCCCCAAATTAATCTTGATATCTGTCTGTCCCATTCCCTGAATTGTTTTTGTGGTATTAATATAGGTAGAGACTGAAATAGGTATAGTAAGTAACCTTGGTAATATGTTCATCTTAATGATTTCGATCCTTGAGCTGAAATCTAGGGGCATTACTGTCCATCTTTCTAGGTCTCTCTTGATTTTCTGATTAGAATAGAATAAAATAGAAATACTTGTATTATCCCGTGGGAAATTTGACACTGCAAATCGCTCAACATTTAAACATTTAGACAGAACAGGTCACAAATTAGAATAATAAAACAAATCAAATCAAGTTGCCTAGGATAAGAGTAGAGTAAAATAGAATAAAAATGGAATAAAATATACAGTAAATAAATACAGTAAAAATATACTGAGAGGCATCGTAGCAGCATGGGGGAAGGGGGGGGGGTACAGGTAGTAAAAACAACACAAGCAGTGTAAACAAAGAGGTCAATATAATTTACTATCTGTATTGTATTTTTCTTTGATCTCTATCGTTGGCGTGTAGTTCAGTGCTAAAGTCTGTGTCTTCATCACGTTGAGTCTATATCCTGAGTAGTATCCATATTCTGTCAGTAAATCCATCAGTGTCGGAAAGCTTGTGTCTGGTTGTCTCATATACACTATCACGTCGTCTGCGAACAGTGCCAATTTATGTTCTGTTCCCCTTATCTCCACCCCTTTGATGTCTTTGGTCTGTCTAATTAGTTGAGCCAGTGGTTTGATGAATACATCGAAGAGCGTCGGCGAAAAACAACAGCCCTGTCTGGTAGCTCTCTCTAGTTTAATCCGGTCCGTCAAACTACCATTTACCTTAATCCTAGCCGTCGGTTCTTGATATAATGCCCTAATTGTTTTCATAGCGTTTTTGTCTAATCCATATTTTTCCAATACTTTATATAGAAATATCCAGCTTACACTGTCTAAAGCTTTTTCTGCATCTCAGCTAACTAATACTGCACTTCCTCCTTCCTTTTGTATCTCCTCTACCACCTGCACCATCTTCCTTATGTTATCCTGTGTCTGCCTTCCTTTAATGAATCCGGTCTGGTCTTCGTCTATAATATCTGTCATAAATGTCTCAAATCTTTTGGATATTATTGATGTATACATCTTTTTGTATTTTATTTTTTTATTATTTTTTAAACAAACATATAAACAAACATGACAACACACGATAAGATATACAAGCATTAATTGTCAGGGCACATCCAATGAGATCACCTTTTAGTTAGTTGTCTTATATAAGATATACCCATAATACCTGTTATCTAAAAAGAAAAACTACACACATATGCTCAGCTCGAACCCCCCCCTCCCGGACCCCACCTTGAGAAGTACCTCCACTATCCCTCGCACCTAACCAGACACTACCATTATAAGCTAGCTTTTATTCTCTCCACCACTTCTAACCACATTGACATTTTGGATTCATTGAGACCCAGAATTCTTGCTGTAGATATTTCATGGTAAATTACATCGAGATATGTAAGAAACCAAACTTTACGGCACATTTTTTCCGGTTGAAACCAGCGTGATGCAATCAGCTTTTTGGCTACTGTGATACCCGATAAAACCAATCTCTTTAGCTGTGGATTCACTGCAAACTCAAAAACATCATTCAATAATAATACCGAGGGGTGTACAGGTATATTCCAAGATACGAGTTTTGATATTTGTTGGGTCACATCTTTCCAGAATGCCTTAACTGGTGAGCAGTTCCAATACATGTGCATAAATGTCCCTTCGTCCCCATTTGTACATTGGGTGCATTTGGAATCTTGTTTAAGCCCCATTCGGCACAGTCTTATAGGAGTCAAGTATGTCCTGTGAATATAGTTAAGATTGATTTGTTGATGATCCGGGTTCCTTGATGTAAGTCGGACATTTGCCCAGGCTCCTTGCCAATCAAAGTCATTTTCCTGGTCTGGTATATCCCTCCTCCAGACAGAGTCAAGTTGGAGGGTTTCATACGAGGACGTTAGTAATTGATGATAAAATTCTGAAACAAAACCTCTCGATGTCTCTCTTGCGTAGAAGAATTTGTGGTATCTGTGGTGTTCAATTGGTCTGTCTAATGGAACACCGTGAGACTTCAAACATAGCTCTAACTGTTTGTGAAAAAGCCATGTGGACTTGGTGAGATTAAATTTTTTGCGTATTTCTTTATCACTACAAAAACCCTGTTTGTTAAAAACATCCCCTAATGAGTGTATGCCTTGCTCTTCCCATAGGGAATCTTATAGGTCGTTTTCCAATTAAGAGAGCATTGTTATTGAATAAGGGAGTATGATTGTGCCATTTTTGTGGGTTAGGATTTTTTTTTTGTGATTCACGCCATATCCGGATCGCATGAGTAATTATGGGGCCAAATTTCCGTTCACAGTGCTTGATTGGTAGTTTAGTGTATGCTATGTCCTTCAGTCTATGTGGGGCTACTATGTTTTCTTCTATTTTTCTCCAGGATGCTAATACTTGGGAGTCAAACCATGTTGTCAATGGACTTAATGAGTACGCCTTAAAATATAGGAAAAAATCTGGAAATGCCATGCCACCATCTGCTTTATTTCTCTGTGCGGTGGATCTTTTTATACGTGGTGGTTTGTTATTCCAAATAAATGTGTATGTGGAGGAGTGTAATCTTTTCCAGTAACCCTCTGGAGGGGGTAACGGTAGCATTGAACAGAAGAAGTTGATTTTAGGTAGTACATCCATCTTAACTATTGATATCCGTGCTTGTACTGTGTTTTTAAGTTTTGCCCATCTATCAAGGTCGTCTTTGATTTTGTTTTGGATTTTTGTGTAGTTGTGCTTCACCGTTTGTCCTATGGTAGGGAATATTTCCACTCCCAAGCATCTGAAATGTTTTACCATCGGTATCTGTCCTGGGAGGGTTGTATCTTTTTTTGCAGGGGTGTTAAGTGGAAGGAAAGCCGACTTTGGCCAATTTATCTTAAATCCCGATAAATCACCAAAGTCCTCAATCAACTTGAGCAGATGAGGCAATGTGGTGTTGGGGTTTTCCATGAACAATATTACATCGTCCGCATATAAACTAATTTTTTCTTGTGTGCCCTTGATTACGATCTATGGATTGGGATTGTCTTATATATTGTGCTAAAGGCTCTAATGATAGATTGAACAGTCCGGGACTAAGAGGACAACCCTGTCTGGCAGAGCGTGATACCGGAAATATTTCGGAGATGATTGTGCCTGTTGTAATCATGGCCGATGGGTCTTTGTATAATACTTTAATCATATCGATGAATCCTTTTCCTAACCCCATCCTTTCTAGCACTGCCCACAGATACGACCATTCCAGCCTGTCAAAGGCCTTCATAGCATCCAGGGACAGCATCGCCTTAGGTATGGTGTCCTCCTTGTCGGCATCAAGTACGTGCAGTATACGTCTTATGTTCTCAGTGATCAGGCGGCCTCCTATGAAGCCAGTTTGGTCCGGGTGAACTAAAGACGTCATATGCTTTTGTAATCTGATGGCTAATACCTTAGAGTACAGTTTGATATCTGTTCCGAGGAGGCTTAAAGGTCTATAACTACCGCACTCGTTGGGGTCTTTGTCTTTTTTAAGGAGGACTGTTATGAGTGCAATATTGTCATTTTTATGGAAGTTCCCCTCCTTGACTGAGTATAAGATCATATTTAGTAATAAGGGGCCAATAATGTCCCAACAAGAAAGGTACATTTCTGATGGGAAACCGTCTCTTCCAGGAGCCTTACCACTTTTCATTGCGGTTATGGCCTTCTTGAGTTCCTCTAGTGTGATCGGTGTTTCTAACTGTTTAGCGTCATCCTCTGAAAGTTTAGGGAGAATAATTTGATTAAGAAATGTGTCCATTTTGTTTTGATCGAAGGTCATTTCTGATTTATATAAGTCGGAGTAGAATACTTTGAATGAATCGTTTATTTTTACAGGATCTGTTACAAGTACTTGTTGTGCTCTAATGGTAGTTATATCTGCAAATGTTGCATTAATTCTTAATCGCATGGCTAATAGGTGGCTGGGTTTGGAACCATGGGAGTACTGCTGTTGTCTTGTGCTGCGTATTTGTATTTCCGATTGTTGTCTGTATATGGCATTGATCTCTATTTTTAGTACGTTAACTTGATTTTCTAGTCGAGTTGAGTTGTTGTATTTCAGAGAATTAAATAACGTTGAGTAAAGCGTTTCCAGCTCATCCAGTTTTGTGCTTTGATTCTTGCGCATTTTGGAGGAAAAGCTATCCGTGAAGTCTTTGATCATTCCCTTTACCGACATCCATATTATTCTGGGGTCTTGTACCGAGTTTGCATTCTCCCGTTGGAATACTATAAGAGCTTCTTTGAGTTGTGTAATGAATTCCTTGTTATTAAGCAGCAACGAGTTAAATCGCCATCTTGGGGCTCGGGAGGATAGTATACCAAATGTACCTTTAAGGAGTAAATAACAGTGATCTGATAGTGCGTTGGGTATCATTTCCACTTCATAATTATCAAATAGTCTCTGTGATGCAAAGACATAATCTATTCTGGATAGTGTATTATGCCTCGCAGATCGACAAGAGTACTTTCGGGTCGTGGGATTAAGTAACCGCCATAAGTCATTTACACCTGTAATCTTTGACCAATCCTTTAATGCCTTCGATGAATTCTTTTGTTCGCTGGAAAAGGCGAGGTAAGATTTGTCCATCCTTGGGTTCCAGATGGCATTAAAATCCGCTCCTATTATAAATGAGTAATCGGGAATGTCTAACATTGCATTGGTTAGTGTAGTGAAGAAATCTTCTTCGTACAAATTTGGGGCGTATACCGCTATCAACGCTATTTTCCTGTTCTTATGTTCAATCTTAGCTATAGTTATCCGACCTTCTACATCAGACCATACTCCCTTTAGTACAATATTCAACTTACGTTTAACGACTATTGCTACACCCCGAGTTCTCGTACCAATAGAGGAGTGACTGATATTATGGTATATGTTGTCCGCTAATTTATCTATGTCTTTCCCTAGAATGTGTGTTTCGCTTAGCAGAGCAATGTCCACATGTTCTTTTTTCATCAGTGTGAGCACGCTTTTGCGTTTGAGTTGGTTATTTATTCCCCCGGTGTTCCATATCATTATATTCAAACTAGCCATAGTCTATACATGTTGCATTGTAATTTTTGGTAATGCTTCTAGAGTGCGAGGCAATAATAGATATACATCCCACTAGTGAGGTCCCGTTGAGAGCCGAGCTTAAAAACATACATATATACAAATAAAAATCCCCTACCCTTCCCTCCCACCGAGAGTCGTACAGGATTGTGTTCCATGAACACAACCTTTGCGTATGACTCCCTCCCTTGCACCACCGGATATCCCAGAATGATCCAATTATCCTTAACATTCCTATGTATACCATAGGATCTAACACTCTAAATTCTACCATAAGTAGAATGTCGACTGTGGCTTGGCCACTTTCCCGTAAAAAATAAATAAATAAAAATTTAAATGAGATAAACTAAAAATAAAGACCAAAAATAAGCTTCAATTGTCATGCCCTAATCACTTACATTTTATATGAACTTGTGTAATTTATAGTAACCCATGAATAATATGAAGGTATTGAACTGAAGAGAGAGCCTCAATAAATCAGAGAGAGCGGATGAAAAAGAAAAAAACAAGTAAAAGGAAGAGAACATTAACTTAGATCTTAAAAGAGCATTGCTATGCTTAAACATCTAAAGTATAAATTGGAGAAGTAGTGAAATTATTTCCCATTAATAAAAAAACATTTTTTAAATACGTATATGCAGCATTTCCCCTGACCGGGGTGGGCGATGATCATTGTGTAGAGTGATCTTTCAGCCGGCCGGCTATGATGGCTCTGTGGTTCTGCATCTAGATAGCTGTTGATTATTCCCCCGAGGGGCTTCTGGTAGAGTGAATGACCACGTATTGCTGATATTCCAGAATGCTCCATATATCAAAGAATGCTTCGATGTTCTAGATTATTCCAATATGTCATTTTTACATTGTTTGAATGTTCCAGTATGTTCTGGAGTGTTCCAATCTTGAATCCAATATGTCCGCAATAATATAAACACGTCGGGGAAAGCATTCAAAAACTCTGAGCACGTAGGTCTCTCTGTCCCAAATCCTCGGTTATTAAAGATTGTACTATATGGTGACCTTGCATAACTGAGATTAAAAGGCCATTTATACACTATTCTGCGTGTTGTTCAGACAGGAATTTGGCTGCATCTTCAGGCGAGTTGAGGAGAACCCTTGCTCCTTGTTTGTCGACAATGCGAAGTATTGCAGGGTATATTAGTAGGGGTCTGTATTTCCCCAGGTATAGTTGAGACATCACCGTCTTGAACTTGGCACGCAGTTCCACTACATCATGACAATAATCTTCAAAGCAGTGTATTGGTACCTCCATGTATTTCAGATTGCCTTTCATCCTGCGAGTTTCACGAATAATCATTTCTTTTATTCTGACTTGGCGCAGGATAACCAATATCACTCTGGGCTTAGCGTTATTGCCAATGGAGCGGGGTCCCAATCTGAAGCACTGATCCACCTCCGGTATTTTAGGAAGGATCCCTGTTCCCAAGATTTTCTGTAATTCTGTGGCAAACTCTTCAGGGTTTGCACATCTCACTGATTCGTCCAGACCGACAATACGAATATTCAGCTTGCGTTTTTGATATTCCATCTCGAATATTTTGGCTTTCTGTTCTTTATTGATTCGCGTAAGCTCCAACGTTATTTCGCTGAGCTCCGTCTTGATTTCATTGTAGTTCCCCTTCATCTCAGCAGTTAGGTTAACTTTGTTAACCTCTACTTCATTGTAGATGCGAGTGAAATTGATTTCGTGGGCTTCCATTACTTTCTCCAGAGCCTCGGTGCGTTTAATCTGTGCGTCGGCGTCCGCTCTCAGCGCATCAATTTTGCCTTCAATAGATTCTTTAATAGCATCTACTTTTTGAGTTATTATCTTCTCCGACAGTTGTGATTGGAGGATCATTTCCTCCATTCTCTTCTCCATTGTATTCCCCATTTCCTCCATTCTCTTCTCCATTGTATTCCCCATTTCCTCCATTTTCCGGATGATATGTTCGGTATCTGCGGAGGTGTTTGATGGGGTTGAACTTGAAGCGGCCTCTGTCAAGTCTATATTTCCTGCTGTCCGCTGTACGAATCCTGGATCCTGCGGCGGGACCTCTACGACTGGTTTTGGTCTCGTTGTGTCTTTCCTTGTGTTTGGCATCTCGATTCTTTTGGTCAATATAGTTAGTTAATAATCTCAGTTGATATATGCGTCAAGTTTTAAACGCATTAATGGTTTATAAATATGTTTTTAAAAAAAACGAAAAAAAAAATAACGGGTGAGCAGCTGTGTCACATGCGACTTGATGTATACATCTTGTAATCTACATTAAGTATGGACACAGGTCTGAAACTGCTACACAGTTCTCTATCTTTCCCTTCTTTTGGAATTGTAGTAATTATGGCCTCTTTCCATGAAGGTGGCATTGTGCCTTTTTCCATTGTATGTCTGAATGCTGCTTCTAATATGGGGCTCAGTTCCTGTCTAAATGTTTTGTAGAATTCCGAGGGGAACCCGTCGCTACCCGGTGACTTACTACTCTTTGCTTTACTGATCGCATTCCATACTTCCTGTTCTGTGATCTCTGTGTAGCAGGGTGGATTATCCCTGCTTTATGGGAGTGGTTGTACACGGCCACCTGGTAGCGGGATGCAGTAGAGTTTGATCTAACTGAATCCCCGTCTTTGGGCCCGGAACGTCGAACTGGAGGTCGGGCAGCAGGAGCGGATGGGGCCCAGGATTTACTAACCTGGGGGTGGTACTCTGGTCCTCCCCGCCCCCCAGGGCGGTCAGCAGTAGCTCCCCACACACTCTCACTTCCCCCAGTACCTCCGTTAGCCCTCCCACACCTGGTGACTGTTAGATGACTAATGATTTTCGCTCCCCAAAGCAGTACCCTTCCTTAATGACCTGTAGAGACCTTTAACGACGAAATACGAGTATGGTGGGGAAAGGGTTAAATAATAATAATATTACCCGGACAACAAGGGTTAAGACACGGACTCAGTAACAGACACCATGTTCCCATCTACGTCTCCTTTATATACTACCTAGTCAAGTCTCAGATACAGGGTTATATCTTAATACACGGGTTATATACACTATGTTCACACTAGGCACCTGGTGCTCTCACTCAACAATACATGGGGAACGTTATTCCCAAAATAGGCACCTTGTGCTCGTTCTATTAATACTACTGCCCCGCTTTGCGGTGGGGAAGAACCAGGTAAATGTTAAAGGAGTTCAATGGGAAATTCAATACAAGAACACAGTTATTAGACTCAAAAGAAATGAAATGTGGGCCCACGTTACCAAATGAAAGTCCTAGCTAAAGCCGGCTTAAAATGGTTGGGGTACCCCTAGTCGCTGCTGCTAACGTTAGTTTCGAACAACATTTATCTTCGCCCTTAGGGCCTGCGCCAAACAGTGAATTGATTGATATTGTTTCAGCACTCGAAGCGCTGCTGTACTTAACCGAGATGGCGGGCCCACTCTCACCACCACTCGTCCGGGTGGTAAGAGGGCCGTCGGGCGATCCCGCGATAACAGCCAGCGGGCCAGGGTAGGCAGCTAGGGCAGTGGCGTGGGCTGGAGGAGCGTGCTGTGTTGTGGCGACCTCTGCTGGAAGAAGAGGCGTCCTCGGCTGCGTTGAAGAGACGTCCACTGCGGGGCTGAAGGGCTGAGCTGGCGCGCGCTAAGCTGTGGGCTAACCTAAACACAGCTAAACTGTGGGTCTTGGTGGACCCTCCTGCTGTCGCCTATATAGCTAACGCACGTTGGCTATGTACACCACCTGTCTTCGGCGATGCTCGCCTAGTGGTACACTCGAAGTGTCTATAGCCGTTAGCTACCAGCTAATATACAGCGTACACTTCTAGGATAACCCGAGGTATTACTGAAGTTTATTCCTTTCTCTGTTTCACTAGTCCAACACTCCACTATCGCTTGTATTTCTATGATAACCCGTTTTATAGCAGTCTCTCTATCTCTCCCGCTTGCTCTCAACGGGGCTCTCCGAGAGCACACGTCTGTCCACGTTCACGTTCACTGTCAAAGAGAGCTTCCTCCTGTTCCACTCTCCAGGTAACTAGCGTCTTGCTCATCTCCTTTCTCCTCTGCTCCGCCTGCCACCACCGCCCCCTGCTGGCGACCGCAAACTGGTCCCACAATGGGACACTCAAGGCAGGAAGAAGGATGATTTAGTGTCACGTTAATAATCCATATTGAAGCCGGAGGGATGAAAGAGAACCTTGCGTTATTTGTCCGGGCGAGATATCAAAGAGAAACACTGGTTATCATGTCTTTGTGCACACAGGGGAAGTAAAAGGTTACGTTAGCACTTCTGAATAATAGAAGAATATTCAGGATGCTACATCTGCATTTAATATTTCGTTCTGTTCCTTCCCTATCGATGGTAGATCTAATCTTTCTAAAAATGTCTCTATCTCCTCTTCTCCTGCCGCTATCGGTTGTGTGTATAGTTTATTATAATATTCTTCAAATGTCTTCTCTATTTCAGCTGGTTCTCTCAGTATTCACGCCTTCATTCCAATGGACCTTCAGCGTGGTCATTGGTGATTGAAATTTGATTCCTTTTTCCTTCAGAGTCCTTTTTATCTGAACGTAGCTCCGACGCTTTACCGCCACCTCTGTCGCATAGTCATGGTCAAAAGTTACTTTCTGTCCCTCCACCTCCATCTTCGTCTGCCAGGCTGCTCTGAGGATGCTTTCTTTGACTTTGAATTCCAAGAAATTAACTATAACTGCTCTCTGTGGTTTGTCCAACCGCGGCTTCGGCGCCAGCGTCCTGTGTGCTCTTTGAATCCCTGTCTTGTCGAGTTCTGTCATCTTCAATTCTCTTCGAATTAGGCTGTCTACATATTTGATCATAGATTTTCCTTCCATCCCTTCTTTCAGTCCCCATATTCGTATGTTGTTTCTCCTCGACCTCCCCTCCAAGTCCATTAACTTTTCTCTCAATATGTTCTGTTGTTCGAGCGTCTCCTTTAGAATATCTTGTATATCTGTAGTCCATTCCTCGGTTTCAGCCGTCCTTCCTTCCAACATCTTTATGCCTTTCTCTTGTTCCTGTAGTTTTCCATCCATTACCTCAAGTCCCTTATCCATCTCCTCTCTGAGCTCGTCCTGGCCTTTCTTTAACTCTCCCCTGAGTCCTTCAATGTTCGCCTGGATAGCTTGTATGCTAGTTTGTAGCTCTTGGTTAGCTGCTGCGTTAGCCTGTTGGCTAGTCAACGCGCTATCTTGCATGTCTTGCGTGTTAGCTTGTACGCTAGTTTGTATGCTAGCTTGTATAGCTTGGATGTCTTTTGTGTTAGCTTGCATGCTAGCGTGTAGCTCTTGGATAGCCTTTTGGTTACTCACCGCGCCAGCCTGCATGTCATCTCGTAGCTCTTGAATGCTCGCTTGTATATTCGCTAGCATCTTCGCCATCCAGGCGGGTTCCGCAGGCTCCACTTCTCTGTCTTCCTGAGCCATGCTCGCCTGATCCACCTCTTGAGTCCAGCTGGGTCCCCGACTGTAGGCCAGGAATGTTGAAGTGGAGGTCGAGCAGCAGGAGTAGATGGGGCCTAGGATTCACTGACCTAGGAATGGTACGCTGGTCCCTCTTGCCCTCCAGGGCAAGTAGCAAGTAGCTCCCCACACACCCACACTTCCCCCAATACTTCCTGAGCCCTCCCACACCCGATGGCAGTAAGATGGATGATATATTCGCTCCCCAAAGCAGTACCCTTCCTTAATGATGAGTGGAGACCTTTCACTATGAACTATAGGCAGGGGGTAGGGGAAAGGGTTAAACAATAATGAGCATTACCCGGAGAGAAAAGGGTTAGACAGAATGCACATTAAAGACACACACACAGTGCTCCCATTTACGTCTCCTTTACTGAAGGCTTATGCATGTTACACGTTATCGCATACCTATCAAGGCTACTTCCACACTGGGCAACTAATGCTCTCACTCTATATTACAGACACAGTAAGAACCTCTTCCCTTTAAGGGTTATCTACTGCTCCGCTTCGCTGTAGGTGGGGAACAGGGTAAGGAGTAAAGGAGTTCAATGGGAATTTTTATAAAGAACCACACGTTATTATTACACTCAAAAGAAATTGACAGTGGGCCCACGTTAGCAAATAAAAGTCCTATCTAAAGCCGGCTTTTCCCCAAAACAATAAATGGTCTGGGCGCCCCTAGACACTGCTGCCAGCGTTAGTTCAAAGCACCGTTGATCTTCGCCCTTAGAGAGCCTGCGCCCCACAGTGGAAATGTCTGCCGATAAAGTTTCAACACTCTAAACGCTGCTGTACTTATCCAAAATGGCGGGCCTGCTCTCACCACCAACCGTCCGTGTGGTAAGATGGCCGTCGGGAGATCCCGCGATAACAGGCAGCGGGGCGGGGTAGACGCTGGGCAGGTGACTGCTGGGGTAACGGCTTGGAGGGGCTGGAGGAGCGTGCAGTGTAGTGACGTCCGATGCTGGGCTGAAGGGGTGGGCCGACACGCGGGCTAAACTGTGGTGCTAGCCTATAACTGAAGCTAAGCTGTGGGTCGTGGTGAACCCCCTGTCATGACGCCTATACACAGCTAACGCAAGGTGGACAATATCTACCACCTGGTCTTCGGCAGTCGCTCCTCTGCTGGTTCATTCACAATGTCTCTTCCGCATTAACCAAACGCTAAGCTATCGCATACTCATTAATAACCCGATTTGTAGCTGAGTTTATCTCTCGCGTGCTGAATCTCCGGAGCTCCAGCTCCGTGCGTCCTCCTCCCTCTGTGGAAAACGATGAAGAGGAAGCCCCTCCCTCTGCACTGCGCTCTGAGCCCATCCTTCTTCACCTGTGTCTCCCTGCCCAACGTGACCACCAGCGCCCCTGGCGGCACCTGTATCCTGTCCCACTATGAAGTGTCAATGTTAGGATAGGGAAAATCAAAGAGATCAGCAAGTTAAGTGTCAATGTCAGGATAGGGATGATCAAGAGCGGTCAGCCGGTTACACAACGTCCTCGCGAACACAGGGGATGCAAAGAATTAGCGTTAGACACCTTGAATAATAGTCAGTCATTTTCAGGTGTCTACACATGTATATCTGCAGCAAATACTTTCAGCAGCTGTGTTGACCTGCTCCCTACAGAGGATGTCATGCTTTTGGGAACACAATCATTCTAATGGAAACCAAAATTACTCTGTAACTTAAAGAGGAAACTCGCAGGAGTTATTTCTACAATACTGTGCCGCTCAATTACATTTTGTGTCTCTATAGAGACAAGATTATTCTTGATGTCTTCGAGAGATAAATCCTGGAGCTGCTCCAGAAATGGTGAATAGTGGAACAATTTCTAGGACACTATGATAGTATCCATGGTGATTTCACTGGGATGTGGGTAAATCTTCTGACTCCACATTTAAATAAAACTGATTTGGATGTAATAGTTCACACAGAATTCCTACAAACCCAAATAAGTCTGCCACTAATTAATCGTCAGTGGATCAACTCTGTGAAGTCGATGACATCACAGCTTAGAGTCTTGACGCTCTGATTTCCAGCTCTAGGAGTTATCTGTGTGTGTATTGATATTGATTCAACCATCTGAAATCAGTGGAATGTGGCCATGTAAATTATGTTTTAGGGTTGGCGTCACAGCTAATGAATGAACCCAGAAGCAAAACACAGATGCTGAGGCAGATATAGGAGAAAGCCCAGTGATGGGAGTATTTATTACTTGGGGCTGGGGGGAAAGTGAAGGCTGGGCCGGAGGGTATTGGGGATTAGGAGAGCCAGGGGGGAAGGTTCGAGACGAGAGGGCTGGGGCAAGGGGTCAGGTGAAGGGCATACTAAGAGGGCCTGGGCTTGGAAGCGGGGGCTGCAGGGTAGAGCAGGCTAGAGTCGCATCTAACACCTTGTCTCAGGGTTTAGCAGTGCTGTGGCCTTGTCTCCACTAGCCAGGGTTTAGTCATGCTGTGGCCTTGTCTCCACTAGCCAGGGTTTAGTCATGCTGTGGCCTTGTCACCACTAACCGGGGTTTAGCAGTGCTGTGGCCTTGTCTCCACTGGCCAGGGTTTAGTTGTGCTGTGGCCTTGTCTCCACTAGCCAGGGTTTAGCTGTGCTGTGGCCTTGTCTCCACTAGCCAGGGTTTAGTCGTGCTGTGGCCTTGTCTCCACTGTTGTCTTTAGAACCTTTACCAAACCTGGCTGGACCCTGGCTGAGACAGACACCTTTCACAACCTGGCCAGACCTGGCTGGGACTATTGTATCATCATGGTTTAGTTGGTGGTGTGAATCTTGAAAGATTGCCTAATGCCTAGCAACCAGAGAGTTTACAAGAAACACAATGGAGACACAAACCCAACCATGGCTAGCCCCAGCCAGGCTGAACATAGCTAATGGAGACAAGGCCCAACTGTACAGTATATCAGAGGCTGAGATCTGGCAGAGTGGTGAAATCTGGACCGGGTTTTTATGGCAGAGAGAGAGAGAGAGAGAGAGAGAGAGAGAGAGAGAGAGAGAGAGAGAGAGAGAGAGAGAGAGAGAGAGAGAGAGAGAGAGAGGAGAGAGAGAGAGAGAGAGAGAGAGGAGAGAGAGAGAGAGAGAGAGAGAGAGACAGAGAGAGAGACAGAGAGAATTGCAGGCTAGATGGAAGTGGAAGGTGTGACAGGTGGACTTTCACATGTCTTTGAGAAGAATTTGCATCAAACCCAAGGCTTACTGTACACGTGAGGAACTAAGACTGCAATCATTTATGGATCATTTATGTCGGAGGTGGGAAGAACTGGGGGTTGAGAAATCATACCCAAGTTGCGACTAGGAAACATGGTTTTATAAAAATGTTGCTAGTAGGACGTCCAATTTACAATCAAATGCAGCATAAACATGCTTACATGTGGGGAACTAAACCTGCCAGAAAGCCAAAGGGGAGTTCTTACTTTCTTTTTGGATGCTGCAGAATGTGACAAATTGGAATTTTCCAAACATTTTCTCTTGGGATCCATCGCATGGGCAGCACTGTTGCAGTAACTCTTGCTGTGCGTGGAACGTAAAGGTGGCCTTCTGCTCCGAGGCCTCCTTCCTCTGAGCCTCTGAAAACCCCACCTGGACTAGAACCCCCTTACCTCCCCTTTGAAACAGAGTGTGTGTGTGTGTGTGTGTGTGTGTGTGTGTGTGTGTGTGTGTGTGTGTGTGTGTGTGTGTGTGTGTGTGTGTGTGGGCGCGTGTGTGTGTGTGAGAAAGAGAGTGAGTGAGAGAGAGAGAGAGAGAGAGAGAGAGAGAGAGAGAGAGAGAGAGAGAGAGAGAGAGAGAGAGAGAACAGATGGACAGATGGTTGATTGTGTTGTCCCTGTTGGAGAGAGAGAGATGAAGAGGGAGAGAGAAAGAGAGAGAGATAAAGAGAGAGATGAGAGCGACACTCCTCTATCAGGCTGAGTGAACATGGTAATCTTGATGTTTAGTATGTTTATCTGTAAGACTACACTTGAATATTATATTTGTGAATGTGATGCAGTCATATATATTGATTGTTAATTATTTTACAACTTTTTTTTTTATAACAAAAAGTTATTGAATGCTATATGGTAACTCAACAGGCTGCGGTCAGATCTGTTTATAAACTGTCGTGCAGATACATAACACATATAATCTATTGGACAAACAGACAGACAGACAGACAGACAGACAGACAGACAGACAGACAGACAGACAGACAGACAGACAGACAGACAGACAGACAGACAGACAGACAGACAGACAGACAGACAGACAGACAGACAGACAGACAGACAGACAGACAGACAGACAGACAGACAGACAGACAGTGACTCTGCCCATTGAGTGGGGAGTGAACATTGAGGACAGTGTCTCATATCACCTCTATCTGAATAAGACCTCAGTGAAATTGACCCTGGCTGCTGACCTTGGCCTACTTCTATAATATCACAGTGATTCAGGCCCAATAAAGGCTGCTTTCACAGATGACTTGTCATTCAGGTTTCATTTGGCCTGCGTTCTGGTGCAAGGGTTATGTGATGTGTGAAGGGAACTGACTGATAATCTGCCTTTTCAGCACTGGCTTCTTTTTCTAGTCTGTCTCAATGGAAACGTTGTACTATCGCCAGATATTCTATATACTGAGGAAACAGATCACTGTGGTAGTTTAACCAGAGACAGTCTATATAATGAGGAGACAGATCACTGTGGTAGTTTAACCAGAGACTGTCTATATCACGAGGAGACAGATCACTGTGGTAGTTTAACCAGAGACTGTCTATATCACGAGGAGACAGATCACTGTGGTAGTTTAACCAGAGACAGTCTATTATGACGAGGAGACGGATCACTGTGGTAGTTTAACCAGAGACAGTCTACAGTATATCACAAGGAGACAGATCAGTAGTTTAACCAGAGACTGTCTATATAATGAGAAGACAGATCAGTATGGTAGTTTAACCAGATACAGTCTATGTTGTGAAGGGCCAGATTAAACCGAATATATATATATATATATTTATTTATATATATATATTTAATTGTATTTGTATATTCTCTAATATTCCCTGATATCCCTTGTATATTCCTTGTACAATATGCATTGAATATCCATTCTAGCCTACTGAACATCCCATAATAGTCTCCATTCTACTATTGGTCGAGACCTTGGTGCCAGGCTGCCATACCCCTCAGACCCAGTTCAAACGTACCGCTCCACATGTACGAACAAGTCCTAGTTCCGCGTAGGAATCTGGCTACCGCACCACTAATGGGACTATTTGTTCATAGTGCGTATATATACTGCGCTACTAAAGTAGGACTTCCTTTTCAGTCCAGTTTCTTACCCTCCAATAGAGTCACAGACGTAAAGCCTCCCCGCGACGCCACGTGTGGGAGTAAGGCCAAGTTCGCCTACCATCGGTATTGAGACATCGTGTATATTAATATTTGAATAGTCATATTTGGCACTATATCGTCGAGTTGGACGTAGTCTATTAAGCTAATAATAGTCTGTTAATATATAGTGCTTCGTGCGGTGAGAATACTACCGTAGTCAGTACCCCATCGTTTCGGGCAGAGAACTGGCTGCTTATCCAGGGTGGTTGACCCCACGTGAAGCTGCACCCGAGGAGCCCCAGAGCCGACGAGCGAGTGGACCTGTATACCGGATTATTCTACCGACGACAGCCCGCCTTCCCAGGCACGGATTATGCTTTGTATACTTTGATTATTCCATGGATAAAGACCCCCGACACTGCCGTGTGTTGGAACCCCCCCCCTGGAGAGGACGCAAGGTGAGGAGACGCTCTGCAAGACGAGGTCGCTTCACGTCTCTCCTCCGTGGACCGGAGAACGCCGGCCCACAAAGAGTCCACCTGCTTTCATCTGTGGTCCAAGGATCGCCGGCGCATTGAACGGCACTACAGTGGGTTCACCTGGGATACCCTTGGCCGGATGAGGCAGCCGGATTCTACCCCCCCCCCCCTCCTACTCCTGTCGGCTTACAAGCGACCGGATTAACCCCCCCTAGTGTGTCCAGTATATAATCATTAAAGTATCATTGCTGTTATTCCTTAAACTATTCCAGGTCGTATATGTACCACCTGCGCCTTCAGAGATTGGACATTCTCTATTGATATACCGACGAATACTCTTGCCATAAAAGTGCATACTAATTCCCATTCATAAATGTGATTGATTTGATTAAGTGCTTGCTCTACACACCATCGCTGTGTAGAAATAAAGACCTATTTCTAATTCGTACATTTGTGTTGGATCCGTTTCATCTACGTGACAGTGTTCATCATAATATATTTATGCCGTGTACTGGGTGGCCGAATATTAAGTACAAAGGTAGTGGTAGTAAGTATCATATCTAGTAATACAGTCAGGGAATTGTACCCCTCAGTTACAGTCTATATAATAATAATAATAATAATAATAATAATAATAATAATAATAATAATAATAATAATAATAATAATAATAATAATAATAATAATAATAATAATAATAATAATAATAATAATAATAATAATAATAATAATAATAATAATAATAATAATAATAATAATAATAATAATAATAATAATAATAATGCATTTTATTTGAAAGTGCCTTTCAAAGAACGGGTCGCCTTACACGGTCGCCTTACAGGGATAAAAACAAATACAATTACACAGTAGAAACACAATATTACAAAGTTACACATAGGGGAGCAGTTATAATAAACTTAAAATTAAAGTGAGTATGCCAGAATGAACAAATGTGTTTTGAGACGGGAAACAAAGGTGGGGATGTTGTCTATTGTGTGGATGTCTTGTGGTAGGGAATTCCAGAGGCAGGGGGCACAGCGGGAGAAGGCTCTGGATCCCATGGTAGTCAGAGGGGAAGGGGGAGTGACAAGTTGGAAGGAAGAGGAGGATCTGAGTAACCGAGAGGGAGCCTAAGGCCCAGTCCACACGATCACGGGTATTTTTGACACCGTTTTTTTTTTTTATTATTCAAAAAAACAAAACTCTGTCCACACGACTGGTTTAAACCCTGCACCAAGTGACGTCATATACATGTAGTACAATGCCAAAGCAGTAGGTGGCGATGTAGTTCAAACATGAAGGCCATTTCAACCAATCAGAAGGGTTTATCGTTAATACCGGAAACTGAACTGAAGCCTGGAAGTTCTGGAACACAACATCCCTCCTTGCTCACAGCCAAACAATTCTACAGTTTGCAGCTAGAACAATGTGCAATAAACAAAAAAGGATACATTCACTTCATTTGTTGATGAAACAAAACCAACATCAACACAATTTACCACCAAGAGCGGAGTTTAGTCTCACAAAAAGATTGCAGATTTTGTTAGCTTACGTGCTAACGTAATAATAAAGTAGTAACGTTAAATGAATGGATGAAAATGTTATTTAACAGATTGCAGAATGGGTACAATACAATACGGCTCAATACAAACAATTGTGCAGACTGTTGTAGTTTATTTATTGTTTATAACAATAACTTGACAACACACATGAGTTTAGTTGGTATCTGCAGCTTCAGGTTTACTCAGCGTCAGGTCAGGAATGCGACAACAGACATCATCAGTCGATCACAACACTCTTCAACACAGACGATACGTTTCGAACAAAACCTCGGTTTCTATGTCCACACACAACCACTGCAACCGGGGATGTGCGCAAAACTTCACCCTGGACTCCGGTTTTCAAAGACCACGGTTGCAGTGTTGCAAAACCCCGGTTGCGTGTGGCCGAACAGAGCAACCGTGCACATTAAGGCTTGGTTACATAACACCTGCGCTCGTGTGGACAGGGCCTAAGACTGGAGAAGTTTTGTAAGATAAGGAGGGGCTAAGTTATGGAGGGCCTTGAAGGTGAGTAGTAATACCTTGTAGTCAGTGCGTGACTTAACAGGCAGTCAGTGAAGTTGGTGGAGAACAGGAGTGATGTGGTTGATGGAGGGAGTTCTAGTAATAATGCGAGTGGCTGAGTTCTGGACCAGTTGGAGTTTATAGATATACTTATGTGGGAGACCAATGAGGAGGGAGTTACAGTAATCTAGACGGGATGTGACCAGGGCGTGAACAAGAGTAGCGGTGCTGGTAGGTGTAAGTGAGGGGCGGAGACGATTGATGTTGCATATGTGTAAGTAAGCAGACCGCGTGATGTTATTTATGACAGTGTGCTATCGAGGATGACACCCAGACTATTAACCTGAGGGGAAGGGAAGACTGTAGAGTTGTCAATGGTAAGGGGGAAACTGTTGGATTTGGCTATGGTAGATTTGGAACCAATGAGGAGTACCTCGGTTTTATCACTGTTTAGTTTTAGGTATGTAGTTGACTGTGAACCATAAATTGATTTCATGTAAACATTCAGTAAGGGAAGTGGGGGGGGGGGGGAGAGTCAGAGAAGATGTTGCCAAGGGGTAGGAGATAGATTAAGAAAAGGAGAGGGACCAGAACAGAGCCCTGGGGGACACCGGTGGTAACTGGAGTGGAGTGTGATTTGACATCTTTCAGTTGTACATATTGAGTGCGGCCTGAGAGGTATGAGTTAAACCAGTGAAGAGGGATGCCAGTGATGCCAATGGAGGCTAGTCTGTCTAGAAGAATGTAATGTGAAAGGGTGTCAAATGCTGCAGAGAGATCCAGAAGTACAAGTATAGTGAGGAGACCAGAATCGGCAGCCACTAGTAAGTCGTTGGTGATTTTGACTAGTTTCAGTGCTATCTAGAGATCGAAAACCAGATTGAAATTGCTCAAACAGATTGTTGCTCGAGAGGTGAGTGTGAACCTGGGCTGCCACAGTTTTTTCCAGTATTTTGGCAAGAAATGGGAGATTAGAAATAGGCCGGAAATTATTCTGAATATTGGGGTCTACACACCAGGGTTCTTTAATATGGGAGTAATAGCGGCTGTTTTGAGGGCAGATGGAACAAGATCACCAGAGGTATGGGAGGAGTGTATGATGGCAGGGTGGTAGGCAGGCTTTAACTAGGTGGGTGGGAAGGGGGTCTAACGTAATGTTATGTATATAACCAAGTTCTGTGAGTTATGGTGCGCTCAGCACCAGTAGCACTGTACTTCACTTCGTGTACATACACTGAATAAAAAAATTCCACCATGTACCTTTACATCCCCATATTCGTCTGACCACACCCCCTTCCGCTTACCTTCATAAGCAGGTGTGTGGTCACCTACTCGCCTCCTTCCGAAACTTTCACCACAAGGCGAGATCAAGGGCAGCAGCGGCGTCCTGGTGCTGAGCGCACCATAACTCACAGAACTTGGTTATATACATAACCTTACGTTCTGTTTCGTTAAGGCTTCGCTCAGCACCAGTAGCACAACGGGGGCTGAGCGGGAGCCTTAGCCCGACAAATACACCCCGCTGAGGCCCCCCACAACCATCAGACCGGGGAGGACCGAGCCCCCCCGACCCTCCCTAATGGAGGATACCCTCCCTATTGGAGGCTTACGGGAGGGCGACGGATCCGACCAGGCGAACAGGAACTCAAGCAACTCAACGCACAGGGTGAGCAGACCGTGGCTTGACCCCACGACTACACACACGCACAACCCGCATGCCACCAGGGAACGAACGGAAGGAACAACCTTGTTACTGCCCCCAAAATCACGGGGTCAAGAGCAACCCTAACCCCGTGGCAAGGCCGTAGCAACGGAGCGCGAAGGAAGACCCAGTCCCACTGAAGGGACTGGATCCCCTGGAAAAAGGGGGCCTGGAGAGGTCAATGACGCCAGGCATCAAGACCCCACCAGGTGGTCACTTAGTGACACCGCCCCCCACATCGCCAGCGTATTCGGATAAGGCCCCTCCAAGAGCGGGCCCTTTCCCCCCAATAGCACACCGCCTGGCACACTGACTCTGAAACACAAGCAGTCAGCATGGCCGTAAGCACTCAAAGGTTAACCAACGGAAGCAGGCAGCGCACCGGGGAAACCAGGCAGCAGGCTGTAACCTGAGCCTGGAGCACTGCGGACGAGACAGGCGCCAAAGGAGTCAGCTGAAAACAGCCCCCCCGGCGGAAGGGGCGTATGCTGGCGTTGTTGATCACCATGACAATGCCTCCATTAAAAAAAAAAACACCCAGAGGGGTTGAGGCAGAGAAGGCTGACATGATTGGCAGACGTCATGAACGTGCAGGGGCACACTCAACCGGGTAACCCGGGAGTTGACTCTGCTCCAACACACCAGGGAATCAACCACCCCCTTGGTACCAATGCTGTGGTTGTTCCTATAACCCCTCAAGAAAAAGGGTTATCCCAGGTCTACGGTATCAACGAAACTTTACTTCGGACCGGGCCCGGCGGCTCGGGAAGCACACAGGGTTACCAGAGGAGGTCCAGAAGACCACCCCAACAGCCCTCTCTCCGCCATGCGTGAGAGAGGAGCGAAGAAAAGAGAACCAGCCCCTTAAGATAGTGCCAGGTACAAAAGAGTACCCAACAAGGGTCTCCATAACGCCTAACCTTGTGACACCTCGGGCCGACCCGGCACCAGGGTACCAGAACAGCAGATCTGCATCCCCGGCGGACAACGGGTTACTGTAACTGACCTGGACCAGCGTGACCAGAACCAGTCCCGTGCCCTAACCACGCCGACCTGCCTACTCCGTGAGAAGGGACAGATATGCGTGTCGATCAAAAAACATGAAAAGAGGGCGCCACCCAGACGGGCCGGTGTGAACCGTGCTCGGTGGCCCACCCCAAGGGTGTGAGACCCCTCTACCTATGTTCAGATCTTATTCCGTTAACATCCCCCAGACATGAACGAGAACCCGTCGAGAACCAGTAACAGAGGACAAACCCTCCATCCCAGTTGCTTTATAAAAACGCTGTTTTAACCACAAGCAACCAAGGCGTACTAGCTACCCGCATGATTCCCATCAGAAACACCCTTGAGCTAGCACCATGCATGCGTCGGGACACAACCACATCAATGAACAGGCTAATGTAGACCCTTTATTGAATCCTCAAGGCGCCTGGGAGAAACGACAAGAAGGGTGTGGTGCTTCCTATACTCCACACTCTTTTATTAAAAAAGAAAAGAAGCACCGACTGTATGAACCCCATTTGACACAGCTGAGGATAAAACTGTCACCCCCACCACAGAGGATTAGACGGAGCTCCTCAGGGAGACTTCCCACGTGAGTCATAGAGTGAAAAAGCCATGGCAATCTTGAGTCATGTGACCAACCGACTCAAGTTACACATATATTGAGCGTAGTGGAACCCACGCTCTATCCCGACACTTTGACAACAACAGACCGTCACGGTGGTGTAGTGGTTAACACTGTCGCCTCACAGCAAGAAGGTCCAGGGTTCGATTCCCGCTTGGGGACCAGGTTTCCGCATCGCCAGGTACCCAGGTGGGGTATCTCCCAGGCCTTTCTGTGTGGAGTTTGCATGTTCTCCCCGTGCTCGCAAAGGGTTTCCCCCCCGATAAGATAAACCCAATGGAAAAACATGCACAACAACAAGATCGCTAACGCTGTGGCGTCCTTGACGAAGACGGACAGGAGCACTTGGATTGGTCCCCTGGCGCGGCTCACGTTGACGCCTGTCTGCTCCCGGCTGCCCTTGGGGGGGAAGGACGACGGGATGGGTTAATTGCAGATACGAATTGCATGCATGCATCGCATGTGTGCCGATTGATGACCTCTGAGCAGGTCCTAAATTATTATTATAGATTATTATAATTATTATTATAATTATACCGTCATACGGGTCTAACTCACGGAAGCCATCGTCAAATAGCAACGTGCGTAGTGATGTGTGCTATGACGGGGGGAAACCCAATACTCAACGCCTGTGTAATAGGAGCAGAGTTAGGGAACCCTTCCTCCCCCCCCCCCCCCCCTCCCTGCCAAGTCGCCTAACGACTTGGCCCTGACTGGACCAACAAGAGATGAATAAACCCCCTGACCAATCAGAAGAGGGAAGGAGGGGTTTATCCGGTACCCCCTCACAAGCCCTTTCCTTGCACACAGCAACAACTTTAGCACACGATACCTTTAATAGCAATGCTAATGAATAGCGCAAGCTAATACAATGCATGCTAACCACAGTCAACTGTGAACAGGGTTTACAACAAAACCAAGTCGCGTGTGTGTGTGAATCCTACACCCGCATCCATGTTGAACATAGAAAAACACTGATAGAGAGAGCGAGAACGGCTGAGCCGTGGTACGTGTTCATACGAGCATTACTGCAACCAACACAACAGTGTTGTAGCTCAACATTACTCGTGCAAGCAACAGAACATACAAGAAACCTCTACCTTATGTGGAGACTCAGGCCGAGGTAGAAAAACCCTTTTTCAACCGAGTGTAGGCTGCAGACCTTGCTTAAAGCTCTTAACATGAACGTAACCCTCCTATCAACCCATACTAGTGAAGATTCACACTTTGCAACCCCATCATATGTTTGGTGAAGAAACACATTTTTTTAACAAAAAATACATTCCCCCTTTAGAGGGAACTTTTTATTTTTCAAACAAATCATACGGCAAGGCCGGGAAGGGAAAAACAGAGGGGACCACAGGGGAAAAAAGTCACTGTGTCTAGCGGCGCCTGCCGCCACGAGCCGCTCGGGATTTGCCACCCCGTGGAGCCCCGGAGGGACGGTAAGCAATCGGCGGCTGGTCTCGACGGTCCCTACCATCACCTCCGGGCGTAGATGGGTTGGCTGTAGCGGCGGCGCTCTCTCTCCTCCTGGCCTTCTTCCTCGAAGGACCAGCAGTGGCGGTGGTGGCAGCAGCAGCCACGGCGGAAGACGCTCGACGACGTGGCAGCCATCTGACCCCACCGGCAACATCGGGAGGGGGAAAATGAGGTTGAAGCACGGAGCGCTCCTCCTGCATCTCTCTACAGGTCGAGGTCATCAACTGTAGGGCCTTCCCGAACAGCCCAGCATCGGAGAGGGGTGCCATCAGAAGTGGAAGCCTCTTCTTCTCCGGCACACGCGCCTGCTCCAGCCAAAGGTGGCGCTGGTTCAGAGTCGCGTATGTAGTGTATGTACACGAAGTGAAGTACAGTGCTACTGGTGCTGAGCGAAGCCTTAACGAAACAGAACTGACATGTAGAGGATTTAGCTTTACGGATGAGGTCTGCTATGTCACTAACAGATGGGAGTAGAAAGCTAGAGAGAAAATAGAGAACGGGAGCATCAGGAAAGGAACATGGTGAACTGTAGGTGACATTAGTTGAGGAGGACAGTTGCTGATGTATTATTTTAGTATTGAAAAAGTCCATAAACGAATTACATTGAGAAACAGAGTGCATTTGTGGAGTGAGAGTGTCAGGAGGCTGTAGGAGTGAGAGTGTCAGGAGGCTGTAAGAATGACTTAAGAGTGAAAAACAGGGCTTGAGTGCTTCCTGCGCCTGAGCTAATTACACTGGCATAGTGAGTACTTTTTGCTTTGGAGAGAGCTTCCTTATAGTGGACTAAGTGGAGTATTTCTTTATGGACAGTGTACCAGTCTTAAGGCGCTCCCATAGTCCAGCAGACTGTACACAGAGCAGACTCCGCGGATGTCCGCGGACTCTTGAGCTTTGATCTCAGCGGACAGCAGACCCACAAGTGCGACGCTCCTATTTTCTGAGGCGCGGACATCCGCGCCGCTGACTTGGTGTCACACAAAACGCTGCTCGGCGTTTTGGTTGACATCGAACTGCATTTAATGTGACACCGCGCGAGCAATTGGTGGCGCGAGGAGAGAGATGAGCCCGTGAAGCGCGCTCTCTCTCTCTCTCTCTCTCTCTCTCTCTCTCTGTCTCTCTCTCTCTCTCTCCCTCCCTCTCCCTCTCTCTCTCTCCCGCTGATAATGTTCACTCTGATCTGCCAGTACAGTAGAACAGACAGAATTGTGGGAAATGTAGTAAAACTGGTGCGAGAAATGTAGGAAATAGACCGCGGACGTCCGCTGAGATCTGCTCGACTATGAAAGCTCAAAGAGCCGCGCGGACATCCGCGGAGTCTGCTCTGTGTACAGTCTGCTGGACTATGGGAGCGTAGTCCAGCAGACTGTACACAGAGCGGACTCCGCGGATGTCCGCGCGGACGTCCGCGCAGACTTTGAGCTTTGATCTATGCGGACAGCAGACCCACAGGTGGGAAGCTCCTATTTTCTGACGCGCGGACATCCGCGCCGCTGACTTGGTGTCACACAAAACGCTGCTGGGCGTTTTGGTTGACATCGAACTGCATTTAATGTGACGCCGCACAAGCGATTGCTGGCGCGAGGAGAGAGATGAGCCCGTGAAGCTCTCTCTCTCTCTCTCTCTCTCTCTCTCTCTCTCTCTCTCTCTCTTCTCTCTCTCTCTCTCTCTCTCTCTCTCTCTCTCTCTCTCTCTCTCTCTCTCTCTCTCTCTCTCTCGCTCTCTCTCTCTCTCGCTCTCTCGCTGATAATGTTCCCGAGTGATCTGCCAGTACAGCAGAACAGACAGAATTGTGGGAAATGTAGTAAAACTGGTGCGAGAAATGTAGGAAATAGACCGCGGACGTCCGCTGAGATCTGCTCGACTATGAAGGCTCAAAGAGCCGCGCGGACATCCGCGGAGTCTGCTCTGTGTACAGTCTGCTCGACTATGGGAGCACCTTTAGTATATGGAGGCGCTCTAGGCGGCGGCCTTTGGCTTTGAGCAGCGTAGCTCAGGTGTAAACCAGGGTGCTGAGCGAGTAAAGGAAACAGTCCGTGTTTTAAGTGGAGAAAAAGTGTCTAAAAGGTTATGTCCATTGTTGTACATTGAGACCAGTTCATCACAGGTTGATTCATTGTCATGACAGGACAGGTTATTGAGTTCACTGGATAGAGCAGGTACATCGATGTTCTTAATATTCCTGAAAGAGGTGGAACGTGACACGTTTGTTTTGTATGTCTTCAGGATGACATTAAAAAAGAACTTGTGATCAGAGATGGGCAGGTCAGACGCAGTACAGTTTTGGGGCGTAACACCAGAGCAGCACACTAGTCCAAAATGTGTCCTTTGGAGTGGGTAGGGAAATCAACATATTGTTGAAATCCACAGCTGTCCAGGGAAGATGTGAGCTCCTTGGTAGTGGAATTGTTAATATTGTCCATATGAACATTAAAATCCCCAAGCAGTAAAATATTAGAAGACAATGAGTTTAGTGAGGCTGAAAAGGCATATATAATGGCTCTATGTTCCTGTGTATTCATATTGTTCCCTGTTTCCCTGTGGTTCTATGTTTCTTTGTTTTTCTTTTTGCCTACTGTCAGCAACTTCGGGTTATTGAGAAGCGCTTTATAAAATAAATGAATTATTATTATTTTTATTATTATAATGAGGAGACAGCAAGATACTTAACCCCTAACTGCTCACGATGAGCAGGTTGGCACCTTGCCTCCGCCGTCTGTGTGTGAGTGAATAGGTGAATGTGAGGCATAAGTTGTAATGCTTGGATAAAAGCTGGTATATAAATGCAGTCGATTTACCATTTACAGACAGACAAACAGACATTTAGAGAGACATTTAGAGAGAGAGACAGACATTTAGAGCAGGGATTAAAGCAAAGAAAATTCTCCTGACTGAACTTTTTTTCTGGCCAAGTCATATTTTAACCTCCACTGTATTTTTTTTTAATAGCGTTTTAAGGGAGCCTACTTGTAGAGCCTACTGTCCCGACTGTGACTATAGACCCTACTGTTGTGGTTGTTGTGCCAGGCAGGGAGGCTGTGTGCTGGAGAGCGTGAATGCAAGTCTTGTGGCTAGTGGTTACTTTGAACGATGAACTAAAAGGCTTGTTATCATACAAACAAGGGACTAAACACGTTTCGCAATTATGCCACAACAACAATGGACAGTCTCCTCCCCACTATTTGTATATATTTTTTACCACCCACCCCCTCCTAATGTACAGTCTCCTCCTCATCATATGTATATATTTACTGTTAGGATCTCTGGGTAACAGCACTGTATATTTGCATATCGTGTGACAAATGTAACAGTACTATATACCTGTAAGTCATGTATGTCCCTATGTCATAAATGTCATGATGTCATGTATGTTGTGTATGTCATAAATGTCACTATGAATTGAAAATGGGGGACCCTGATGATGTAAACAAGACAAACGCCTTTCTCTGGTCTGCATCCCCTTAACAATTGTGTGTATTGCTACTGGATTTACCAGATCCTGAGTGAATGAATGAATGAAAACTTTATTTAATACACGAGACCCTCTTCTTGGGACCAAGTAAGGTTTCGTTGATAATCCAATGTACAGTTACTTACAACCCCCCCCCCCCCCCCCCATCACACCCACCCAACCACCTCCAATGTACAGTCCCCCCACCTACCCAACCTCCACCAGTGTACAATTTCTACGTCAAATGTATATACTCTCTTTTTTTAGACTATTTTTGTATCACAAACAATACTGTATTTGTAAATCTGGTATGTCATAAATGTATAGATGTAGCAGTACTGTATCTGTATGTCATATATGTTATGATGAATTGAAAATGGGGGACCCTGATGTAAACAAGACGAAAGTCTTTCTCTGGTCTGCATCCCCTTAACAACTGTATGTATTGAGCTGAGCTGTACTGTATTGTACCCATTCTGCAATCTGTTAATAACAATCAATCAATATTTAACAGATTGCAGAATGGGTACAATACAGTACAGCTCAATACACACAATTGTTAAGGGGATGCAGACCAGAGAAACACGTTCGTCTTGTTTACATCAGGGTCCCCCATTTTAAATTCATAGTGACATACATGACATACTACAGATAGTACTATTACATTTGTGACATATACGATATGCAAATATACAGTACTGTTACCCAGAGATCCTAACAGAGATTATACATATGATGGGGAAGAGACTGTACATTAGGAGGGGGTACTGTGAAGTAACACGACAATGACAAATGTGTTGTTTCTGTTTTTCTTTTTGAAATAGTTGCGGCACACGGAACAGACAGCCCCCAGTAGCCTAGGTTTCCGTTAGAAAAAAACAAATAATAACGCAAATAACGTTCTGATTAACAAAGGCATTCGTTTTGTGGCATTAACGTTAACTAGATGTATCAACATTCATATGTACATTTATCATACACAGAAAGCGAACGGCGCAAGCACACACACACACACACACACACGCAACAACAACACACGTCGCGTAAATAACGTTCTGATTAACAAAAGGCATTCGTTTTGTGGCATTCACGTTACCTAGATTTATCAATAGCAATAGTAATATATATGTTTCTTTAGACTAGAATAAGTAAAATGAACTTACTATCTCGGAAAAGTTGCAGCATGTCAGTGTTTACTCTGGGTCTCGAGTAGAGCTAAATAGCAATGGCCGACATTTCAGAAACTGAAAGGCAAACGGTCGCTTCCCATTGGTGCTGAGCACAGCGGAGGCGGGTGAAAGCGCTGTAAACGATTGCTCGCAAATGACTGCTTGACGCCTCTGATTGGCTCAGGTTCAAATCCGTCACGACTCGGAATCAAATGACGGAATCTCCTAATCAAATGGACGGATATCCGTCTCAAGACGGAACGCTTTAATGCCTGCATTTAGAGAGACAGACACTTAGAGGGGTCCTACTAATCACCACAAAGTACCAGAAAATACCCCAAAGTACCCCAAAATACCCCAAAGTATACCCCAAAATACCCCAAAGTACCCAAAATACCCCAAAATACCCCCAAAGTACCCCAAAGTACCCCCAAAATACACCCCAAAATACCCCCAAAGTACCCCAAAATACCCCAATGTATACCCCAAAATACCCCAAAGTACCCCAAAAGACCCCAAAGTATACCCCAAAATACCCCCCCCCCCCCAAAAGTATTTACTTTGGGGTATTTTGGGGTATACTTTGGGGTATTTCTGGGTACTTTCGGGTATTTTGGGGTATACTTTGGGGTACTAAAGGATACTTTGGGGTATTTGGGGGTACTTTGGGGTATACTTTGGGGTATTTTGGGGTACTTTGGGGTATTTTCTGGTACTTTGTGGTGATTAGTAGGACCCACTTAGAGAGACATTTAGAGAGACAGACAGACATTTAGAGAGACATTTAGATAGACAGACAGACATTTAGAGAGACAGACATTTAGAGAGACAGACAGGCAGAGAGACAGACAGGCAGAGAGACAGACAGAGGGGTAATTTATGACCCAGCCCAGCAGGATGCTGCTGACCTTTAGGCACGCAGGGTTCAGATCCCACCATCCACGTCCTTGTGTTTCCCAGGGAAGTCCTAATGGTCAAGCAGCACTTCCAGCTTCCCATGTACTACATCTCTGTTTCCTAATGGTCCAGAGAGAGGGGGGTCAGAGAGGGAGAGAAAGGGGGGCATAGAGAGAAGGGGTGGGAAGAGATAGAGAGAGGGACAGAGAGAGAGAAAGAGAGAGACAGAGCGGGACCTATGGTTTACTGTAAACAAATACATTTAAATATACTGGATGTTCTGTACTTAGTGCACTATATTCTCCTGCTATCAGTAGATTTAACTGTTTGTTTTCTCATATTCTTTTTATTACCCGTTTTATTGTATTATTCAAGTGAATTATTCTTTGTTAATATACCAACAGTGCCATTGTCTCTCACAATCATTACTGTGCTTTGGCAACACGTGTTACATGTCATGTCAATCAAGCCTATTGAATTTAATTGAATTGAGGGAAAGAGAGGGTGAGGACTGGGTGGGACTGGGGAGAGACTTCCTCGAAACTGGAGATGGACTGGGATGACAGTGGGATGTGAACCCTGTTCCCCTTCTGTTCGCCCCGAGGCTGGAGCCAAGAGACTCCCATCAATTATCTCTCTCTCTCTCTCTCTCTCTCTCTCTCTCTCTCTCTCTCTCTCTCTCTCTCTCTCTCTCTCTCTCTCTCTCTCTCTCTCTCTCTCTCTCTCTCTCTCTCTCTTCTCTCTCTCTCTCTCTCTATACCTCTCTCTCTCTATACACAGTAAATTTCACAGAGTAAATTTGACTCAAACTGGGTACATTTTACTCAAACTGATACATCTCTCTCTCTGTATATATATATATATATTTATAATTTATTAGTCACATCAGTGGTTTGGAGGCAGGGCACCCAGGTACTGCTTCTAATGGAATGACCAGTTTAAATGAGCACATGGGAAACCAACAGTTTTTTCCAAATGAGCCAGCTTTAAACCCCCATAGACAGTGATTTTTGTGATGCCGTTTAAAGGGCACTCATGGTGGGAAATGGGTTTTGCTTATAGTCTTCGTATGGATTTGGCTTCAGTCTGAATTGTTATTTAGGAGCCGAGAGGGGAAGTTAAATGTACTCCTTGCCTTGGCCATGGTTTGAAGTCTTCAGATTAACACGCTGGTCAGAATTATTACCCTTGGTGATGTCACAAGGGGGGCACAAGCAATGAATTAACTTGAATTAATAAATCAGCTGTGCTTTTTGGAGCCAGGAACACTGCCTACCTAATGTACTTCCCAGTTTGTAAAAGTGTTTTACTCTTGGGTGTGGGGCAGCCAGGCAGGGGAGGAAATAATGCATTTAAAATGTGGTGTGTTGCTACAGCCACCAAAACACTGTTCAATACAATTAAGGGAAGGAAGATGAGCTAGAAAATGTATTATTTAAATAAAAAGTCAGGACCTGTAGACTAAAAACACACATTTTCAATCAATATCTGAATAGAATAAAATACAAATAAAAAATTGTTACTATCATGTTCTATGCTACTATGTTTATACTACTATACCTACTATGTAATTGCTACTATCTACTATGTAATATGCTACTATCTACTATGTAATATGCTACTATCTACTATGTACTATGATACTATGTCTATTCTACTATCTACTATGTCCATAATACTATCTACTGTGTACCAATGCTATTATGTCTATACTACTACCTACTATGTACTATGCTACTATTTACTATGTACTATGCTACTATGTCTATAATTCTATCTACTATGTACTATGTTACTATGTCTAAACTACTATCTACTATGTACTATGCTACTATTTACTATGTACTATGCTACTATGCCTATATACTACCTAGTATTCTACTATGTCTATACTACTATCTACTATGTACTATGCTACTATGCCTATACTACTATCTACTATGTACTATGCTACTATTTACTATGTACTATGCTACTATGCCTATACTACCTAGTATGCTACTATGTCTATACTACTATCTACTATGTACTATGCTACTATGCTTATACTACTACCTACTATGCAAATATGTCTATACTACTACCTACGATGTACTATGATACTATGTCTATTACTACTATGTACTATGCTACTATGTCTATACTACTATGCAGCCGCACGGAAGTTGCTTTGGATAAAAGCGTCAGCTATTATATAAATTTGATTTGATTTGATTTGAAATGAATAAATGTAAATGTAATGTCAAACTTTATTCAGACAAATGTCTTTGAGACTCAAGGAGGTCATATTAAATTGATGAAAAGATAACATGGAAAATATAGATCCCTTTTTCAGGAAAACGGGATGGTTGAATGAGGAGAAATGAGACGGGGAACTGAGGTGCTTGTTATTCAGGGGTCTGGAGGCTGGATGCTCATCCATCCATCTGCTTCTAATGTTATAACCATGGGTTCACATTCCCACCTGGGGAACCAATGGCTTTCCAAATGTATCCTCAAGAAAGTCCTTGGTCCTTAGGGAACTAACATGCTGGAGGACCTACATGAAAGCCACTGCCTGTTTTCAGTGGTGGAAAGTAGTTTTACTCAAGTGCTGTACTTAAAGGAACACAGCAACATTTTGGGAAATGTTGAAAACAAGAAGATACAGTAGATACCAGTGCGTTGAGTAGAAAGCTATCTGGCTGCATGTTAGCCCAGCTTAGCACAATGAATGGAAGCGGACATGGCCGGTTAGCCTTCGGGAGAGGTGTTAGTTGGACAATGCCTAGGCCTTTAAAGAGAAATAAAAGGTGCAATAGATAACATTCAGCCACTACATGTCGCACTAGAGCACCAGCATGTAATTTATCCAATCAGGTGCATTCCATGTGAGGAGATGGAAAGTATGGAGGGGATACATGCCTGCAACATGTAAACAACGACATTAATTTTGTAGCCGGACAAAAACAATTAATAAAATTTATTAATTAATAATTTTAAAAAGATTACTCTACATCATTTTTTTTATCTATAGCACAGATCAAATGTTGTCTATGACAATCCGTGATGTCAGAGTGCTTCTATGGAGGAACCATACAAGTCTGTCTAGAAAAAAACCGCTAGGGGGCAGCTAGATGACCAGCTGTTGTCATTACTCTATGTTAATAAATGTGTATTGATTTTTTGCATTAAACAGTGGCTTAGATGTGTGCAAATGTAACAGTAAAGTGCAATAGTAATATACAATGTACAGGTATAACATATATAAATGAGTACTACTGAGTAATTGTGCTAATCAGATGTATTTACAGAGTTTTAATATTGTAGTATTGTAGTAGACTCACTCACTCACTCACTCACTCACTCACTACGTATCTCTCTATCACTCTGTCTATAATTTGGAGGCCGTCTTTCTGTGTGCAGACTTGAACAATCTGTGTAGGAGGTAACGTAGTCTCTCTCTCTCTCTTTATCTCCAATGTGTACTCGCTCACTCAGATGCGCAGTTGGAACCAGCGGTAAGTTAGGAGGGATTTGATCAATATTAATTTAACAGGTTTATAGAGGTCAGTCTTTAACATGTTTATAGAGGTCAGTCATTAACAGGTTTATAGAGGTCAGTCATTAACAGGTTTATAGAGGTCAGTCATTAACAGGTTTATAGAGGTCAGTCTTTAACATGTTTATAGAGGTCAGTCTTTAACATGTTTATAGAGGTCAGTCTTTAACAGGTTTATAGAGGTCAGTCTTTAACATGTTTATAGAGGTCAGTCTTTAACATGTTTATAGAGGTCAGTCATTAACAGGTTTATAGAGGTCAGTCATTAACAGGTTTATAGAGGTCAGTCTTTAACATGTTTATAGAGGTCAGTCTTTAACAGGTTTATAGAGGTCAGTCATTAACAGGTTTATAGAGGTCAGTCTTTAACATGTTTATAGAGGTCAGTCATTAACAGGTTTATAGAGGTCAGTCTTTAACATGTTTATAGAGGTCAGTCATTAACAGGTTTATAGAGGTCAGTCATTAACAGGTTTATAGAGGTCAGTCTTTAACATGTTTATAGAGGTCAGTCATTACCAGGTTTATAGAGGTCAGTCACAGGTTTATAGAGGTCAGTCTTTAACATGTTTATACAGGTCAGTCATTAACAGGTTTATAGAGGTCAGTCATTAACAGGTTTATAGAGGTCAGTCACATGTTTATAGAGGTCAGTGACATGTGTATACAGGCCAGTGATTGACAGGTTTAACAGGTGAGTTCTACATTTTGACATTGACATTTAGTCATTTAGCAGATACCTTTATGCATGGGGTTTCTATAGGTTTCTATAGGTCAGTTCTAATGGACCAGAGAGACTGCATGGAGTTTGATGGTTTATACATCTGGGGAAACGAGATCAGAGGAGGCCTGAGTCTGTGGATGATTTGCAACAGAAGGATTTCACAGCAGACAGGAGGTCTGGTGGCTCTCAGGAGCAGAACAGTACAGCAGGAGCAGAACAGTACAGCAGGAACAGAACAGTACTACAGGAACAGAACAGTACTACAGGAACAGAACAGTACTACAGTAACAGAACAGTACAGCAGGAACAGAACAGTACAGCAGGAACAGAACAGTACTACAGTAACAGAACAGTACAGCAGGAACAGAACAGTACTACAGTAACAGAACAGTACAGCAGGAACAGAACAGTACAGCAGGAACAGAACAGTACTACAGGAACAGAACAGTACAGCAGTAACAGAACAGTACAGCAGGAACAGAACAGTACAGCAGGAACAGAACAGTACTACAGTAACAGAACAGTACTACAGTAACAGAACAGTACAGCAGGAACAGAACAGTACAGCAGGAACAGAACAGTACTACAGTAACAGAACAGTACAGCAGGAACAGAACAGTACTACAGAAACAGAACAGTACTACAGTAACAGAACAGTACAGCAGGAACAGAACAGTACTACAGTAACAGAACAGTACAGCAGTAACAGAACAGTACAGCAGGAACAGAACAGTACAGCAGTAACAGAACAGTACAGCAGGAACAGAACAGTACAGCAGTAACAGAACAGTGTCTCTCAGGAACAGAACAGTACAGCAGGAACAGAACAGTGTCTCTCAGTAACAGAAAAGTACAGCAGTAACAGAACAGTACAGCAGTAACAGAACAGTACTACAGGAACAGAACAGTACTACAGGAACAGAACAGTACTACAGGAACAGAACAGTACAGCAGGAGCAGAACAGTACAGCAGGAGCAGAACAGTGTCTCTCAGGAACAGAACAGTACAGCAGTAACAGAACAGTACAGGAACAGAACAGTACTACAGTAACAGAACAGTACAGCAGGAACAGAACAGTACAGCAGGAACAGAACAGTACAGCAGTAACAGAACAGTACTACAGTAACAGAACAGTACAGCAGGAACAGAACAGTACAGCAGGAACAGTACAGCAGGAACAGAACAGTACAGCAGGAACAGAACAGTACAGCAGGAACAGAACAGTACAGCAGGAACAGAACAGTACAGCAGTAACAGAACAGTACAGCAGGAACAGAACAGTACAGCAGTAACAGAACAGTGTCTCTCAGGAGCAGAACAGTACAGCAGTAACAGAACAGTACAGCAGGAACAGAACAGTACAGCAGGAACAGAACAGTGTCTCTCAGGAGCAGAACAGTACAGCAGGAACAGAACAGTACTACAGGAACAGAACAGTACAGCAGTAACAGAACAGTACAGCAGTAACAGAACAGTACTACAGTAACAGAACAGTACAGCAGTAACAGAACAGTACAGCAGTAACAGAACAGTACTACAGGAACAGAACAGTACTACAGGAACAGAACAGTACAGCAGGAACAGAACAGTACAGCAGTAACAGAACAGTACTACAGTAACAGAACAGTACTACAGTAACAGAACAGTACTACAGTAACAGAACAGTACAGCAGGAACAGAACAGTACAGCAGTAACAGAACAGTAATACAGGAACAGAACAGTACTACAGGAACAGAACAGTACAGCAGGAACAGAACAGTACAGCAGGAACAGAACAGTACAGCAGTAACAGAACAGTACTACAGTAACAGAACAGTACTACAGTAACAGAACAGTACAGCAGGAACAGAACAGTACAGCAGTAACAGAACAGTACTACAGGAACAGAACAGTACTACAGGAACAGAACAGTACAGCAGGAACAGAACAGTACAGCAGGAACAGAACAGTACTACAGGAACAGAACAGTACAGCAGGAACAGAACAGTACTACAGTAACAGAACAGTACAGCAGGAACAGAACAGTACAGCAGGAACAGAACAGTACAGCAGGAACAGAACAGCACAGCAGGAACAGAACAGTACAGCAGTAACAGAACAGTACAGCAGGAACAGAACAGTACAGCAGGAACAGAACAGTGTCTCTCAGGAGCAGAACAGTACAGCAGGAACAGAACAGTACTACAGGAACAGAACAGTACAGCAGTAACAGAACAGTACTACAGGAACAGAACAGTGTCTCTCAGGAGCAGAACAGTACAGCAGGAACAGAACAGTACTACAGGAACAGAACAGTACAGCAGTAACAGAACAGTACAGCAGGAACAGAACAGTACAGCAGGAACAGAACAGTGTCTCTCAGGAGCAGAACAGTACAGCAGTAACAGAACAGTACTACAGTAACAGAACAGTACAGCAGGAACAGAACAGTGTCTCTCAGGAGCAGAACAGTACAGCAGGAGCAGAACAGTACAGCAGTAACAGAACAGTACTACAGTAACAGAACAGTACAGCAGGAACAGAACAGTGTCTCTCAGGAGCAGAACAGTACTACAGGAACAGAACAGTACAGCAGGAACAGAACAGTACAGCAGGAACAGAACAGTGTTTCTCAGGAGCAGAACAGTACAGCAGGAACAGAACAGTACAGCAGTAACAGAACAGTACAGCAGTAACAGAACAGTACTACAGGAACAGAACAGTACAGCAGTAACAGAACAGTACAGCAGTAACAGAACAGTACAGCAGTAACAGAACAGTACAGCAGTAACAGAACAGTACAGCAGTAACAGAACAGTACTACAGGAACAGAACAGTACAGCAGTAACAGAACAGTACAGCAGTAACAGAACAGTACAGCAGTAACAGAACAGTACAGTACAGCAGTAACAGAACAGTACAGCAGTAACAGAACAGTACTACAGGAACAGAACAGTACAGCAGTAACAGAACAGTACAGCAGTAACAGAACAGTACTACAGGAACAGAACAGTACTACAGGAACAGAACAGTACTACAGGAACAGAACAGTACAGCAGGAACAGAACAGTGTCTCTCAGGAGCAGAACAGTACAGCAGTAACAGAACAGTACTACAGTAACAGAACAGTACAGCAGGAACAGAACAGTACAGCAGGAACAGAACAGTGTCTCTCAGGAGCAGAACAGTACAGCAGGAACAGAACAGTACTACAGGAACAGAACAGTACAGCAGTAACAGAACAGTACAGCAGTAACAGAACAGTACAGCAGTAACAGAACAGTACAGCAGTAACAGAACAGTACAGCAGTAACAGAACAGTACTACAGGAACAGAACAGTACAGCAGTAACAGAACAGTACAGCAGTAACAGAACAGTACAGCAGTAACAGAACAGTACAGCAGTAACAGAACAGTACTACAGGAACAGAACAGTACAGCAGTAACAGAACAGTACAGCAGTAACAGAACAGTACTACAGGAACAGAACAGTACTACAGGAACAGAACAGTACAACAGTAACAGAACAGTACAGCAGTAACAGAACAGTACAGCAGTAACAGAACAGTACAGCAGTAACAGAACAGTACAGCAGTAACAGAACAGTACTACAGGAACAGAACAGTACAGCAGTAACAGAACAGTACAGCAGTAACAGAACAGTACAGCAGTAACAGAACAGTACAGCAGTAACAGAACAGTACAGCAGTAACAGAACAGTACTACAGGAACAGAACAGTACAGCAGTAACAGAACAGTACAGCAGTAACAGAACAGTACTACAGGAACAGAACAGTACTACAGGAACAGAACAGTACAGCAGTAACAGAACAGTACAGCAGTAACAGAACAGTACTACAGGAACAGAACAGTGTCTCTCAGGAGCAGAACAGTACAGCAGGAACAGAACAGTACTACAGGAACAGAACAGTACAGCAGTAACAGAACAGTACAGCAGTAACAGAACAGTACAGCAGTAACAGAACAGTACTACAGTAACAGAACAGTACTACAGTAACAGAACAGTACAGCAGGAACAGAACAGTACTACAGTAACAGAACAGTACAGCAGTAACAGAACAGTACAGCAGTAACAGAACAGTACTACAGGAACAGAACAGTACTACAGGAACAGAACAGTACTACAGTAACAGAACAGTACTACAGGAACAGAACAGTACAGCAGGAACAGAACAGTACAGCAGGAACAGAACAGTACTACAGGAACAGAACAGTACAGCAGTAACAGAACAGTACAGCAGTAACAGAACAGTACTACAGGAACAGAACAGTACTACAGGAACAGAACAGTACTACAGTAACAGAACAGTACTACAGTAACAGAACAGTACAGCAGTAACAGAACAGTACTACAGGAACAGAACAGTACTACAGTAACAGAACAGTACAGCAGGAACAGAACAGTACTACAGTAACAGAACTACAGGAACAGAACAGTACAGCAGTAACAGAACAGTACAGCAGTAACAGAACAGTACTACAGTAACAGAACAGTACAGCAGTAACAGAACAGTACAGCAGTAACAGAACAGTACTACAGGAACAGAACAGTACAGCAGGAACAGAACAGTACAGCAGGAACAGAACAGTACAGCAGGAACAGAACAGTACAGCAGGAACAGAACAGTACAGCAGGAACAGAACAGTACAGCAGTAACAGAACAGTACAGCAGTAACAGAACAGTACTACAGGAACAGAACAGTACAGCAGGAACAGAACAGTACTACAGGAACAGAACAGTACTACAGGAACAGAACAGTACTACAGGAACAGAACAGTACAGCAGGAACAGAACAGTACAGCAGTAACAGAACAGTACAGCAGGAACAGAACAGTACAGCAGTAACAGAACAGTACTACAGGAACAGAACAGTACAGCAGTAACAGAACAGTACAGCAGTAACAGAACAGTACAGCAGTAACAGAACAGTACAGCAGTAACAGAACAGTACAGCAGTAACAGAACAGTACTACAGGAACAGAACAGTACAGCAGTAACAGAACAGTACAGCAGTAACAGAACAGTACAGCAGTAACAGAACAGTACAGTACAGCAGTAACAGAACAGTACAGCAGTAACAGAACAGTACTACAGGAACAGAACAGTACAGCAGTAACAGAACAGTACAGCAGTAACAGAACAGTACTACAGGAACAGAACAGTACTACAGGAACAGAACAGTACTACAGGAACAGAACAGTACAGCAGGAACAGAACAGTGTCTCTCAGGAGCAGAACAGTACAGCAGTAACAGAACAGTACTACAGTAACAGAACAGTACAGCAGGAACAGAACAGTACAGCAGGAACAGAACAGTGTCTCTCAGGAGCAGAACAGTACAGCAGGAACAGAACAGTACTACAGGAACAGAACAGTACAGCAGTAACAGAACAGTACAGCAGTAACAGAACAGTACAGCAGTAACAGAACAGTACAGCAGTAACAGAACAGTACAGCAGTAACAGAACAGTACTACAGGAACAGAACAGTACAGCAGTAACAGAACAGTACAGCAGTAACAGAACAGTACAGCAGTAACAGAACAGTACAGCAGTAACAGAACAGTACTACAGGAACAGAACAGTACAGCAGTAACAGAACAGTACAGCAGTAACAGAACAGTACTACAGGAACAGAACAGTACTACAGGAACAGAACAGTACAACAGTAACAGAACAGTACAGCAGTAACAGAACAGTACAGCAGTAACAGAACAGTACAGCAGTAACAGAACAGTACAGCAGTAACAGAACAGTACTACAGGAACAGAACAGTACAGCAGTAACAGAACAGTACAGCAGTAACAGAACAGTACAGCAGTAACAGAACAGTACAGCAGTAACAGAACAGTACTACAGGAACAGAACAGTACAGCAGTAACAGAACAGTACAGCAGTAACAGAACAGTACTACAGGAACAGAACAGTACTACAGGAACAGAACAGTACAGCAGGAACAGAACAGTACAGCAGTAACAGAACAGTACTACAGGAACAGAACAGTGTCTCTCAGGAGCAGAACAGTACAGCAGGAACAGAACAGTACTACAGGAACAGAACAGTACAGCAGTAACAGAACAGTACAGCAGTAACAGAACAGTACAGCAGTAACAGAACAGTACTACAGTAACAGAACAGTACTACAGTAACAGAACAGTACAGCAGGAACAGAACAGTACTACAGTAACAGAACAGTACAGCAGTAACAGAACAGTACAGCAGTAACAGAACAGTACTACAGGAACAGAACAGTACTACAGGAACAGAACAGTACTACAGTAACAGAACAGTACTACAGGAACAGAACAGTACAGCAGGAACAGAACAGTACAGCAGGAACAGAACAGTACTACAGGAACAGAACAGTACAGCAGTAACAGAACAGTACAGCAGTAACAGAACAGTACTACAGGAACAGAACAGTACTACAGGAACAGAACAGTACTACAGTAACAGAACAGTACTACAGTAACAGAACAGTACAGCAGTAACAGAACAGTACTACAGGAACAGAACAGTACTACAGTAACAGAACAGTACAGCAGGAACAGAACAGTACTACAGTAACAGAACTACAGGAACAGAACAGTACAGCAGTAACAGAACAGTACAGCAGTAACAGAACAGTACTACAGTAACAGAACAGTACAGCAGTAACAGAACAGTACAGCAGTAACAGAACAGTACTACAGGAACAGAACAGTACAGCAGGAACAGAACAGTACAGCAGGAACAGAACAGTACAGCAGGAACAGAACAGTACAGCAGGAACAGAACAGTACAGCAGTAACAGAACAGTACAGCAGTAACAGAACAGTACTACAGGAACAGAACAGTACAGCAGGAACAGAACAGTACTACAGGAACAGAACAGTACTACAGGAACAGAACAGTACTACAGGAACAGAACAGTACAGCAGGAACAGAACAGTACAGCAGTAACAGAACAGTACAGCAGTAACAGAACAGTACTACAGTAACAGAACAGTACAGCAGTAACAGAACAGTACAGCAGTAACAGAACAGTACAGTAACAGAACAGTACTACAGGAACAGAACAGTACAGCAGTAACAGAACAGTACTACAGGAACAGAACAGTACAGCAGTAACAGAACAGTACTACAGGAACAGAACAGTACAGCAGGAACAGAACAGTACTACAGGAACAGAACAGTACTACAGGAACAGAACAGTACAGCAGTAACAGAACAGTACAGCAGTAACAGAACAGTACTACAGTAACAGAACAGTACAGCAGTAACAGAACAGTACAGCAGTAACAGAACAGTACAGGAACAGAACAGTACTACAGGAACAGAACAGTACTACAGGAACAGAACAGTACAGCAGGAACAGAACAGTACAGCAGTAACAGAACAGTACAGCAGGAACAGAACAGTACAGCAGGAACAGAACAGTACAGCAGTAACAGAACAGTACAGCAGTAACAGAACAGTACTACAGTAACAGAACAGTACAGCAGGAACAGAACAGTACAGCAGTAACAGAACAGTACAGCAGTAACAGAACAGTACTACAGTAACAGAACAGTACAGCAGGAACAGAACAGTACAGCAGGAGCAGAACAGTACAGCAGGAACAGAACAGTACAGCAGTAACAGAACAGTACAGCAGTAACAGAACAGTACAGCAGGAACAGAACAGTGTCTCTCAGGAACAGAACAGTACTACAGGAACAGAACAGTACAGCAGTAACAGAACAGTACAGCAGTAACAGAACAGTACTACAGGAACAGAACAGTACTACAGGAACAGAACAGTACAGCAGGAACAGAACAGTACAGCAGGAACAGAACAGTACAGCAGGAACAGAACAGTACAGCAGTAACAGAACAGTACTACAGGAACAGAACAGTACAGCAGGAACAGAACAGTACTACAGGAACAGAACAGTACAGCAGGAACAGAACAGTACAGCAGGAACAGAACAGTACAGCAGGAACAGAACAGTACTACAGGAACAGAACAGTACTACAGGAACAGAACAGTACTACAGTAACAGAACAGTACAGCAGGAACAGAACAGTGTCTCTCAGGAACAGAACAGTACTACAGGAACAGAACAGTACTACAGGAACAGAACAGTACTACAGTAACAGAACAGTACAGCAGGAACAGAACAGTGTCTCTCAGGAACAGAACAATACTACAGTAACAGAACAGTACTACAGGAACAGAACAGTACAGCAGGAACAGAACAGTACTACAGGAACAGAACAGTACAGCAGGAACAGAACAGTACTACAGGAACAGAACAGTACAGCAGGAACAGAACAGTACTACAGGAACAGAACAGTACAGCAGGAACAGAACAGTACTACAGGAACAGAACAGTACAGCAGGAACAGAACAGTACAGCAGTAACAGAACAGTACAGCAGGAACAGAACAGTACAGCAGGAACAGAACAGTACAGCAGGAACAGAACAGTACAGCAGGAACAGAACAGTACTACAGGAACAGAACAGTACAGCAGGAACAGAACAGTACAGCAGGAGCAGAACAGCACAGCAGGAACAGAACAGCACAGCAGGAACAGAACAGTACAGCAGGAACAGAACAGCACAGCAGGAACAGAACAGTACAGCAGGAACAGAACAGTACAGCAGGAGCAGAACAGCACAGCAGGAACAGAACAGCACAGCAGGAACAGAACAGCACAGCAGGAACAGAACAGTACAACAGTAACAGAACAGTACTACAGGAACAGAACAGCACAGCAGGAACAGAACAGTACAGCAGGAACAGAACAGTACTACAGGAACAGAACAGCACAGCAGGAACAGAACAGTACAGCAGGAACAGAACAGTACTACAGGAACAGAACAGTACAGCAGTAACAGAACAGTACAGCAGTAACAGAACAGTACTACAGGAACAGAACAGCACAGCAGGAACAGAACAGTACAGCAGGAGCAGAACAGCACAGCAGGAACAGAACAGTACAGCAGGAACAGAACAGTACTACAGGAACAGAACAGTACTACAGGAACAGAACAGTACAGCAGGAACAGAACAGCACAGCAGGAACAGAACAGTACTACAGGAACAGAACAGCACAGCAGGAACAGAACAGTACAACAGTAACAGAACAGTACTACAGGAACAGAACAGCACAGCAGGAACAGAACAGTACAGCAGGAACAGAACAGTACTACAGGAACAGAACAGCACAGCAGGAACAGAACAGTACAGCAGGAACAGAACAGTACTACAGGAACAGAACAGTACAGCAGGAGCAGAACAGCACAGCAGGAACAGAACAGTACAGCAGGAGCAGAACAGTACTACAGGAACAGAACAGTACTACAGGAACAGAACAGCACAGCAGGAACAGAACAGCACAGCAGGAACAGAACAGTACTACAGGAACAGAACAGTACTACAGGAACAGAACAGCACAGCAGGAACAGAACAGTACTACAGGAACAGAACAGCACAGCAGGAACAGAACAGTACAGCAGGAACAGAACAGTACAGCAGGAACAGAACAGTACAACAGTAACAGAACAGCACAGCAGGAACAGAACAGTACAGCAGGAACAGAACAGTACAGCAGGAACAGAACAGTACTACAGGAACAGAACAGCACAGCAGGAACAGAACAGTACTACAGTAACAGAACAGCACAGCAGGAACAGAACAGTACAACAGTAACAGAACAGCACAGCAGGAACAGAACAGTACAACAGTAACAGAACAGCACAGCAGGAACAGAACAGTACAGCAGGAACAGAACAGCACAGCAGGAACAGAACAGTACAGCAGGAACAGAACAGTACAGCAGGAACAGAACAGTACTACAGGAACAGAACAGCACAGCAGGAACAGAACAGTACTACAGGAACAGAACAGCACAGCAGGAACAGAACTACAGGAACAGAACAGTACAGCAGGAACAGAACAGCACAGCAGGAACAGAACAGTACAGCAGGAACAGAACAGTACAGCAGGAACAGAACAGTACAACAGTAACAGAACAGTACAGCAGGAACAGAACAGTACTACAGGAACAGAACAGTACAGCAGGAGCAGAACAGTACAACAGTAACAGAACAGCACAGCAGGAACAGAACAGTACAGCAGGAACAGAACAGTACAGCAGGAACAGAACAGTACAGCAGGAACAGAACAGTACAGCAGTAACAGTACTACAGGAACAGAACAGCACAGCAGGAACAGAACAGTACTACAGGAACAGAACAGTACTACAGGAACAGAACAGCACAGCAGGAACAGAACAGTACAGCAGGAACAGAACAGTACTACAGGAACAGAACAGTACAGCAGTAACAGAACTACAGGAACAGAACAGTACTACAGGAACAGAACAGCACAGCAGGAACAGAACAGTACTACAGGAACAGAACAGTACTACAGGAACAGAACAGCACAGCAGGAACAGAACAGTACAGCAGGAACAGAACAGTACTACAGGAACAGAACAGTACAGCAGGAACAGAACAGTACTACAGGAACAGAACAGTACAGCAGGAACAGAACAGTACAGCAGTAACAGAACTACAGGAACAGAACAGTACTACAGGAACAGAACAGCACAGCAGGAACAGAACAGTACTACAGGAACAGAACAGTACTACAGGAACAGAACAGCACAGCAGGAACAGAACAGTACAGCAGGAACAGAACAGTACTACAGGAACAGAACAGTACAGCAGGAACAGAACAGTACAGCAGGAACAGAACAGTACAGCAGGAACAGAACAGTACAGCAGGAACAGAACAGTACTACAGGAACAGAACAGTACTACAGGAACAGAACAGTACTACAGGAACAGAACAGTACTACAGGAGCAGAACAGTACTACAGGAACAGAACAGTACTACAGGAACAGAACAGTACTACAGGAACAGAACAGTACAGCAGGAACAGAACAGTACTACAGGAACAGAACAGCACAGCAGGAACAGAACAGTACAGCAGGAACAGAACAGTACAGCAGGAACAGAACAGTACTACAGGAACAGAACAGTACTACAGGAACAGAACAGCACAGCAGGAACAGAACAGTACTACAGGAACAGAACAGTACTACAGGAACAGAACAGCACAGCAGGAACAGAACAGTACTACAGGAACAGAACAGTACTACAGGAACAGAACAGCACAGCAGGAACAGAACAGTACTACAGTAACAGAACAGTGTCTCGTCTCAGGAACAGAACAGTGTCTCTCAGGAACAGAACAGTACAGCAGGAACAGAACAGTGTCTCGTCTCAGGAACAGAACAGTGTCTCTCAGGAACAGAACAGTGTCTCTCAGGAACAGAACAGTGTCTCTCAGGAACAGAACAGTGTCTCTCAGGAACAGAACAGTACTACAGTAACAGAACAGTACTACAGTAACAGAACAGTGTCTCATCTCAGGAACAGAACAGTGTCTCTCAGGAACAGAACAGTGTCTCTCAGGAACAGAACAGTGTCTCTCAGGAACAGAACAGTACTACAGGAACAGAACAGTACAGTCTATGTCTTTATTTATTTCTGGTGTATAGATTGACCAGTGTTTTAATGCTGACTGTGTATTGAATGAAATGTAGGTATCTTTACCACACAGTTCAGCAACCTGAAATAAGAACACAATGGTGAACATGGTGATACACCAGCAACATTTTAAAACAAAGTAGGAAAGATATTTGTATAAGTATTATATATATTTTGGAAAATGAAGAGGGAAGCCACTGTATAATGCAAAATATATATATGTTTAATGAATGCCTTCAAATATGCACCCTTTACAATGTTTTATAGGCTTTTAAGGTGCACCCCCTCCCTGTCTGCCTACCTGTTTACCCAGGCCTTTTAGCTTTTAAACTGGGCTTTTTAGTCTGATCTCACACCAGTTTTATGTTGTGTATTTTTCTATTTCTTATTTTTAAACTGTACTTGTTGTTATATTTGTCGTATTTGTATTGCTTTCTTTACCATGTTTTTACTGTGTTTTACTATAGTGCCATTCATAGGTATAGCACTTTGGTGCAACTACAGTTATTTTAAATGTGCTTTAGAAATTAAACATACTTACTTTTAAAACACAAACAAGCTGGACGAGGAAGAGTCATTACTCAGTCATTACTGCATGAGAGTTACTTAGTACTATCAAAGTGCTATGTATGTATGTATATGTATATCCAGCCTACTGTATGTGTGTATTTTATATTGCCAGTTTAAACATTCCTTTAAAATGTTGCCCACATATCATAGTATGTGATGACAAACGGACTTTGACTGGAAACTGATTCCCAAGGAATCAAAGTCACACTGGAGGTTTTTCCCAAGGAAAAGGTTCCCAGAGAAGCTATACAGCTGGATACATTAATTACACACACACACACACACACACACACACACACACACACACACACACACACACACACACACACACACACACACACACACACACACACACACACACACACACACACACACACACACAGAGAGAGACACACGCAGATGTATTGATGCTCATGAGGAAATTACCTCTGGGGATCAGATGTTCCCATCCTCAGTGGTCCTTAGTGTGTGTGTGTGTGTGTGTGTGTGTGTGTGTGTGTGTGTGTGTGTGTGTGTGTGTGTGTGTGTGTGTGTGTGTGTGTGTGTGTGTGTGTGTGTGTGTGTGTGTGTGTGTGTGTGTGTGTGTGTGTGTGTGTGTGTGTGTGTGTGTGTGTGTGTGTGTGTGTGTGTGTGTGTGTGTGTGTGTGTGTGTGCCTTATCTTGAAGTGAGAGAGAGGTTGTGTGTGAGAGAGAGAGAGAGAGAGAGAGAGAGAGAGAGAGAGAGAGAGAGAGAGAGAAAGAGAGAGAGACAGAGTGTGTGAGAGAAAGACATAGACAGAGACAGATAGAGACAGAGAGAGATAGAGACAGAAAGAGAGAGACAGAGTGTGTGAGAGAGAGAGAGATACATACAGACAGACAGAAACTACTTCTGCTGCTGCGTTATCTCATGTCAGATCATGTAAATCATGCTGTTCTGGATTAGTTCTGTGAATCACTACCAACTACCCACTTTCAAAACCACTCTCAAAGAGCACCTACGGGAGACTGCAATTCAAAACTGGCCCCTGTAAATGTCCTAGCCCAACCCCCTCCATTGTACAGTAAATGTCCTAACCCAATAACACACAAGATCCTCTTCTTGGGACCAAGTAAGATTTCGTCGATATTCCAATGTACAGTTTCCCCCACCCCGCCTACCCAACCCCCCCCAGGATCTAACAGTTGATGCCATTTGGACCCGGATTATTGCTTGCTTTGAAGTTGCTTGAAAGGAAGAGACTGTGTGCAGTGCCGAGGCGTGAAGGGGTAGTCATGGACGCGAGCCAAGCCAGCGAGCGAGCAAGGCCAGCGCCATGGACCCAGCGAGCGAGCTGAGCAAGGCCGGAGAGATAAACAGCGCCATGGACCAGAACAACTGACGGTGAAAAGATAAAAGTCTGGAGAGGGCCGACGGTGGTGGAGATGAGCCTCAACCAAGATGACCGACGGGGCGGAGACGGCACAGGGCGGAGACGGCCAACGGGGCGGAGACGGCCGACGGGGCGGAGTCCAGCGGTCGCAGGCGGTGTTGCCCAGGGGAGAACGAGGCGGACATCGGAGGGGGCTTCCCCGCGGAGACGCTGTTTAGAGAGCGTTTTGAAACAACAGAGCACGGGCGGTGAATCATGGACAAGCAGGGACTTCCTTTCAGAGTCAATCAGGAGATCGAGAGACGAGACAACAGCGAGAAGTCCTGTGTTCATTGATTAGGAGTATGAGATATAAATGGAGGATTCATATAGAAGATATATGTATAGAAGGATATATATATATATAGAAGGTAGATAAGAGGGAAAACAGTAAAACAACAGGATGGAATTATTGGGAGCAGGAGCTCTAATTGTTATGAGTCGTTGGATGTTGTTGGTGTTGGTGGTCGGTTTCGGTTCCCTTTGTGCACGAAGGGGGGCGCAAACAGACATCAGGCAGCAAGATCACTGGGTTGACCGTGGGCCGTCTTCGTTTCTTGTGCACGAGAGATGAGGTTGGTTTGCTTCAACCACAGGCTATTTTTGGCATAATTAATTAAAAAACCAAATAATGATTTATGATTCTGAAGGTTGATTAAGAATCAAAGGGGGGAATGAGGGATTTGGGGTGCTTTTTCAATGTATGTGATGTATAGATTGGGGGAAGATGGTAGCATCTAACGGTGCCAGGTCAGAGAGGGCAGAAATGTGTTTGGCTTAGCAGAGGTTGGTTCAGAGCGAGTGAGCACCACACTGAGCAGGGTGTTTTGTTTTGAATTCCTTGTAAGAACAAACTGATAGCGAGAGCGAGGGAGAGGGGTTCATCTTAATGAAACAGTAGAAAACTGCATTTTAATGTGTGAAAGGTTATCAGCACGTCGCATGACAACCAGAAGGCGGGGCCGTCGTTGTTACGACGAAGATCTATAAGTCGAACGGTGTTTCCGTGTGTAAGGCAGACTAGAATCTGACCAAGAGCGAGTAGGACTGAGATCACACAGAAGACACTCTCTCCTCTCATTGAGAGGGGGGGAGGAAGAATGCCACATCATCATTAGCTTCGGCTAACGCGAGGAGGGTTAGGCTAAAGACCAGGCCTGAACACTATTGGACTGAATAACAAAAGGACGATAGACGAACACACCAAAAGATCATTAGAATAGACTCTTCAAGGACAATACAATCTGTTAACATCTGAGGTTTCTGTTTATAGCAATAAAACCACGCTTTTCCTTGTAAGGTATTTCACGTTGTCGGAGTGTCGAATTCTTACGGAGGTGGAGATTTATTATGGTTTGCGGATAGTACTAACGGGGAGAGTTAAGGATCTTATCAGCCAGTATAGGAGACGTCAGGACCATTAAAAGTACACAACGCAGAGGAATTGGATGGAGAGAGGATGACACAAGAAGACGTGATACTGGCCAGTTTGATCAGGATCTAACAGTGCAGGAGGGTTATGAGAATTAGACCATGCCTAGGGGTGGTAGTTAGGCCCGAGGCGCAGCCGAGGGTCGTTAGACCCCCCTAGGCATGGTCTAATTCTCATAACCCACGACTGCGCGTGGTGTAATTAAGCATTACATCACGCGCAGGAGTGGTTTGTGAACAATAAACCATGCCTAGCGGTGGTCGTTAGACCCCCCTAGGCATGGTTTATTGTTCACAAATCACAACTGTTTGTATGTATCATTCTAACTTTACATAAATATTGGACGAGCTCTCGAGAAGTTTTATGTCCAATCCTCATATATGTCCTTCTCACAACAGAATGATAGGATTCAGGTAAAAGAATAGCTAAATGTGAGTGTGTGTGTGTGTGTGTGTGTGTGTGTGTGTGTGTGTGTGTGTGTGTGTGTGTGTGTGTGTGTGTGTGTGTGTGTGTGTGTGTGTGTGTGTGTGTGTGTGTGTGTGTGTGTGTGTGTGTGTGTGTGTGTGTGTGTGTGTGTGTGTGTGTGTGTGTGTGTGTGTGTGTGTGTGTGTGTGTGTGTGTGTGTGTGTGTGTGTGTGTGTGTGTGTGTGTGTGTGTGTGTGTGTGTGTGTGTGTGTGTGTGTGTGTGTGTGTGTGTGTGTGTGTGTGTGTGTGTGTGTGTGTGTGTGTGTGTGTGTGTGTGTGTGTGTGTGTGTGTGTGTGTGTGTGTGTGTGTGTGTGTGTGTGTGTGTGTGTGTGTGTGTGTGTGTGTGTGTGTGTGTGTGTGTGTGTGTGTGTGTGTGTGTGTGTGTGTGTGTGTGTGTGTGTGTGTGTGTGTGTGTGTGTGTGTGTGTGTGTGTGTGTGTGTGTGTGTGTGTGTGTGTGTGTGTGTGTGTGTGTGTGTGTGTGTGTGTGTGTGTGTGTGTGTGTGTGTGTGTGTGTGTGTGTGTGTGTGTGTGTGTGTGTGTGTGTGTGTGTGTGTGTGTGTGTGTGTGTGTGTGTGTGTGTGTGTGTGTGTGTGTGTGTGTGTGTGTGTGTGTGTGTGTGTGTGTGTGTGTGTGTGTGTGTGTGTGTGTGTGTGTGTGTGTGTGTGTGTGTGTGTGTGTGTGTGTGTGTGTGTGTGTGTGTGTGTGTGTGTGTGTGTGTGTGTGTGTGTGTGTGTGTGTGTGTGTGTGTGTGTGTGTGTGTGTGTGTGTGTGTGTGTGTGTGTGTGTGTGTGTGTGTGTGTGTGTGTGTGTGTGTGTGTGTGTGTGTGTGTGTGTGTGTGTGTGTGTGTGTGTGTGTGTGTGTGTGTGTGTGTGTGTGTGTGTGTGTGTGTGTGTGTGTGTGTGTGTGTGTGTGTGTGTGTGTGTGTGTGTGTGTGTGTGTGTGTGTGTGTGTGTGTGTGTGTGTGTGTGTGTGTGTGTGTGTGTGTGTGTGTGTGTGTGTGTGTGTGTGTGTGTGTGTGTGTGTGTGTGTGTGTGTGTGTGTGTGTGTGTGTGTGTGTGTGTGTGTGTGTGTGTGTGTGTGTGTGTGTGTGTGTGTGTGTGTGTGTGTGTGTGTGTGTGTGTGTGTGTGTGTGTGTGTGTGTGTGTGTGTGTGTGTGTGTGTGTGTGTGTGTGTGTGTGTGTGTGTGTGTGTGTGTGTGTGTGTGTGTGTGTGTGTGTGTGTGTGTGTGTGTGTGTGTGTGTGTGTGTGTGTGTGTGTGTGTGTGTGTGTGTGTGTGTGTGTGTGTGTGTGTGTGTGTGTGTGTGTGTGTGTGTGTGTGTGTGTGTGTGTGTGTGTGTGTGTGTGTGTGTGTGTGTGTGTGTGTGTGTGTGTGTGTGTGTGTGTGTGTGTGTGTGTGTGTGTGTGTGTGTGTGTGTGTGTGTGTGTGTGTGTGTGTGTGTGTGTGTGTGTGTGTGTGTGTGTGTGTGTGTGTGTGTGTGTGTGTGTGTGTGTGTGTGTGTGTGTGTGTGTGTGTGTGTGTGTGTGTGTGTGTGTGTGTGTGTGTGTGTGTGTGTGTGTGTGTGTGTGTGTGTGTGTGTGTGTGTGTGTGTGTGTGTGTGTGTGTGTGTGTGTGTGTGTGTGTGTGTGTGTGTGTGTGTGTGTGTGTGTGTGTGTGTGTGTGTGTGTGTGTGTGTGTGTGTGTGTGTGTGTGTGTGTGTGTGTGTGTGTGTGTGTGTGTGTGTGTGTGTGTGTGTGTGTGTGTGTGTGTGTGTGTGTGTGTGTGTGTGTGTGTGTGTGTGTGTGTGTGTGTGTGTGTGTGTGTGTGTGTGTGTGTGTGTGTGTGTGTGTGTGTGTGTGTGTGTGTGTGTGTGTGTGTGTGTGTGTGCCAGACAGTGTGAGAGTGAGCTCTGCAGTCAGGGGGAAGGAAGGATTTTTTTTTTTTAATTGCAAATAATCAATCAATCAATCCGCGATTTTAGAACTAACACATCCAACAGTCTCTCAACTAATACATCCAACAAACTAACACATCCAACTTTATTTTTTTTAACCTACTTTCTATAGAACTTCATTCTTAGATGCTTCTATAGAAAGTAGGTTAAAAAAAATTATTTGCCCTATAAGAGGACATTTTTTTTAACTTACTTTCTATAGAAGCAGCTGGGAGGTGCGCTGTTTTAAGTGAGCGTGGATTATTGAATTGATTGATTGATAGATTGCAAATTGTATTACTGTCCGCCTTGTTTCAAACTGGTTAAGCTTGGGCACTCTTTCGAAATCGCCCTCTTTCGAAGTTCGTTATGCTTAGAGTTTGGAATCAGGGCTGGTGGTCTATCGCCCTGCTCTAAAGATAAACTCTAAGCATAACCAACTTCGAAAGAGGGCGATTTCGAAAGAGTGCCCAAGCTTAACCAGTTGGAAACAAGGCGGACAATAATAAAATGTGCAATCTATCAATCAATCAATTAATTCGCGCAATATTTATTTTGTTCCACAATGACTCATGACCCACTAATTACATAATCCAACATTGTGTAAGAAACTAACACATTCGCCGTGACAGAATCGTTTTTGATTTAGTCGTTATGACGCTGTCAACATATCCATTCGTAACGGTTGTTGTCCGCCCTCTTGCTTTCACTTCTGACGCTGTCAACATATCCATTCGTAACGGTTGTTGTCCGCCCTCTTGCTTTCACTTCTAAAAACTTGCACGGCGGAGTGATAGTAATTCAGTTGTGGGCGGGTCCTGGGACCAAGAGCAGGGGTTATAACAAATACCCACGTGTAACTTGACTGTTTCAGCCAATCAGAATTGAGAAATGTGCATGCCATTGTATAAATAATATATATATATATATATTATACACACATATTTCCTTTAACTCCTATCATTATGTGTCTTCTGACATGGATGCTACTGCCAAGCAGATTTCTCTCTTGTGGAAAAGAACAACAAACTTTAACTTGACCCGTCTGTTAGATCATTTCTTGGTGCTATAGATAACATTCAGCCACAGTCGGTCTAGAGCACCAGTATGTCATTTATCCAATCAGGTGCATTCCACGTGGGGAAATGGGAAGTAGGGAGGGGATACATGCACACCATCATCATCATCAACATTTATTTATTCTCGAAATTACAATTGAGGTCACCCTCATTTTCAATGTCGTCGAGACTTTACAGACATTTCAATGCACACATTTCTACAATATAACCATAATAAATATTAATAACTATCTATATAGTACTCTTCACACATGGACCACAGTCCAGAGCGCACCACAGCAACTAGTATAAAATTAACATAGGCATAAAATCAGCACACAAATTGACAAAATAAAAAAGTTCATACATTTCAGACATAAGAATAAGAGGGGAGGCCGAGTGCAGTAGACAGCTCTGTCTGCGCAGCTCGCAGTGGAGAGTATTTACCAACGGCCTTTTGCTGCATCATCTCAGAATCATCACATCTACTCAGGAGTTGCCGTGTGACGTGATCGGACCAAACAGCTAACCGCCGTCACGTGAGATTCTATTGGCTACGTCGTTGTTGAAAGATTTTACGTACGCGTTAAAAATCTGCTTTTTAAACTCTTTGTTGCCTTTGTAATGCTGCAGTTGCAGAGATTATTTTCATTAGTGTCACAAACACGCCTTTAATTTGGATTTATCATATCCTCTCTCTTCTCTCTACCTCTCTTCTCTCTCTCCTTTCCTCTTTCTCTCCCTCTCTCTCTTCTCTCTTTTTTCTCCCTCTCTCTCTCTTTCCTCTATTCTCTTTCCTTTCCTCTTTCTCTCCCTCTGTGTCACCAACCCAACATTAGCGTACAGTGTGCACAGTGCATGCACACACACACACACACACACACACACACACACACACACACACACACACACACACACACACACACACACACACACACACACACACTAACCCCCCTCTGCTCTCCCAGCGTGTCAAGTCTGAGTGTGATTACTTCCCTGCAGCCTCGGTCAGTCTCTGAGGGTTCTGAGTCTGGTTTGGTTTAACCCAGATATCTGCTGGCATAATAAACATAAACACACACACACGTGCATGCTTCCTCTGAGTTTCCAATGACCCCAGACCAGTAGATTAGACTGTCCAATAGTCTAACACTGAGGGCGGGATCCACAAAGAATGGATTGCACAGTGCTAATTGCACCCTTACTTACAATTCATTATGAATTGAAAATGGGGACCCTGATGTAAACAAGATCAAAGTCTTTCTCTGGTCTGCATCCCCTTAACAATTGAGCCGTACTGTATTGTACCCATTCTGCAATCTGTTAATCGAATTTCAATTAGGGATTAGCCTGGTCCCGTTCTAGCTATGTCACGATTTAAAGATAGGAGTGCGTCACCTTGTTTGTAGAGCTATATCTATATTCTATATTATAGCTATGGAGACAATACTATAGTCATTTCACAGTGACTTTCTTCCATCTAACATGCAAAAAAGAGAATTTTTTCATGCATACGTTCGCGCGTTATCCCGTGGTGAATATAAGTATAGTTTAGGAGTAATCCGGGATCATTCCTGAAAAGCTGGTTTATAGGGCGCTACGTGTATTCTACTATAAGCGTTGCCGTTTCTCCGTTTCATCATGAATGCATGACCGGGGGGGTTGTTTTTTTATGCTTTGATGGCCAGTAACGGCTTTCTTGTTTAACTGAAAGCTGATCAGCTGGATCGATATGAAAACATTGTTGGATCAAGCTGAAATTGATGTCAGATAATCCTTATCTTTGGTCGGGGTATTCCAAAAAGAATATTCCAATTGTCTGATTGCGATTTCCAGTATTGGTGTCCATCTGGTCCCGGACATAATTTGGCACAACTTATGGATCGAGTGTGCCAGATGCGTTTCGAAGTGGTCGGATGAAGCTATTTACTCGGCTCCATCTAAATTTTGCACCCGGAGGGATTTAAATGTAACACATGGTCTGGAACAGGGTTTACTGCACTCTCGATACTGCAACCTAGCCGGATCTGGCCGGTACTGCACCCTCGGGGTCCCAGTATGCCTTTTAACGGCAACATACAGGTCCGTGACATTGAATAGAATATTAAAATCGGAAAAAAAAACTGACCAAATAACGAGTTTACTCGTTGTTGGCGTTCAATGCATGGCACCCAATAACGAGTAAACTTGTTGTTGGCGGGGAATGAGTTAAGGGGATGCAGACCAGAGAAAGACTTTTGTCTTGTTTACATCAGGGTCCCCCATTTTCAATTCATGATGAATTGTAAGTAAGGGTGCAATTAGCACCGTGCAATCAATTCTTTGTGGATCCCGCCAGGGGCGTTTTTAGGGTTAGAAAACATTGGGGGCTTCAGCCCAGGGGGGTGGAGGGGGGGGGGGGTCAACCCCCCCCCCCCTTTTTTTTTTTTTTTGTAAGCACAGAAATACGCAATTTTAGATTAATTAGAGATGAATACTGAATAACTAGAATCATTAGAGGTTCTCAAAGTGAGGTCCAGGTCCATGAGAGGGATATGGGCAGTCCCTAGAAAATTCAAAGTTAACAGGACCAAATCATCAGTTTCTTATTTATTTATTTATTTAGCCAGATAAAACATTGATCTGGTCCAAGAAGCCCCAACAGGAGTACAAATATACATATATACACATATATATACATATAATATATATACATATACTGTACATACATACACATATACACCAATAACAAAATAAAAACACAGTTAATTGTAGATACACAATCAGGTTTAAGCACTATAAAAATGCAGCAGGTGAGTTCACCTGTCTTCAACCAAAATGGAAGGAGAGTGAAGTACTGTACACAGAGAACATGAAAATATACAATACATTCACCAAACACTACACAAGACAACCAATGATGCAGACTGATGAAAATATACATTTTCTCCCATTTTCCCAAATCAGTCAACATGGAGAATCACAACAAAAATTTATCTTGCCAGGTCCAGCTAGGCAAAGAGATAATGTCTAGTATTTTCTGTTTCTGTTTTTTTTTTCAAAAAAAAATTGTGTTACTGTAATTTTAACCTGTACTGGATACAGTATTTTAGGTTTGTCTGATATTTGCTGAGCTTACAGTGTTATGCACATAGTAGCATGAAAACTGGGACATGTATTGTTGTGATTCTCCATGTTGAAATGTTGACTGATTTGGTTATATGGAGAGAAAATGTTATTTTTTTCATCAGTCTGCATCATTGATTTGGGTATATGTAGATAAATAAATTATATTTTCATCAGTCTACAGCATTGGTCTTGTGTAGTGTTTGGTGAATTTATTGTATATTTGCACATTATCTGCGTACTTCACTTACAGTACTCTAATCACTGAGAAGTAGAATTGCTAAATGTGTTTTAGGTTAAGCACAGCAGTGTGTGTAACTGGTTCAAACAGAATTAAGTCATTATGTAACGTGTGTTTCATATGGTAACAAAATTAGTGTATGGTTTTGACAAGTGTTTAATTTAGCAAAGGATCTGAGGTGTTCTGATAATTGTGTGTGTGGTTGTGCTAATTGTGTGTTTTGAAACACCGGGCCCCGTTTTCAAAATCATGCTTAGGCAATCGAAAAAAAAACTATTGTGTGTTTCATTATATACATATGTTTCAGTCTTCTCATTAAAAAAAGATTCGATTTTTGGGTCTTTTCCTGCCTTTGGTCCGCTTTGCATTCACATCACAAATGAACCGCAGCAGGGTTCACTTGCAAGAGTGAATGAGCTTTCACACCACCCCAAACCAACCGGACTATCCGAGGTTCGATTAAAGCTTATTATAGGACACTGGACATGGGTATGGATGGCTCCAGGTGCTGCTGCGTTAAAGTGCACATCTTCAATATCTGTACTATTTAAAAGCACAGTGCAGGACACACTCAAAGGTTATCGCACATCAGAGATGGCAGTGGACATGTATGACAGGACAAAGGCCATATGTAATGGCCTTTGGATTGAGGAACATACTACCAGCCAAAGGAGGAAGCAGAAAAGGATGGAGGAGTATGTAGTTGAGTCATCTTGTGGCACAAGCTCAGACCTCAGCTCAGGAGATCAGCTGAGACAGAGACTGTTCTATCCAGTCGTCGACAGAATGCTGCAAGAGCTTGAGAGCAGGTTCTCATGAGTTGGATAACAATTTATGAGAGGCATACAGGCATGTTATCCAGCCTCAGACCAGTTTCTCTCAGTGGAATTGCTGCAACCCCTCGCCACACATTACAATATCCAACTATTGCCAGAGGAGATCACAGTTGCAAAGTGTTTCCTGGTCAGGACAGGCAGAGATGCAGTCCCTACTATCCAAAGTGTCTTTTCCCTCCTGGATGATAATAATAATAATAATGCATTTGATTTATAAGGCGCCTTTCAGGACACTAAAAAAAAAGTCCACAAATCGGTGAATGAAAGAATTATAGGATCAAATGAAAACTACTTACTAAAATTTTTTAAAAATACTAAATACTAAAAACCAAAAAAAAATACCAAACACTAACAAACATTCAGCACAGACAATGGGGATGCTGACATAAAAAAAAAAAAAAAAGTAAAAAAAAAAAAAAAAATGTAAACAATTTTTTTTTTTTTTTTTTTTTTTTTAGATCCGGGGCTAGGAGAAAAACATCCGGGGCTAAATCATCCCGCCCTTGAGTATCCCACTGACTCCAGATCAATAGGTTAGAAGTAGTGTGTGTGTGTGTGTGGGGGGGGGGGGGGGTTAGAGGGATCTGTGAACAAATAAAATTTACTATGCGGAATATTATGAAGATTGAGACAATTGAAGGATTAAAATAACACACTCCAGATTTATGAAATGACCCTCCTGGTGTCATTATGTGTGCGTTTTGTCTATTATAACTATGTATGACTATTGTAACTTTATGTATGACCATTATAACTGTATGTATGACTATTATAACATTATGTATGACTATTATAACTATGTATGGCTTTTATAACTATGTATGACTATTATAACGTTATGTATGACTATTGTAACTTTATGTATGACTATTGTAACTTTATGTATGCTATTATAACTTCATGTATGAATATTATAACTTTATGTATGGCTATTATAACTATGTATGGCTATTATAACTATGTATGACTATTATAACTTTGTGTATGTGTTTTCTTCTAGTGGTGGACGCCCAGTATGACTATTCTGACTCCACTGCACCACCAGACTATGCTGACTACAACGCTACCTTTGACTACACTTTCTATAGTAGGTCACACACACACACACACACACACACACACACACACACACACACACACACACACACACACACACACACACACACACACACACACACACACACACACACACACACACACACACACACACACACACAACTGTTGTAGCTCAGTCTTGTTCTTGTCTTGGTCGAGGTGATCCTTACTGCAACACACAGACACCTATATACATACACACACAAACACACACATGTAGGCCAAGCTAAGAAGGCAGGCACACTTACACTTGGCATAACAGGTTGTCATTGTACTACAGCGTGTATTGTCTTTCATCAGGCCTGGAAAAAGTAGCCTACCATGAAGAATATCACAATACTGAGCATCACATAATGATATAATATCACAATATATCAAGATACATGATACATGATACACACACCCCTACGCTACACACAGAATTTCTCTACATTATCAGAACCAAACTATCATGTCCCCTTGCAGGCAACGCCAGCAGTGAAGATCTGGAGAAGTTCCTGAGTGCCAGTGACATGGGAGACAATGTCCCACAAGTGGACGTGGGAGGAGGGCAGGAGGAGGAGGAGGAGGAGGAGGTGGAGGAGGAGGAGACAGTTACCATGACGACCACAGTACCACATCAGGTCATCAGTACCACAGAGAGAGAGAGGGTCCAGATACACAACTCAGCATCTCTCCCTGCCACACAGGTGAGAGGAGAAGCACTTGTGATCCTGAAATGGATGAATAACATTAGTTAAAGTAATACGCCAACATTATGCCAATACAGAGTCAGACAAGAAAATAGATACCAGTATCCTCTCTGTGTGTTCAGTAGAAATCTATCTGGCTGCACGTTAGCCTAGCTTAGCACAAATGGATGGAAGCGTATACGGACCAGCTAGCCTAGCTGCGGGCCAAAAACACCTTTCACAAAGTTTTAAGGTAGGCTAGTGGTCCGTATCCGCTTCCATTGATTTGTGCTAAACTAGGCTAGCTTGCAGCCGGATAGCTTTCTACTGAACACACAGAGCAAGAGCATTTCCCATAATGTTGCTGTGTTCCTTTAAAGATGCACTAATAACAAAGATTTAAATATTTGAAATGAGAACCACATTTTTCCTCTTTCCTTTTAGCTACTGTACCTTCGATGCATTAAAGATGCGTTGGGATTTTGATGATTTGAAGGTGTCAACTCAACCACTGCACTAGCGCTGAACCTGAATGCCTCAAATGCTTCATGTGTAGACTCAACCACACACTAGGGCTAAACCCGGATGCTTCAAATGCTTCAAGTGTAAACTCAACCACACACTAGGGCTAAACTTGAATGCTTCAAATGCTTCAAGTGTAGACTCAACCACACTAGGACTGAACCTAAACAGCTCAATGCATCATGTGTAAACTCAACCACACTAGGGCTGAACCCGAATGCTTACATTTTCTATAAATGTTTTATAAAGTATGTACATAAAAAAAATACAATCAACAGATTTATAAAAAAAATATACTACTAATAATTATTATTTGTATTATTATTATTATTATTTTAATGGGTTGACACACTCCTAACAACATCTTTCAGGTACATTTCTCCAGTGGTGCAGTGGCAAATTGACAGTAGGTCAAACGCTCCACGCGCGTGCGCGCGCATGCACAGTTTTTTTGGCTGCTCTCGTCCTGCAGCTGGATACTATTGCCTCACAGCGCGGCCGTCAGCGCGCGGCCCAGAGAACGCCGCTGGCTCTGCGGCTCTGCAGCTGCATGCTTCTCCGGGAGTCCGGTTGGATAATGCCATGTAAAAAGCGATTGCGCGTACTTCAGCCTCAGTGACCGAGGTATAACGCCGTTATACCGAGTTATACCAGCACTGCACCACTGCATTTCTCTATGTCAAAACTACTAATTCATATCAAGTTGTCTGGACTCAGGTCGGCCCAGTGCATGCTGGGTATTATTATAATCAATGTATCCCACCACCCACTCTGTCTGCTCACGTGGTCCCTTGGGGATATTGGGAGAACCATAACAATAGATTATGTGTTCTGGGCTCTGTGCTGGTTGATTGATTGATTGATTGATTGAAAAGTTTATTAACAGATTGCAGAATGGGTACAGTACAGTACATCTCAATACATACAATTGTTAAGGGGATGCAGACCAGAGAAAGACTTTCGTCTTGTTTACATCAGGGTCCCCCATTTTCAATTCATCATAACATATATGACATACATGACATACAGATAGACAGTACTGCTACATCTATACATTTATGACATATCAGATTTGCAAATACAGTACTGTTTGTGATACAAAAGTGTCCAGAAAAGGAGTGTATATACATTTGGCGTAGAAACTGTACATTGGAGGAGGTTGGTGGGGTGGGGTTGGGTGGGTTGGGTGAGGGCTGTACATTGGAGGTGGGGGGGGGGGGGGGTTGGGGGGGGGACACACACACATTTTACACTGTACATTGGAATATTGACAAAGCCTTACTTGGTCATTTACTGTACAACTAGGTTAGGACATTTGTAGGGGCCAGTTTCGAATTGCAGTCTCACGTAGGTGTTTTTTGAGAGTGTTTTTGAAGGTGGGTAGTGATTCACATTCCTTTACAGCTTTAGGCAGGGCGTTCCACATTGATGTGGCATAATTGCGAAACGTGTTTAGTCCCTTGTTTGAGCCGAATCTGGGTTTTACATGATTTGTGGAGCTCCCTCTGGTGTTGTGATCGTGGTATTCACTGACCTTTGGGAAGTATTTTGACATGTACATGGGTACCTTGGTCGCGTAGTGTATCTTGTAGACCAGGCCCATTGCAAGTTGCTGTACTCTGTCGTCTACTCTAAGCCATCCTAGGTTGTCAAAGTGGGCAGGGGTGAGGTGGGTTCTAGGAGTCAGGTCAAGTAGTTCTGGCTCTGACTCTGGCTCAGACACCACTGTTTGATGTGGGTCCGGTTGTATGGTGTGTGGGTTCAGAATTATGCAGAATCACAACTAAAAACAGATTCACGACTGAACGGTTTGGACTGAATAACGCCGGATCTCTTTTTAGACCCGGTCAGTGATCCATATGGGGGAAATTGTGTCGCGAACATGTTTTTATTCTCTGATTGACTCAGTTCTGACTAACACTAAACAACAGACAACAGGTACTATGAGATATTTAAAAGTGCTGTACAGTGTAGATAACATTCAGCCACTAGATGTCACACTGGAGCTCCAGCATGTAATTTATCCAATCAGATGCATTCCATATGGGGAAATGGGAAGTAGGGAGGGGATACATGTAAACAACAACATTCATTTTGGACCCACACAATCTTTTAAAATGATAAATTCATTCATCAATAATTTTTGGAGGGAAAGCAATACTTTTATTCCGCACCTTTCTTTTCCAACTTATTGTTTTTTATTCAGCACAAAATTAAGACAGTACAGACATACAAATACCTTGTATTACACATTCTCAATTACCAGCATGCCTGTAATGTCTCAGAAATAGACAGGATGCTTGGGGAAGGGGATGGGGCGTGGGGGAAGCATAAAAACAGATAAGAACAGAAAATACATGAGTGGATGAAAACCACCAATTAAACTGGATAGCATCATACAGAGTGTTGAAACTTAAAGACATAAACAAATATATATAATAATAATAATAATAATAATAATAATAATAATAATAATAATAATAATAATAATAATAATAATAATAATAATAATAATAATAATAATAATAATAATAATAATAATAATAATAATAATAATAATAATAATAATAATAATAATAATAATAATAATAATAATAATAATAATAATAATAATAATAATAATAATAATAATAATAATAATATAATAATAATAATAATAATAATAATAATAATAATAATAATAATAATAATAATAATAAAATGAAGTTAGTAGTTACAGTGTAATAGTTAACTAAAGCCAGAACACAGATGCAGACACAAACAGGCAGAGACGATGTGGAATCAGAGAACCCCCAAATGACGGGTTTAGATGCAAACACAGTTGTGTATTGAAAGAATGAAAAACACATTTAGATTGGGTAAGTATTTAATGATGAAATAAATCAAAATTAAATTAAAAATAAAATGACAATAGAATAAAAAATAAGATACAAATAAAAATATATGCCCACTTTCTAGCAAACTGTTACAACCTAACCAGATGAGTCCTCCTCACCATGTCATGCATTTCTTTGTTTAGCCATTCCTGTGTTGGGGGACTGGACTATAACCAATTAATTGTGATAATTTTCTTGGCAGCAGTTAACAGTATTTGAAGAAGATACACGTTTTTCCTACCCTCAAAGCCCTCCGGTATGACTCCAAGGATGGCAGTTTTGAAATCTTGTGGAATGTCCATGTAAAATACCTTTTTTATATCCCTGAAGACATCATCCCAGAAATGGCATAGTTTTGGACATGTCCAGAAAATATGGGTATGGTTACCTATTTGTTGTAAGGGGGTCTTGAAAAACCTACTGATGACCTTCCATTTACTATATTTCTCTCCAGGAATTAGAGTTAGTCACCTTATGTGCTTCAGTACAAACACTAAACCACTCCTCTTGTGAGATCTCCTGTTGGAGCTCAGCCTCCCACTTCAACTTAATATATAGCGAGGCATTGGGGTTTAGAGATTTTTTTTTGTATTGGAGCGTCAATTTGGATATTAGCTATAAAACTTGGGTGTCGAATTTTGCCTTTATTGGAGAAATCTGAAAAAGTCAGTACTAGGAAGGCTAAACTGTTTCGAAAAATGTAAGCTGGCTGGAGTGAATAAGTTGGTGACCAAATTTCAGACCCTTTGTCCTCCATCCTCTGAATCCTGCATCCACAGTTGATATACAGTTGGTATAAAGTCCCCAATGAACCCAATTGAGGTCAGACCAGATGTTAGAGGCAAACTGAACTCTTTCTGGACCTCTCTCCATACTTTTATCGTAAATCTGGACCACACACCTATAGAGTCCTCCCTTATCTTATGCCCAGGGAATAATAAGGCAGTAAAGTGTATCTGTGTAGATAAATCTTTTTCCATTTTTAACCATCTTGATGACAAATCATCTGTGATCCAGGTGCACAAGGGTGTAAATTGAGCAGCCCAAAATTATATTTGAGATTAGGGAGGGCCACTAAAGCAGAAAACAGATCTATATTCTTTGTGATTCTGGAGATATTTACAATTGAGGCATCTTCTCATAGGCACATTTGGCTCTCCACAGACCCTCCCCCAGGGTACAGACCTGCTGAAAAAGATTTTGGCTATTTCTGGGTTGGGACATGAGGCCTCGGTCTACTATTCCATGTTTATCGACAGGGAGGGCAGTGGGATATCCTCTGCTCTCAAAATAGTCTGGGAAAAGGATCTAGGGGTCACATTTGAGCAAGAGGACTGGGATATAATCTCGGGGATCCCCAAACAGGTGTCCAGGGATATTAGAACAAGGCTAATACAATTCAAGATCTTCCACCGCATTTATTGGACCCCCTCTAAAATGTATAGACTGGGCCTGAAAGAGAACCCAGATTGCTGGAAATGTCAGACAGGGGAGGGGGACCTAGTCCATGTACTCTGGTCATGTCCGAAAATCAGAGACTTCTGGAGTAACATACATGACTACATCACAGAGGTCACAGGGACGGAGTATGATTTCTGCTATGGTTTATATATCCTGGGGGATCCCTGCAGTCTTAGCCATATCGCAAAGCCCCTAGCTGATTGGATACAGACTAGTATTATGATAGGCAAACAGATCATAATGAGAGGCTGGAAGGCACCAGAAGGCCCATCATTCCGAGAGTGGAGTGGAGAAGTGGGTAGGGTAGCTGCCTATGAGAAAATATCTTTTAGTTTAGGAGAGAAAGGAGACAAATATATTAGTAAATGGGGGAAATATTTGCAATTTCACTCACTATAAAAGGAGGGGGGGCACACTTGTCTAAGACAGCGACGATGCACATGAGTATATAATACCTGACAAATGCACCATGTGTATGTCGACAAGAATGGCTCTATGTTTTAATGTAGATTTATTTTTTTACTTACATTTTTATTAACATTTATAGACAAACAACACTTATACAATACCTACAATGACATCAATAACATAACAGTACATTAACATGGGCCCCTTGAATTCGGCTGCGTTCAGCCTCCCAGACCCCCATGAGAGGGACCCCCCCCCTCCTGCCATCCACCCCTAGAAACCGGGCTCCCCCACATCCCAGGTCCGTCCCACGTGGGACCGAGCACTCAGCGACACGGGTCCCTTGAATTTAATTGGGCCAGGCCCAGTGGAGGGGCGAGGGGTGGTACTCCCCCCCACCGTGCCAAGCCCGCTACCTCCCATGTCGCGAAGCACCCCACCCCACGCACAACAAACCCACAACCCACGAGACCCCACTCTCCTGGGCCAAACCGCGGAAACGATGGCCCCCCCCTGAGTTAAGTCCGTTGAACTCCCCCATATCCCAGGCCGATGCGCGCGGAGCCGGGTCCCCAGCGACACGGGTCCCTTGAATTAATTGGGCCAGGCCCAGCAGAGGAGAGGGACAGATTCTCCCCCCCACCGAGCCAAGCCCGCTACCTCCCATGCCACCGAGAGCCCCACCCCACGCCCACCGACCCTGCAACATACAGGACCCCACCGGGCAAAGCTCAGCCGCTCTGACCCCCACAAGAGAAACCCCTCCCTCCCGCCTTCCTCCCCGAGAAACAGAGCACCCCCATATCCTGGTCCACCATGCGCAGAGCCGAGCACCCAGAGCCCCCACCCGCCCCCGCCCCGACCGCCAGCCCCCCGGCCCACGAGAACCCTAAGCCCAGGCCCGCAGAAGGCCTAAGCACCACGCCTCAATGGTCCCCCGACCGCCCGCGACCCCAAGCCCGGTGCCCCCCCGGCCCGGTGACCATACCGCCCGGGCCACGGCGGCCAAGGGCCCCAGGAAACCCCACCCCCCCCCCCCCAAACCGATCCCACAACACGCAAGGCCCCCCCTCCCCCGGGTCGAACCGCCGGAACGATGGCCCCTCCCCCCGGCATTCCCCCCCACCGAACTCAGCCTGCCCACCTCTGTACCTCCCATGTCACCGATATCACTATATACATTTATGAAAAAATAGCACTGACAACACAATAAGAAAAAATTATAAAATAAGCCATATGATTAGCACTCTTTCCCCTGTTGGCGGTTTGGAGGGGAATCAGCTCTCCTGTTGAGGAAGCCCCCCCCCCCCCCCTAGAGACGGAGATATCCCCCAAAGGAGATTCTCCAAGCCTCTCTTCATGTCCAACATTTTGAATTCTTGTCCTTCACAATTGTCCATGTGCACATTAAAAGCAACTGCTATCCTAACATAACCATAAAAAATTTATATTTAAACTAAAGACAATTGGCACTTCCCAGGTAATTCTTTTTAACCCCGTTTAACCCCCGTTGGCGGGCTGGAGGGGTAAGGCTCTCCTGGAGAGGGCCCCTCCTATAACGACGGAGATTCCCCAATGGGGATTCTCCAATGTCCCTATTATTGTCCAACATTTTCTTTGAATTTTTATCTTTCATATGATAGTACAGTTCCAGAGCTCCCGGTCAGGTCTCCGAATGTTTTTCCCCATGTTCCCCGTCGTCTTAGTTGTGCGCCATGTGTGTTAGTGTCTACAGTTTAGTCTAGTACGTGTTATTTATATTATATGTCCCGAATCAAGTCCCAATTTTCCCAACTAATGTGTTTACCTTGTCTGTATTCCCAGTGGTCTGTGTGTTATCTGCAGTGTGTCTCGAATCATAACATCCATTCACTATCAAATAATATGTATATGTGGTATTGAATCTTGGTCGGTGTGTGTGACCTCAGTGCTCGAGTCCTGTTTGGTGTGTGAGATCTCGTTATTTGAATCCTGGCTGGTCTGGTTGATCTCGGCGCTCGGCTCCCGGTTGGTGTGTGTGGCCTCAATGCTTGCATCCCGGACGGTCCGGCCGACCCCGGCGCCCGAGTCCTGGTTGGTCCGGTTGTATCCAGCGTCTCTTTGTCCTTCTTTTGGGGGTCGTTTGTTTTATTTCTTTTGAATTAGCCTCCATGTTCCTCTGAATATTCTGTATTGCATCGAGTCCAGCCTGCGTGTTGATTAGCATGTTAGCATCGTTAGCATTCTGTATTACTTCTAGCCTGATCCGAATGCTAACTTGCATATATTCATCGGGAGCATGTCTATGTTCCCCGGGTCCTATGTTCCCCGGGTTCTATGTTCCCCGCTTTGATTGATTGATTGATTGAAAATTCTAGACCACCAGCCCTGATTCCAAACTCTAACCTTAACCAGTTCAAAGGAGGGCCTAAGCTTAACCGTTCAAAACAAGTCGGACATTAATAATTAATAAAATAATAAAAATTAATAGATATTTCAATCTATTAGTCAATCAAAGCGGGGAACATCTAACCGGGGAACATAGGACCCGGGGAACATAGGGATGATCCATATTCATCGTGTTAGCTTCCATGTTAGCTTGTAGCTCCGTCTCCAGCCAGACCTCGCTGTGGTCTAACGTTGATAGCTTACTACTTGCTACGTCATCTCGTGTTGTACCTTTCCCTTCGTCGTATTTTCTTTGTCGGGGGGCACTCTTCTCTCACTTTTCCTCGAGTTTTGTGCACTGGGTCTTGTCATCTTTCTTTTATCTTCGAGTTGTTACTTTTTATCGTGTTTTATAACTTTTTATTACCTTTCTTGAATTTTGGACCGGGAGCTCTGTTCTGCAGCTGCTCACCCGCTCCTCGCCAAACCGGAAGCCCAGCTATTGCTTTTACTCAGTTTAAACTATTATATACATAACTTTGCTATTGGTCTGACTCAGGCTAAACAGACATGGAGTAATCCGGCTATTGGTGATATCCCTGGTTAAGGTCTTACTCAGGTTAAACTGTTTACATGTGCGTAGTAATCCAGCTGTTGGTCATATTTTATTCAGATTAAACTGTTTACATGTACATTTGATCCAGTGCACTCGATTATCCCCGCTTTCACAAACAAATGATGTGTCTGACGCATGACATTCAGTGTTGTTCTTATGGTTTGGATTATTTAACAAACAGACAGCACTGACAGCAACATCATCATTCAGTCTCGATTCGTTTTTTTCATGGTGATTTGGTTCATAAAACTGCACATTCAGCACATCATGGTCACAGAGTGTAAGTAAACAAGTGGCTTTTATTAAGACTGGGGCCCTGTCCAAAACAATGTGTGTGTGAGTGTGTGTGTGTGTGTGTGTGTGTGTGTGTGTGTGTGTGTGTGTGTGTGTGTGTGTGTGTGTGTGTGTGTGTGTGTGTGTGTGTGTGTGTGTGTGTGTGTGTGTGTGTGTGTGCGTGTGTTACTTACCCTTAGCTGCCAGAGTTGTACCCTTCCTGCTGACTTGTTGTATAGAACTTGTAAGTCGCTTTAAATAAATGATTAAATGATGTAAATGTTTGTGTGAGTGTGAGTGTGAGTGTGAGTGTGTGAGTGTGAGTGTGAGTGTGAGTGTGTGTGTGGTGGGGATCCCCTCCATCTGCTTCCAATATCTTCAATCCATCTGAGCATCAACAAACCAACCACAGACTGGACCAGTTCCTCTATCATGAGAAACAACCCTCTGCTGGACTGTCTACTAACATTTCCACACAGACTGTGTGTGTGTGTATGTGTTGTGTTGTGTCTGTGGGTAAGTCGTATCCAGTGGTGCAGTGCTGGTATAACTCGGTATAACGGCGTTATACCTCGGTCACTGAGGCTGAAGTACGCGCAATCGCTTTTTACATGGCATTATCCAACCGGACTCCCGGAGAAGCATGCAGCTGCAGAGCCGCAGAGCCAGCGGCGCTCTCTGGGCCGCGCGCTGACGGCCGCGCTGTGAGGCAATAGTATCCAGCTGCAGGACGAGAGCAGCCAAAAAAACTGTGCATGCGCGCGCACGCGCGCACGCGCACGCGCGTGGAGCGTTTGACCTACTGTCAATTTGCCACTGCACCACTGGTCGTATCTACTGGGCTATCTTACCAGAGCTTGATGTCCGTAGCCTAAACGGGATCCAATATACCCACACTAACAATTCTTAGGAGTTTAGCTCTGTTTGCCTAGTCTTTTAACCTGTTCCACCCCAGGTGAAAATCTGCATAAAATGTATACCTAGCTAAATGGAATATTGCTCCACTTCTACAAGGGCTATTTGCATATTCTTGGTATCTAGGAACATCTATGGACCTCAATTAATGTATTATCAGTGTCAGAAATATTGTGTCTATTACTAGGCTTGCTTAAATTGTGATGAAACAAAGGAAAATATGAATTATGATTTTTCTTTTCATCTTTGACAGTGAATAAAACCATGATAATAATGATCAGACTTAAAAAACTGCCACTGAGCTCATTCAGTACCCTCTTGAGATCATGTGTACAAAAGATCTAAGGAAATTAATAAAGGGAAGATGATTAAACTGAAGGTTCTGTATATACAGTACTGAATTCTCCCATCCGGACCAATGCAATTTGAAATATTATTATAGAATATAGAATATAGCTATACATTACCTTATTATAGCCAATTCGCACATTTATATATATATATACATATAGTATCTTTCAAATGGCCGAGTTCAATTTGGATATAGTATCACCAGGCGTGCATAATAACAGATACTGATATTTACTGTAATCGACTGTACTTTTTTATTTCCCCCACAGTGTAACCATTTTGAAACTAATTTCAGATCTAATTCTTCCTACATGGTAACAATAGTGTGGAGAAACTGACTGCGTTTCAATATTTGTCAAAAACGTTACCTTTTGTAGCTTATTATCGCAAATCATAACAATTATTGATATGATTCATTCAGAACGCTGAACTTTGAACCACCATAGTATGCAGTGTTGCAGTGGCAAATTGCCAGTAGGTCAAACGCTCCACGCGCGTGCACGTGCGCGCGCGCGCATGCACAGTTTTTAGTGGATACTATTGCCTCACAGCGCGGCCGTCAGCGCGCGGCCCAGAGAGCGCCGCTGGCTCTGCGGCTCTGCAGCTGCATGCTTCTCCGGGAGTCCGGTTGGATAATGCCATGTAAAAAGCGATTGCGCGTACTTCAGCCTCAGTGAGCGAGGTATAGCGCCGTTATACCGAGTTATACCAGCACTGCACCACTGATAGTATGTGACAGGAGGTGTAGATCGGAGAAATTTCAATGCTGGCCGATAGCTAGCGATCTCCTCTACAAAATGGCCGCAAATAAACTACAATTCCCATGGTTCAACATTTCCATTTCCGGTCCCGGTCAGGATAGACGATTGCATATCGAAAACTTAAAACGATATAAGTACACTTTTAACCTATTGCTAAACTATTGCCAACCTAACGTTTTACATTCTACATGCATTTGTGACATAGTAGTGATCTTAATACTTGAAAACGGTTGATTTTAAAATCACAAATTATTTCCATCAATCATAAAGATATGACTACTATATGATTATAATGTCAAAAGGGGTCGGTACAGACCCCGTGGGGGGGAACAGGTTGCCTTGTCTCCACTAGCCAGGGTCTGGCACACAGTGAGCATCTCCATTGTCTTTAGAAACTGGTCAAACCTGGCTGGACCCCGACTGAGACGACCACCTTTCACAACCTGGCCACACCTGGCTGGGACTGTATCATATGGTTTAGATTGTGTACCACAGTTTGTGGTGTGCATTTTGAAAGGTTGCCTAATGCCTAGCAACCGGAGAGTTTACAAGAAACACAATGGAGAAACAAATCCAACCATACCAGACCATGCTAGACCATGGCTAGACCCAGCCAGACTGAACATAGCTAATGGAGAGATACAGTAAGGCATAACTGTCTACCTCATTAGTCTTCTATTGGCGCTTTTCCACTGCATAGTACCTACTCGACTCAACTCGACTCTACTCTACTCGCTTTAGGTACCTGGTACTTCGTTCCTTTTCCACTGCAGGTACTAAAATAAAGTACTCAGTTTGTCTCCATGTGGGGAGGCGGGGCTGCTGGTGTACAGCTGAGAGCTCCATAGCTCTGTGAGAGGCTGAGCTCCAGTATAGCTATGTCCGTGAGCTAGGCGCAAGCCAGAGTAAAACACAGTTTTCAATCAATCAATAACAACATTAACGAGACTCTCGTTGTGTCTATTCTGCTAACGCTAACGTTACCCTTCATTGTGTCTATTCTACAAGCGTTAACGTCAGCTAGGCTGTCTATGCTAACGTTAACGTTAGCATTAGGCTAACAACAAATCTGTAACGTTACCAGTCTCGCGTCTATTTGCTAATGTTAGCATTAGGTAATAACCGGTTTAAAATGGATGGTGATTACCTCACGTTGTGTCTATTCCACTAGCATTAACGTTACTCATACAAACAATCAATAGCGAGTTATATTGATCACGCTATGTACGATAGCCATGCTAAAATGCTAGCACAACATTAGCACCCAACCTAACAACAAGCTTAAGCCTTAACAAGTCAGCGATCTTTTTGCGAGACTAAACTCTCCGCTCGGTGGCAAATTGTGTTGATGTCGGTTTTGTTTAATCAATAAATGAGGCAGAATACACAGTGACTATCCTTTGTTTATTGCACTTGTGCCTGCTGCAAACATAATGAAATCCTATGCGAGACATTAAAGATGGCGGCTTTCTGTTTTCGTTCAGACTCCCTCAGACTCTCCAACGAGTGACGCGTCTCTCTTCTGACCAATCAGTGGTCTGCAGTGTTTCACATGACTTTTCTGGTACCTCTTGGTACCGGCTTGGAACCACGACAAAGCAGGTACTAAAAAAAGTACCCGGTACTAGGTACCATCCGCAAATTTTGGCAATGGAAAACCGAAAAGGCCGAGTAGAGTCGAGTTGAGTCGAGTAGGTACTATGCAGTGGAAAAGCGCCAAACTGTCTACCTCATTAGTCTTCTAACTGTATACCTCATTAGTCTTCTAACTGTCTACCTCATTAGTCTTCTAAATGTCTACCTCCTTAGTCTTCTGTCTACCTCATTAGTCTTCTAACTGTCTACATCATTAGTCTTCTAAATGTCTACCTCATTAATCTTCTAAATGTCTACCTCATTAGTCTTCTAACTGTCTACCTAATTAGTCTTCTAACTGTCTACCTCATTAGTCTTCTAACTGTCTACCTCCTTAGTTTTCCAACTGTCTACCTCCTTAGTCTTCTGTCTACATCCTTAGTCTTCTGTCTACATCCTTAGTCTTCTGTCTGCCTACCTCCTCGGTCTTCTAACTGTCTACCTCCTAAGGCCTTTCCCTTTTAAATCTCAGAATTCCATCATTCTACTTGACCACCTGTATTATATCACATCCGAGATCACCCTGGTTAATGACATTGACTATGACTATAGTTGCTATTGTAGGTTTAGGGTTCAGTGCCGTTTAATTAGGTCAGCTACTGGGAAACGTTTTAACTTTACCTTTCGTTCTGATGTAACCAATAACAACCTCAAATCTCACAAACTATAATTTTTACAACACACAAGAAGTAGGATCTATGTTAAAACCTCTCGTTTTGGAGGGATAAACCACAATGAGAGCAACGTTCTCCTGACGATCTGCTGTTGCTTGTCTCACAGTCTTCTGTAGAGCAAGGTTGTGGTGTGGTGTGTGGTATCCATCAAATCAAATTTATTTGTAAGGCCCGACAACATTATGTTAATGTCCCCATGGGCCGGACACGTCTTCTTTAAACAAGTCAAAAATAAACATCACAATAAGTCAAGAACAAAACAAAAAAAACACCATGAAATCCAAAATAAAAATGTTAAATAAATAAATGCAACACTCCCAGCGAAGGTAAGGAAAAACATTGCAATAGGAAAAAAGCACCACAGGCAATGTGGAGGAGAGAAACCTCAGAAGGGCCGTTCAAGGGGGGATCTCCCTTCTTAGATGTCGGTGATAGTAGTGTTGCTATGGATGATCAATGGGTGGAGAATAAAACTGCAGAAATAGTTGGTATGTATGTACATATACACGTGTAATAAAACACAAATATGTACATGCAATAGCAACTGGGTTACATAAGAACATCCATCCGGTTACCGTTCAGCATTTCCCCAAAGTTCTAATCTTTACCACATATTGTATGAACTCTCTCTTGCCTCGGCTCCTCCTCGATCAGAGATCTGGTCAGCGTACAAATCTGACGTCAGTTTCCTCCATTGGCATTACACGCTTCTCCCCTGGGGAGTCACCATTGAGTTGCAGTTAATCCTATACGATAGATACTGGCTCTTCTCCGTTTACACACAGATGTTCCCCCTCTGTTGTTGGTCTGGAAGTCCAAATACCAGCATGACTGAAACTCTGTGAACTTGATTTCTATGGTAAAGGGGAAATAAAATTGCATTCGGCCAAAACCTCTACAGCTCTCATTGGGGTGAATGGAGCTGGTGTCACTGGCCAGCTAACCACACCTGATGGGTTGGATGGTATGAACTCCCAGCTAACCAGACCAGATGGGTTGGATGGTATGAACTCACAGCTAACCATACCAGATGGGTTGGATGGTATGAACTCACAGCTAACCAGACCAGATGGGTTGGATGGTATTAGCTCATTGGCCAGCTAACCAGACCTGATGGGTTGGATGGTATGAGCTCACTGGCCAGCTAACCAGACCTGATGGGTTGGATGGTATGAACTCACAGCTAACCAGACCAGATGGGTTGGATGGTATGAACTCACAGCTAACCAGACCTGATGGGTTGGATGGTATGAACTCACAGCTAACCAGACCAGATGGGTTGGACGGTATGAGCTCACTGGCCAGCTAACCAGACCTGATGGGTTGGATGGTATGAGCTCACTGGCCAGCTAACCAGACCTGATGGGTTGGATGGTATGAGCTCACTGGCCAGCTAACCAGACCTGATGGGTTGAACGGTATTAGCTCACTGGCCAGCTAACCAGACCTGATGGGTTGGACGGTATTAGCTCACTGGCCAGCTAACCAGATCTGATGGGTTGGATTTTGTGTTTTCCTTTAGGTGTCCAGGACATTTGCTGCCAGGCTGCTGTTGCCGTTCAGTCTCATAGTCCACCAACTGAGAAGAATACTATGAGACAGACCAGCAGGGGTTAACACACATGGGAAAGAGGTGAGTGTTCATACGCTGCTCCATAGATAATGAATGGTCATACATTGATGGTTTTTATTTTCAATATCCAGCCTTGCATGTAATGAGGAGAGGAGTGAGAACAGATGGTTAGTTCTTCTGGTGTAATTTCCTATTTTATTCAGGAGAGGGAGCCATCGTCTTATAGATTGAAAGTAGAGATTCAAATACAAATTTAACATAAATCTTCATTTGTATGTTACACACACACACACACACACACACACACACACACACACACACACACACACACACACACACACACACACACACACACACACACACACACACACACACACACACACACACACACACACACACACACACACACACACACACACACACACACACACACACACACACACACACACACACACACACACACACACACACTCACATTTAGCTATTCTTTTACCTGAATCCTATCATTCTGTTGTGAGAAGGACATATATGAGGATTGGACATAAAACTTCTCGAGAGCTCGTCCAATATTTATGTAAAGTTAGAATGATACATACAAACAGTTGACGTTTATCTCAAAATATGCATTTAACCAGAATTTTTTTCTACCAAAACATCCAAATAAAACCTATAAAAATTACATGTTGTGATATCTCATTATATTCTGCTTGGTGTTTCAGATCGCGTTGGTTCTGACTGCTGAAGGAATCTACAGACACCAGCATGGCTCCTCCCTCACCTGGCATGTCACCTTTGACCTATGCAAAGAGGGCTGCCCCAAAATGGCTGCCACTCTCCCAAAACAAGTGCAGATTTGGCTGCGTCCCTGTAAACTACCAAAAGAGACTCGGGTTGACCTCACAGACTCAGAGAATGGGGGGAGGGGGGGTCACTATTTCACTTCACTTCATTCATCAGTAGTTTGTTGTATCACATATAAGACATGGAACCACGTCTTACATTATGTTTTTCACTCTATAGTTTTAATGTGTCGTGTGACACTGATATTATACATACAATCGCAGACAGTCACACAGACAGACAAACACACAGACAGACAGATACAGAGAAACAGACAGACACAGAGAAACAGACAGACTCTCTCTCCATACCATTAATTTCCTCCCTCCTTTCTCCCACTCTCTCTTCCTGTATTCGACCAGTGTGTTGGAAACCATTTTCATCCACTCACCACACCCAGTTCTCCACCACTGTTTCATATCTGTGTTTTTCTCTTGTTTAAATCATTTCACAGCAGTGTTTTTCAACAGTTTTACACCCACAGGCACTTTCACTTTGTAGATATGATGACATGACGGCACTTACATGTATTATATTTTCTATGTTTTATATAGTTTTTTATAGACAAGAAGGTGTGTAATTGATTGAGGTGAGTTAGAGACTTGTCTTCCTAATCTCATCCATTGCCTAGATAGGAGAATGGGAGTCGGGTGTGACGTACCAAAAAATGATTTTGAAGCAATAGAGTAGATTGACCGTTCTTACAAACAACTGAATTCTTTGGACAGTCTGTATATAAATCTCTTAGAGCGTGAATGTAATGCATCACCCGACAGTACTCAACCTCTACTGTCTTTAACAGGAACACAGCGACATTATGGGAAATGCACTTACCGTCTTCTCCAGAGTCAGATAGATAGATAGATTAGACCAATTTCCTCTCTGTGCGTTCAGTAGAAAGCTATCCGGCTGCAAGCTAGCCTAGCTTAGTACAAATGAATGGATGTGGATACGGACCAGCTAGCCTAGTTTTTGGCCAAAAACACCTCCCCGGGGGTTTTTAAGCTGGGCTAGTGGTCCATCCGCTTCCATTCATCAGAGGAAATTGATGAAGAAATAATCTTCTTGTCTGACTCTGGAGAAGACGGCGGGCATAATGTTTCCCCACAGCCTGCCGTGTACGTCTGCTATACGTTGTCTTGTTTAACACGTTGTCTTGTTTAACACGTCCTGTTTCTGCTTAAAGAATTATCGTCCCTCTCCATTACTTCAAAATGTTTTCCATGTATCATTGCCTTAAAGGAACACACCAACATTTGGGGAAATTAGCTTACCATCTTCTCCAGAGAGAGACAAGAGGATAGATACCAGTTTCCTCTCTGTGTGTTCAGTAGAAAACTATCTGGCTGCATGTTAGCCTAGCTTAGCACAATGAATGGAAGTGGACAGGCACTGTACGCTTCCATTCATTGTGCTGAGCAAATTTTCCAAAATGTTGGTGTGTTCCTTTAAAGGTAGAATATGTAATGCTGTCAAACAGCAACCTACAGGCAAAGGAGCCCTGCTTGGTATTGCACTTTGTTTATATGTTTTGGTTTTGGTTTTATGCATTGGTTTTATGCATTGGTTGGAGTTTAGTAACGTATTATACTGTGAATTTCTCCAGGCCTCTCTTGGCAGAGCCTGAGGTGTGGCCATGAATAGCCCCCCCCCCCCCCCCTTTCCCCACTCAACTCCAACCCACACATCAGATAAAAACATGAATTGTAAACAAAGTGTAAGACCAAGCGTGGCTCTTTTGCCTACAGTGTAAAAAATAAAACGGTAAATGTCTGGCAGCAACGATTGCCAAATACTTACTGTTAAATTACAGTAAAATTAAATACATTTACAGATTACAACCTTTATTTAATGGTTAAGATTTTGATAAAAGGTAATTTACTGTATTTTTATGCCATTTACACTTAAAGTAGAAAAACAAAAGTAATCTGTAAAATTATACAGTGAATTTCCCGTGGAAACTATTTTTTTTTGCAGTGTAGAGGTCGCTGTTTGACGACAATAGAAGACTAACTCAGTAGTTATCGTGAATTTTCAAATAGGAAGGCGAGTCAATACAGTGCAAAAAAACACACAACAGCAATGATTGTTTATCACTGACAGAACTTGCGGATTACCACTTTAAGATATTTTGTTTGCATTGTGATGTGTGCATTTATACATTACCGTTTATTTTCTACTCCTTTAATAAATATTTTTCCTTATCATGTGCTTTTGGTCATATATTTTCTAAGATTCTATCTGATGTCTTAACTTTCATGGTGAAATGTTTTCAATGTGTCAAACTGGCCTCGCGGTTAGATCAGAAGCAAGGCCGGTGACCAGAAAGTTGCTTGTTCGATTCCCAAACTGTTGCCTCCCTCAGTCGACACTAGGGCTGTCCCCGACTAAGGATTTGGATGGTCGACTATGATTGGCCAAAATTTGCCGTTAGTTGACTATTGGTAGACAAAAAAAAGTATATATTTTTTTTTTATCATTCCATTTGGGCTGTGGGCTTAATGTCTGAAGGAGTCGACTGAAGGCTTCTTGTCCTCTGCAAAAGCATGCAATTGGTCCACTGATGGATACATCTTGATATTTGTCTAGTCTAGTGTGTTCATTAGATGGGTGAAATCCTCTTTCAGTGCCTCTGTGCCTGTTTTTGTAGGCAGTTAGCCTCTGGTATGCGTGCCATTAGCGTTAGCCACGCTTCTAGGCCTATTTTCTTTTGGAAAGAATGATAACAAAAAAAATTTTTTTTTAAAAGAAATGTTTTTATTCGACTAAGAGGTTGGCAGTCCGACTAATCGACTAATAGGAGTCAGCCCTAGTCGACACCCACTGCTGAAGTGCCCTTGAGCAAGGCACATATGCCCCAACCACTCCAGTACAGCCGATTGGCGCAGTGGGCAACCGTAGAAGACTGTAGTTGTACCAAGCAGCTTCCAGGTGTGAATAAGATAAGATATTCCTTTATTGATCCCCTTGGGGACATTTGGAGCATCATAGCAGCACAGGGGAGAGGGGGCGAGGTACAGGTATGGGCAGGGTACTAGAAGAAAGACTTAAATATAGGCAATAAATGAAATCTGAATATAAAGTATATAAGAAAAATAAACAGTGTAAAAATAGATTCAGATGAGGATCTGTATGTCAGACCTCAGTTATACATTACAATCAAATAAATATAGGCAATAGATAAAAAAAAATATTTAAATATATTCTGAATACAATATGAGTAAAAGTAAACAGTATACACAAGGTGCAGCTGAGGGTCTGTATCCTAACTGGCATAATATACATTATAGTCCATGCAGGATTTGGTGGTTAAGAGTCGGACACACAGTTCTCGAGTTCTGCCACCGTTAGTTAGTTCTCCAGCTGCTGGCAGCAGTCCATGGTTGTGGAGCCTGATGGCACAAACGACTGGCCGAGGCGGTTAGTGGAGTATTCTATATTCTAGTATTCTATCCCTGTCTATTGGTGTCTTTGCTCTCCCTGCTCTGTGGGGTCTTTGCTCTCCCTGCTCTGTGGGGTCTTTGCTCTCCCTGCTCTGTGGGGTCTTTGCTCTCCCTGCTCTGTGGGGTCTTTGCTCTCCCTGCTCTGTGGGGTCTTTGCTCTCCCTGCTCTGTGGGGTCTTTGCTCTCCCTGCTCTGTGGGGTCTTTTCTCTCCCTGCTCTGTGGGGTCTTTGCTCTCCCTGCTCTGTGGGGTCTTTGCTCTCCCTGCTCTGTGGGGTCTTTGCTCTCCCTGCTCTGTGGGGTCTTTGCTCTCCCTGCTCTGTGGGGTCTTTTCTCTCCCTGCTCTGTGGGGTCTTTGCTCTCCCTGCTCTGTGGGGTCTTTGCTCTCCCTGCTCTGTGGGGCATTTGCTCTCCCTGCTCTGTGGGGCATTTGCTCTCCCTGCTCTGTGGGGTCTTTGCTCTCCCTGCTCTGTGGGGCATTTGCTCTCCCTGCTCTGTGGGGCATTTGCTCTCCCTGCTCTGTGGGGCATTTGCTCTCCCTGCTCTGTGGGGCATTTGCTCTCCCTGCTCTGTGGGGTCTTTGCTCTCCCTGCTCTGTGGGGCATTTGCTCTCCCTGCTCTGTGGGGTCTTTGCTCTCCCTGCTCTGTGGGGTCTTTGCTCTCCCTGCTCTGTGGGGTCTTTGCTCTCCTCCCTGCTCTGTGGTGTCTTTGCTCTCCCTGCTCTGTGGGGTCTTTGCTCTCCCTGCTCTGTGGGGTCTTTGCTCTCCCTGCTCTGTGGGGTCTTTGCTCTCCCTGCTCTGTGGGGTCTTTGCTCTCCCTGCTCTGTGGAGCCTTTGCTTTCCCTGCTCTGTGGGGTCTTTGCTCTCCCTGCTCTGTGGGGTCTTTGCTCTCCCTGCTCTGTGGAGCCTTTGCTTTCCCTGCTCTGTGGGGTCTTTGCTCTCCCTGCTCTGTGGAGCCTTTGCTTTCCCTGCTCTGTGGGGCCTGTCTTGTTCTGTGTTTCAGCAGGCTGTCCAGCATCATTACTTCCTCAGGATATGAGCCTGCAGTGACTCTTTCTGACTCTCACCCTGGGCACATTACTTTTGTTTGCCTTTTGGTTTGCACCTTACAACACCCCTATACCATATTCTCCATGCATTCACTCGCCTACATAGAGGTTAAGTGTCTTGCTCAAGGACACTTCGACACGCTGCCCAGGAAAAATAGCTCTGTGATCCACAGTGTTAAACCTTAAATATTCACAGAAACCCCAAACACCAGAAGCATATATTATAATTATTATACCGACCACCACCACCAAGCCACTTCAAATCATTCAGAACACAGCAAAAGTCAGCCCATGTTACCCCACTTCTTAGGGACCTGCACTGGCTCCCCATCGCCGCACAAATCCGCTTCAAGGTCCTCGACCTGGCATAGGGAATGGCTCCCGCCTACCTCCGGTCAATGGTCTCTAACTACACACCCTCCAGACCCCTCCGCTCTACATCCTCTGGCCGCCTCAGACCCACTCCTCACCCTTTAGTCAGCTAAATGTAAATGTATATTGATATTACAGTGATTTTGATGTATGACACGTTGAATTAATGTTTTTGCTTGGACAGTGTGTTGGGTAAGAAAGCTTGCATGTCCTCTGCTCTCTAAGCTTGGAATAGTCTGAATTAAGTTGAGTTCTTCTCGCGCTGATACCACTGACTTTACACATCCCATTTGTATTTTTTAAGATTTTACAATAAATGTCTTTTGTTATTAATTTCAACCAGTGTGTGTCTCCCTTTTTGTCATGACTTTGAGCCAGGTTGTGACACACGCTATGTAAAAGTTCAAATCCTGGTCCAGAACACATTAACACATGTGTTCTATTAATAACCGTTAATTAATTAGGGAACATTAACACATGTGTTCTATTAATAACCGTTAATTAGGCTTAACACAGGTGTTCTATTAATAACCGTTAATTAGGTAATAGTCGAAGTTCAAGAGCGCAGTTGTGGAACTATTTGTTGGTGGAGCTAAATAATGATTAAATAAACAAACACATCATAATCTGTTGTTGTTTGTTACTGATAATAACCAATAAATGGCGATTGTAGAACTGTTGTAAAGCAATATCACACTCAAGGTTAATTGATTGAAAACTTTATTAAGAGATTGCAGAATGGGCACAATAGTACGGCTCAATACACACAATTGTTAAGGGGGTGCAGACCAGAGAAAGACTTTCGTCTTGTTTACATCAGGGTCCCCCATTCAATTCATAATGACATTAATGACATACGCAACTGTTAAACAGAGATCCTAACAGAAAATATATACATACGAGGGTGAGGAAACTGTACATTAGGAGGGGTGGGTGGCTGGGGGGGGGGGGGGGGGGTTGGACATTTACGGGGGCCATACAGATATATCATGACATTTATGACAATACATGACATACAGGTATACAGTACTGTTACATTTGTGACATACAAGATATGCAAATATACAGTACTGTTAAACAGAGATCCTAACAGATAATATATACATACGAGGGGGAGGTTGTGCTGTTATACTGAATATCAGCACGGCTGTGATAATCTTTAGTAGCCTACTTGGCCTGCGGCCTCATACGGTATGGTAATAGGGAACATCAGCGTCAAGCATGAGTCATACCTACAACCGAATCACAGCCGTGCTGATGTTCCCTCTAGTAGTACGATATAACAGTGGTACAAGTATGGATACACTATGGTAGTAATTTAAACCATACTAGCAAGCGGTATAAGTAATAAGAGTAGGTATGGAATATACAGATATAGATAAAAGTATATACAGTGTGGGTATATATAAAGTTGTAAACACTGGATAAAACATACCTAACTTAACTCTTATATATTCTGATTTATAGGTTAACATTTTAACTCTTAATATATTCTGATTTATAGGTTAACACGGTCAGTGAATACCACGACCACAACACCAGAGGAAGCTCAACAAATCATGTTAAACCCAGATTCGGCTCAAACAAGGGACTAAACATGTTTCGCAATTATGCCACATCAATGTGGAACGCCCTACCCAAAGCTGTAAAGGAATGTGAATCCCTACCCACATTCAAAACCGCTCTAAAAGAGCACCTACGGGAGGCTGCAATTCGAAACTGGCCCCCGTAAATGTCCAAACCCCCCCACCCCCTCCTAATAGACAGTCTCCTCCCCACTGTATGTATATTTCTCTCCCACCCACCCACCCCCTCCTAATGTACAGTCTCCTCCCCACCGTATATATTCTCTCCCCACCATATGTATATTTCTCTCCCACCCACCCACCCACCCCCTCCTAATGTACAGTCTCCTCCCATTATGTATACTCTCTGCAGGATCTAACAGTACTGTATATTTGCATATCATATAATATTGTAAATGATAGGTGCTATCATAGCTGCTACCACTAAGTGGCAGTATAACATCATGCAACCTGTAACTATGGTTACTGGTAGGGCTATATAATTAGTGCACCTGTGTACAACCTTCAGACAATAAACAGCTGGCTGAAGCAAGCATAAAGTCAGAACTAACCAAGTGTCTTATTGATAGTAGACTACAATATTTACATATATGTCACAAATGTAACAGTACACTATATACCCGTATGTCATGTATGTCCCTATGCCATAAATGTCATGATGTCATGTATGTTGTGTATGTCATAAATGTCACTATGAATTGAAAATGGGGGACCCTGATGTAAACAAGACAAACGTCTTTGTCTGCATCCCCCCAATTGTGTGTATTGAGCCGTACTGTATTGTACCCATTCTGCAATCTGTTAAATAAAGTTTTCATTCATCCATTCCTTCAACATTCCCGCAAAGCTTGCTTTCCATGTACAAATCATGGTCAAAATACCGGATTGGGGCTTTACTGGATTTAACATTAACGGAAACTAAACGTATGGGACAACACAGACAATCTATCATTTTACGAAAATATTTGACACAAACCTACCGTTATACTCATAGATATCTATAGTTATACTGCCCAGCAGTACTTCCCACGTTGGCGTAACTGCGGCGTTTGTTTCGAGGGGGAGACGTTACAGTGTTACACACTCGGATTTGTAGTTTTCTGGACCACTGCAGCGTTGTGGCGGGTAAGCAGCGTGCTCTGTTAATTAAACATTTGTTACACGCTCAAGTAGTTGTCATTCGAGTATTTTGTATACAACGACCGGGTCGCATCATTACTGGCCGTTTTAGTTGACTATCGGTTCGGTTTCCCAAAAGCGGGCGGTCACTAGGCTAACGTTAGCCTGCTAGCTATAGCTTTCTAGCCGGTGTTGTATCACAACCGCAGTGTTCATTCTGCTAGCTAGCATGGTTTCAGCTCCAATGTTTATGCCCGTACCGCTGCTGCACGGTTTGACTAGTAGACCGGGGCAACCATCACAACAGAACAACGTTAGCTGCTAACGTTAGCAGCGTGATATAAACACACGTTCTTGGTGTGGACTGTAACGTTAGCTGAATGAATGAATGAAAACTTTATTTAACAGATTGCAGAATGGGTACAATACAGTACGGCTCAATACACACAATTGTTAAGGGGATGCAGACCAGAGAAAGACGTTTGAATGAATGAATGAAAACTTTATTTAACAGATTGCAGAATGGGTACAATACAGTACGGCTCAATACATACAATTGTTAAGGGGATGCAGACCTGAGAAACGTTTGTCTTGTTTCCATCAGGGTCCCCCATTTTCAATTCATATAGACATTTATGACATACACAACATACATGACATTTATGGCATAGGGACATATAGGTATTTAGTACTGATACATTTGTGACATAACTGTATTCAAATATACAGTACTGTTACCCCTAGATCCTGACAGAGTATATACATATGATGGGGAGGGGACTGTACATTAGGAGGGGGTGGGTGGGAGGGAGGGAAATATACATACGGCGGGGAGGGAATATATACATGCGGTGGTGAGGAGACTGTCTATTAGGAGGTGGTGGGGGTTTTGGGCATTTACGGTGGCCAGTTTCGAATTGCAGCCTCCCGTAGGTGCTCTTTAAGAGCGGTTTTGAATGTGGGCAGGGATTCACATTCCTTTACAGCTTTGGGTAGGGCGTTCCACATTGTTGTGGCATAATTGCGAAACGTGTTTAGTCCCTTGTTTGAGCCGAATCTGGGTTTAACATGATTTGTTGAGCTTCCTCTGGTGTAGTGGTTGTGGTATTCACTGACCTTTGGGAAGTATTTTGACATGTACATGGGCACCCCGGTCGTATAGTGTATCTTGTAGACCAGGCCCATTGCAAGTTGCTGTACTCTGTCGTCTACTCTAAGCCATCCTAGGTTGGCAAAGTGGGCAGGGGTGAGGTGGGTTCTGGGGTTCAGGTCAAGTAGTAGTCTGACCAGTTTGTTTTGTGATGTTTGTAATTTTGTTTTAAGCGCCTTTGAGGTGCTTTGGTACCATGAGGTGCACGCATAGTCATAGTACCCTTGAATGAGTGCTCCTGCCAGAGTCTTCAGGGTATTCTTGTTTACCAGAGAGGAGATCCGGTACAAGAATCTAGTTCGTTGGTTGACTTTTTTTATTACATTGGATGCCATTTTGTCACAGGAAAGATTTGCCTCTAGGATGGAACCCAGGTAGGTAATTTCGTCTTTCCTTGTGACAATATTGTCACCCACTGTAACTGAGAATCCGTCGGTCTTGCTGAGTTTGTTATTTGAACCGAAGAGAATGGACTCTGTTTTGCCCATGTGTAATGATAGTTTGTTATCAGCGAGCCATATGCAGATTTTGCCTAGTTCCGTGCTGAGGGTTTTTTCAACCTGCAATTTGTTCTTGTCAGAGACCAGCAGGGCTGAGTCGTCCGCAAACAGGAACAAGTTGCAGTCACAAGCTGACGACATGTCATTTGCATAAATTAGGAACAGTAGCGGTCCTAGTATGCTTCCTTGTGGAACACCACAGCTCACTGTGAGGGGGGGGGGGGGGGTAGAGTACCGTTTACCTCTACCATCTGTTCTCTCCCCCTCCAGGTAGGATTGCATCCAGCTCACTGATAAGCTATCAAAACCAATTGCTTTTAGCTTGTCCATTAGAATGGAGTGATTGACAGTGTCGAAGGCCTTTTGTAGGTCCAGCATGACCATGCCGCAGTATTTGCCCGCGTCCACCTCTTGTTTGATGTGGTCGTTCAAATAGAGGAGGCATGTGTCAGTGGAGTGGTATGTTCTGAAGCCAGATTGGAATTCGTAGATTCGATTTTTTTTCCGCCAAGTACTTTTCGACCTGTTCATAGACTATTTTCTCCATGACTTTCGAGATGGAGGTAAGAATAGAAACAGGGCGGTAGTTGCCTGGGTCTAATTTGCTGCCCTTTTTGTGTAGAGGGGTCACTCTCGCAATTTTGAAGTCCTTGGGGACGTGCCCCTGTTTTATAGAGGTTTATTATGTGTGTGATGACTGGGGTGATGGCGGCTGCTGCGTCTCTGAGGAATTTGGAGGGGATGTTGTCATGGCCAGTGGCCTTGTTAGGTTGGAGGGCGCTCAATTTTTTGAGTACCTCATCGGTTGTTACCATTTCAAGTTTGAAGTCGTCTTTGTGGACCCCTAGGTTTTTGTAGTATGCTACTATGTGTTCTACCCCATAATGCCCTGAGTGGGAGGGTAGTTTGTTTACCAGTGTTGTGGCTATGTTTGTGAAGAAGATGTTTAAGTAATTGGCTACATCCAGCTTGTCTGTGATGAGCGTGTTGTCCGTCTTTATGTTTATGTTTGAGAATCTGGTTTTAAGTTTTTTACTGCAGCCTAGTTGATTATTGAGTAATGTTTACATCATTATATCTGCATTAGACTAGATTTGAGGATTAAGTCAGACCGGCCACCCTGCTCTCTAAATATTGGTATCAGCGTCAGGCATTGAAAAACATATATCGGTTGACCACTACATCAAAGCACGATTCTGCTTATGGACTATTTAGTTTGCCGTTCCCATCCAGGGCTTATCCTAAACAATGATATAGGGGTGCAGCGCCACTATGACAACATGCCACTGCCACCATGTTTTTTTTATTACATTTTTCATTTACATTTTTATAAATATAAAGAAATATATATATATATATATTTTTTTGCAGTGAAAGCTTGGGACCAGCTTAGAAACAGACGTATCATTATTGAATATGTGATTGCTCGTTCCTCTGTTCCAGTGTGTGCACATGCTTGTTTTCGTGTTCAATGTTAAACTATTGTGTAACCTTACACAACTTACCCTTGTGTTTGCTATTTTATATAAATAATGTTTTTAAGTTGCAGGAAATTACAGCAAATGGCTTCACAGACTAGAGCTGTGAATCTTCACTGGCCTCACGATTCAATTCCATTACGATTCAGCTATCCACAATTCGATTCGATTCTACGATGCATCTCGATGCAGCTCAATAATATTACATCCTCAATTTTATAATCTATATTCCTGCACATGGCTACTTTTTCATCAATTAATACAAGCAGTCAGATAAATTAACTTTTAATTAGAAAATTCTTAAATCAGAGTGTCAAAATAAATGTCTTTACTAGTGTTGCATGATACAGATACTAGAAAGGTATCTCGATACCCAGCTGTTAAAAACGGTTCAATACTCTCTTCTTATTAGTATCAGTATTGGTATCAATACTTTTAGAATAGCCTGATGCTGTATTTTCTATGAGTTGAGTGGATGCATGACCAGAGCACCAGCTTTAATAATACAATAATAATAATATATTTGATTTGTAGGGTGCTTTATAGTTGTGGAGCAAATCCCAAAGCGCTACATTGTAAAAGAACATAAAAGCTAGCAAGACGAATACATTTTTTTAAAATAATCGACTATGTTCTGTTACTGCATCGATGCAGAATCGTCCACGTCCGCATCGCAATGCATCTTAGAATCGAGAAATGTCCACACCCCTACTCCAGACCACCCCCTAGTTGCGACTCAGCACCACCTTGTTTGAGAGTCCTGGGGAAAGCCCTGCCTTCCCAACAGCTGATGATGTTTCTTTGTTCTGTGTCGTCGCTCAACAGGTCATGTTACTGGACGATGAGCACGAGCCGCAAACGCCTTAAGTTCAGTACGTCCAACATCGGTGCCGGTACCGGAACTGAACTCCCTGGTCCTCCAGCAGCGGCCCACAATGCACCACACCTGCTGCCGCTGCTGCCTCCTCCCGGGGTCGGAGCAGAAGGGAGAGGAGTCATGGAGGAGGAAGAGGAGGAGGGATATTTGTTGGTTGAGGAAGACACCACGGACTCCAGTCTGGTCATCACTATGGGTAATGTTACAGCACAGCACACTGGCATTTACATCAGACCGGCAAATCCGGGTACTTGATGGTACACTTTGTAGGAAACACAGACACTGGCTGCGTTTACATGGACAGTTTATTCCCCTTTTCATTCGGAATTAACGTTAAATCCTATTTAAAGTTATCATGTAAACATCTGAAAATACTTAATTCCGAATGAAAATGGCCACTCCGAAATAAAATCCATTCCGATGTAAGTGGCCGGTTTATTCCGTTTATCATTCCGAATTAAAGCTTTTTCTGTCCATGTAAACGCTTTTCACGCATTTTTCGGAATTAGTTCCCCCCGGTCTTTCTGCGCATGATCGCGCATAGGCTACAGTACACATAGATGATCGCGAACAGGGGCACATATTGTTCCATAGCATAGGCCTTCAGTTGATCATGACAAATCCTCTCTTACCTTGACGATTAAAAAGCCTCCATAATTTAGTAAATAAAGCTGTAGCCAGCCAGCTAGTATTGATGCTATACAAAATTCTATCCACATTAGCTACATAGCTAACCAACTAAATACAATGGTATCCTGAGGTAACGTTAAATACAACATTTGCTAGTCGAAATGACTGGACACACACAGGGACAAGTTAAACATCAATCAATTAATTTATTCCAACAGGTAGTTTGAGCTGCATGTGAGCCGCGGTCTTTCTCTCCTCTCCTTTGGAAACTAATGATGATACGTTAGCTAGAAAAAGCACAGAACCGGCCGGCAAAAGTTAAGCTGCTAGCAACAGACACTATAATACTTCCGTCGGGGGATTTCAAAATAAAAGAGCGACGTCTAAAAGCACCGTAAATACGTTTATTTTGTACATTATCTAACGTTAACACGAACCTAAACTAACTTTAGATTAGTTTAGGTTCGTGTAATGTTAGATATTGTAAAGAATAAACGTATTTACGGTGCTTTTAGACGTCGCTCTTTTATTTTGAAACCCCCCGCCCGGAAGTAAAAATTATGCTTATTTGTCTGCTTGTTATCAATGGGTTGCTACATACGGGGTACAATGTTACATAGGCTGTGCGTCGATGTTGCAGAAGCATAAAGGCAGAGTGTCTGCAACACCTTTGCTTTGTCGATGTTGTGGTGCAGTTGCTTTGAAGTTGCTGTAGCATGTAGAGGCCTTTAACGTTAGCAGAATAGACACACCGAGAGTCTGGTTAATGTTGTTTGGTACGCTAGCACAGTAGCTGAGAATATCGGTCGCAGCTGTTTGTTTACTTCCGGTAAACGTAATGACGTTAACATCCTGTTTACGTTTACCCAATCAGAAGCCTTCCCAGCCCCAAACCTTACGATGACTCGAAAACTCCCGATTAGACAGTGACTTTCATGTAAACACCTTGTCGGAATTAAGATTTGACATGTAAACTCGCATGATTTTTTTTTACATCCGAATGATTTGATTCCGAAGTTATAATTCGGAATTAAAAGTCACCATGTAACCGCAGCCACTGTTCCTATTGACCGCCATTGTATTTGGCCTGTATAAATACTGTCTGCAGAGTGCTTACATCACACCAAAAGCTAGGTTTGATCTGTTTTCAGACTCCTTCAGTCTTCTATGGTATTTTCGCCATTCAGCTGCAGGATCTTTCCTCATTTCCCTACATGGACATTTAGTATTACACTTTTGAATCTCCAAGTGACTTAAAATGAAGAGGTAATGACTCCCACATTAAACTCCTGTGGCTGTGCGCCCTGATCATAAATGCGCTTTTGTGCGTCTTGGGCCTGTTGCATTATGTTCTCTTGCCACCGGCCAGAGGGCTTTCATTCTGTCTCTCATCACCTGCACATGCTCTATGAGAGACCTGTGGGGTGACGGCTGTTCCTCCCAAATCTCTTTTGCGATGTCCAGGAGGCCTGTAACTGTTCCGCAACAGTAAGTGACTTCCGGGGTAGGCCTGATTGGCCCCGACAGGCACGTGACGCGGCAAACTCAGGACGCGCAACGAGGCTGCTGAGAGCTGTCGCGCGGAAATAGGCTGTCTATTGCCATTCTCTAACACAAACTCTAACCTTAACCAGCTCCTTAACAGCGCCTAAACTTAACCGTTCTAACCTTAACCAACTCCGAAACAATGCCTAACCTTAACCTTAACCATGCCTAACCTTAACCATAGAAAGAATATTGCCATTCTCTAAGACAAACTCTAACCTTAACCAGCTCCTTAACAGCGCCTAAACTTAACCGTTCTAACCTTAACCAACTCCGAAACAATGCCTAACCTTAACCTTAACCTTAACCATGCCTAACCTTAACCGGCGAAAGAATACACGTTAAAAAAAAAAATCACGTTAAAAAAAAAAGATTTGATGGGATTCGAACTCACCAACAACGGACCGCAGGATCGCAGGACCGCTGCTCTGCCAGGTGAGCTGAAGCGCCGAATGAAAGTCATGGCGTATTTGGACGGTTACGTAATTCCGCAAGCTCTGCCGCTCGGCTCCGCGGAGCGTGCCGCGCGGCAGAGAAAGTTGCGCGTCACGTGCCTGTCGGGGCCAATCAGGCCTACCCCGGAAGTAACTTACTGTTGCGGATAAGCTATAAGCGTCCAGGAGACCCTGCGGCTTGCGGGCGTAGAGCAGCTCAAACGGCGAGAAGCCAGTGGAAGCCTGTGGGACCTCACGCACAGAGAACATCAGAAAGGGCAACAACTGATCCCAATTCTTCCCATCCTTTTCCATAACTTTTCTCAGCATGCTTTTTAGCGTCGAGTTCAAACGTTCGCATAACCCATCAGTCTGTGGATGGTAGACGAAGGTTCTCAACTGTTCCACTTTCATGAGCTTACACATTTCCTTTATGACTTGCGACATAAAGCACAAGCCCTGATCAGTGAGAATGGAATCGGCAATCCCCACTCGACTAAACAAATGAAATAGCTCTCACGCTATGATTTTGGCCCTCACCGTGCGTAACGGGATGGCTTCGGGGTAACGTGTTGCGTAGTCTATGATCACCAGTATATACTGGTGGCTAGGGCTGACCCCTATTAGTCGAATAATCAATCTAAAGGAGACTTAGTCGACTGCCAACCTCTTAGTAAAAAAAAAATCTTGTTTATTTTTTATTTTATTTTTAGCATTCTTTCCAAAAGAAAAGAGGCCTAGAAGCGTGGCTAACGCTAATGGCACTCATACCAGAGGCTAACTGCCTAAGAAAACAGGCACAGAGGCACTGAAAGAGGATTTTACCCATCTAATGAACACACTAGACTAGACAAATATCAAGATGTATCCATCAGTGGACCAATTGCATGCTTTTGCAGAGGACAAGAAGCCTTCCGTCGACTCCTTCAGACATTAAGCACCCCCACAGCCCAAATAGGGAGGTGTAGTCTGACGTCACTGGTTGTTCCACCCGTATAGGGATTTATCATTGGGAAAAGGGATTATCGGCTATTGTAACAATTCTGCCACATGGAAATTTAAAGGCTTTCCATTTTTGCACAAAATGAGTTCCCTAAAAAAAATATATACTTTTTTTTTTCATTTTTTTTTTTTTTTTTTTATCAGCTAATTTCAGCCAATCATAGTCGACTATCCAAATCCTTAGTCTGGGACAGCCCTACTGGTGGCCTCGGGATGATTTGACTAGTGGCCCAACAACGTCAAGGGCGATTCTCGAAAACAGTGTCTCAATGATGGGTAACGGAATGAGAGGATTATTATAAAAAAAAAATGTATCCACTTTTTCTCCTGTTTTTCTGTGTTTTTCTCCCATCCCAATTTTTTTGTCGTTATGCCAATTCCCCCCTCCCCTTCCTGGTCGTTGCTCGCATGTGCCCCCCACTGGTCGGTCTAGGGAGCCCTGAAGTCTATCGGATGCTTCCTCCGAGACAGCCAGCAGCATCTTTTCACCTGCCAGCACGGACTCTCATTGGTGAGGTGTAACGTGTGGGAGGTCACACTACCCTCACCATCTCCCTCCCTCGCTGTGCAGGCGCCCTGACTGACCTGTAGGAGTCGCTGTTTACAACGACCAGAATACCACCCCAACGGCTTCCCTCCCGCTCACTCTGCCAATTGAGCCAATTGAGTCACCTACGTGATGCAAAATGTAGACCTCAATTGTCCCTGTGTGCGAAAACAAAAGATTAATACATAGAAAAGTAATCACCATAGGCTGGGTGAACAGGGAACAAATATACAAAGGGTTAACAGAAAGGTACTACAGGCAGGAGAAAAATACACTAAACAGGCACAAAGAAACAGAGCTTTAGCCAGCTCTGGTGCCAAAAGCACCCTCAACAGAGCTTTAACCAGCTCTGGTGCCAAAAACACCCTCAACAGAGCTTTAACCAGCTCAATTACCACACAAAACGAGTGCTCTACCACCAACACCACCAGATATAGTTACCACCACAGACACCGACAGAGCTCTGGCTAACACTGCACACCATGGAATTGGGATATATGAAGGGAGAGAGAAAGGTTAATTGCTGACGAGCCCCAGCTGTTGCTGTTGTTGCTGTTGTTGCTGTTGCTGAAGTGAGATGGTGATTGACCAGCTGCTGGAACGGAGACTGGGAGACACCTGAGAATGGGGATATGTAGACACAAGAGGGAAAACAAAAGACAACAATACAACCTAACTACATACATAACACATAATATACATAATTCCCTATACAATATAATATACAAGGATACATACAAGGGAAATAATGATACAAGGACAGAGTCCGTAATACTCCCCGTCACATTCAGAGCACACACCTTTGACTGACGTAGTCCTTAACTTTTCCTCGGTTTACCCCGTAGAGGGTGGGGTTTGTGTGGAGATGACCGCTGAGCACAGCTGACGATATAGGGGGCAGTCTCGTCCAATCAGCAGTGCTACAGACAGGTAGAGCAAACACCCTTGGTGGTTGTCAGGGGGATCTGCGCAGCGCTGTGGGATACAATTGTGTGTCTCTGTGAACACAGGACACGGACATTTGCGGAGCATTAGCGTCGCAGTATGCTAAATGGGGCTGAACCAGCGTTATGACGCTACCCGAGTCCAGGAGCACTAATGTGTCTTTGTCGCTGACTCGCACCGGTAAAAGTGTCGCTGACGTTTCCTTGTGGGCTCAACAGGCTGTGTCATAATTACATGTTTTACTGCGGGAGTCTGAAGCTGCAACCGATGGCATGGACACATCTTTGCCTGGACAGGCCCACGAGTAGTGCCCTGGCTCGCCACAGTCATAGCAGCGCTTTTGGTCCGACCGTCCCGGTCAAACAGTGGCCTTCTCCAGGGTAGTTCGTAGGGGTGTAACGATGCATCGATGAATCGAAATGCATCGATTCTAATGTGACGATTCAACTGCATCGATTTGAAAATGTTAGAATCGATTATAATCGAAATGAATCGAAATAAAAAAAAATCTTTTATTTTATTTATTTCTTTTAACACTTTAATCGCCGAAAACGTAAACGCCGTAACTCGTCTTCTATATCAATATTTCAAAAATCTGTGATCGAAATCATATTTCTCCTCCGGGGACCTGAGATATACTGCAGAGTTCCACTCAACTTTCTAACGGTTCAAGAGCGCCATCTGGTGGCAGATCGCCCAAACAGCAAACCGGAAACAGGAAACTGGTGCTCATCCAAATTCGGTCCGACCACTCGCTATAGCTCCCGCGACGCCATCTTGACACACTGGATAATCGATCGCTCACCCTAACTCAATAAACAACATGATTTGGACGTATATACTATTATACAACCTGGAAATGGATCGGGTATTTCTCCATCCCATAATAGAAAAAATTCTGTTCCACACTCATGCCCCAACGGCGCGAGGAAGCCACGGTGAGTTTCAGCGTTATTTTCTAAAGTCCTCTATACTAACTACTCTAATGATCATAGCACCCACACGAGATGAATGATATAACGTTGCCCACGGAATTATAAACGACCCCCCGCCCATCCGGTCAACATCAGATCATATGTAGTAACTTCTAGAAGTACGTGCAGTTGAAATTATCTGGCACCGATCGCTATCAAACTGTATTTCATCATCATCAATATAATGCATTTGGAGCTATAAATCAAGTTCTGGAGAAAGCTGCAGAAAACGATAAAAACATACTTATACTTTAGACCGTATTTTAGTATGAATATGTGAATGAAAAAGTATAACATTGCTACACCCTGAACAATATATATAGGACATTGAATGGGCCATAATAATGTCAATTTAGCAATACAATTTAAAAAGTTATAGCCCTGCAAAGAAGGGGAACTTCTCCATAGACAAATAGAGCTGGCGAGGAATGGTAAATTATGAATTTAACCATGGTGATCAAAGTGTTAATGTTTTTTTTTTGTGTATTGTTTTTATTGACCTATAGTCCATTCATGCTGAGTGAATCAGTTCCCCCAGCCACATTTGTGTATTCAAATTTCTTTTGACTGATCTAACGAAGTGGTCCATAACGATTCTTTCCAAGACGGTGAGCCCTGTGGGGTGGGTTATTAACCAGGCTCGGCTTACTCGGACTAAGTAGTGCATCTGTGCGCGCGGGGAGGCCTGCTGATCATATGCCCAGTCATGGAAGCGTTGCGCACGGGACTGTAGACTATGGCCACAGCGGCTCAAAATGTCCTGTTTTAGCCGGGTGTAGTTCTCTGCTTGCTCCGCTGGCAGGTCCTGGTAGGCTTTTTGCACATTACCTGACAGGAAGGGGGCCAGCAGTCCCCCCCAGCTCTCCTCCGGCCAGCCCTCTCGGTTGGCGGTGCGCTCAAACGCTAGGAGATGGGCTTCTATGTCCTCATGCTCTGTCAGCTTGGGGATGAACTGCCCGGGGTTAGGCCGAGTCTCAAGTAAATTTTTTTAAATGTATTCTGCTCCCCTTATTGCCAGTTTTCTTTTGCCTGCGTTCTCCACCACTGTGGCAGAATAAACAACAAACAGACGGGTTGTGTTTCCCAAAATAATACTTTTCTTTATTCTCTAATAAAACAAACAAACAAACAAACAATTCACACTTTTCCTCACTCTCTCTGACTTCTATTAAGACTGTCTGTGCCGGGCGTCTTCTCCGCTTACCGGTCTGTCTTCCTGCCCCTGATACGAGAGAGTGAGTGTGTTCTTGGGCCCCATTAACTCATTCAGCGCCAACCACATAATAATACGTGTTTGCTCGCCAGCGGTTGAGCGCCAATCACGTAATATTACATTTTTAGATTGTTTTTTCTTTTTTTTCGATTTTAATATTCTATACACTCACGGACCTCAGTGTTATCATTGGAACTCATTCTGAGACCTTGAGAGTGCAATGCCGGCCGAATCCTGCTAGGTGGCAGTACCCTTTGAAACCCTATTTCACACTGTGTGTTACATTTTATATGGTCCGGGCGGATAATTTGGACCCGGGCAAGTGAAACGCTTCATTCGAGCAACTTGGAACGCGCACAGCACACTTGATGCATATTTTGTGCCATTTCATGTCAGGGACCCGATGGACATCAATACTGGAAATCGCGATTAGACAATTGGAATATTCATTTTGTAATAACTCCTAGCAAAGGTAAGGACTATATGACGTCAATCCTACTTTGATCCTACAATGATTTCACATCGATCACAACGATCGACGTATGTAGTATTCAAAACGTATGCCGTTGCTGACGATCAGAGCATCACAAAACGACCCCCCCTCCCTTTGATGCATTCATGATTAAACATAATACCTATTACATACATTTGATTTGGAAATAGTATCGTGTCCAGGCGGCATGAATACTTTCGGCAGCCAACATGCCCTTCCGTGTTGCTCTGATTGGCCGAGCGCGCGCATGAGCCGCGACACGCTCCTCTGCCAGGCAGGAATCTTAACGCAATTTATACAAATGGAAGTATTGATTTCGCCGTAACGAATCATTAAAAAAATATACCGTTAACTGGAATATGTTGTGCCTTTACACATAGTTGGATTATGTAATTGGTTTGTCATGACGAACCAAAAAAAAATCGCGAATTAACCAGTGGCTACAACAACACACAGTAACTACATGCATCATTGTTTACAATGAACGGTGGGGCTAATCGAAAGGACTGGACACGGACGCGTTAAACAGCAATCAATTAATTTAATATAACAGTCCGGTTCTGTGTTTGTTTGTGTCTGTAGATTGTTGGTGAACAACTAACCCGTGTCCAGTCCTTTCGATTAGCCCCACCGTTCATTGTAAACAATGATGCATGTAGTTACTGTGTGTTGTTGTAGCCACCGGTTAATTCGCGATTTTTTATTGGTTTGTCATGACAAACCAATTACATAATCCAACATATGTGTAAAGGCACAACATATTCTAGTTAACGGTATATTTTTTTAATGATTCGTTACGGCGAAATCAATACTTCCATTTGTATAAATTGCGTTAAGATTCCTGCCTGGCAGAGGAGCGTGTCGCGGCTCATGCGCATGTGCGTGCTCGGCCAATCAGAGCAACGCGGAAGGGCATGTTGGCTGCCGAAAGTATTCACGCGTCCAGGCGAGCAACGCGAACTTTAGCAAAATGCACACAGTGCTCCATAACTCAGCCTCCAGGAATTAGCCCGGATCACTCTGAAACTATACAATATTCACCACGGGATAACACACAAATGTATACATGAAAAAATTTACTATTTTTTTTACATATTGGACTACAAATAGTGTCTGTCAAATGAGCCGGACTATTTTCTCCATAGCTATCATATAGAATAGATCCTCAAAGATTGTGAAATGTAGGGTGGCGCAGTGGGCAAGGCGCTCGCCACCAACGCAGGAGATGCTGGGTTCGAGCCCAGCTCTCGGCGTTGCTACCAGCTTGGCTGGTCGTTCATACTAATACAATTGGCAGTATTAGGGGGTGGGAAGCTGGTGGGTGGGGATCGGACGTTGTGGACAGCGACTCCTACAGGTCGGTTGGTGTGCCTGCGCAGTAGAATCAGGAAGCGACGAGGGCGGCGTGTCCCTCCCACACAGACCCTCGCCGCTGAGAGATCGCGCTGTGCAGGTGAAAATATGCGACGGCTGCCTCCTTGAGTACCGGAGGGGACATGTGATGCAAGGCTTCATCCACATTGCAGCCGGCTTGTGGGAGGCATGGCCTAACAGCGTTCGAGACAGGGGAGGGTAGAATTGGACAATACGAAATTGGGGACGGAAGAAAAATAGAAAAATGGGGAGAAAAAGTAGATAAAAAAAAAAAAACATATGGAGAAAAGAATAATGGAAAGCTGGCGCTAGAGAGCAGAGATGGGCGTTGGCTATGGCGTTGAATGAGTTAAGTTCCCCCTCCTCAACACGCGCACCACACCGTGATTTGCTTATTGGGCTTGATGGCCTTCTAGCGACAGATGCGTCTGGAAGCGGATGCCCAAATATGGGCAGTGCCCAGCCATTGGGCCGTTACGTAGCGTCCTTCAATCACCAAGCCCAGTGGTGGCTTGGGGTTGCCACAGTTTACATTCGACAGGCGTTCTGATGGCTCCCTCCTCTTGATATGGAGTTGTGTGGTGTTCCTTGGGACCCTGCATGGCATGGATAACAACTAGTTCTTCTGGCTCATTAATGATTCTCAACATTATTTCAAATGCTATGCATGTATGCTGCTCTACATCTACACACAGAATTATCAGTATATTATGCATGTCTAATTTGATACTCACTCTAGTGTCTCCCGCTCTGTCTGTCTCTCACCTTCTCTGTCTCTCTCTGTCTCTGTCTCTCCTATCTCTGTCTTTCTCACCTCTATTTTTCTCTCTCTTTCCCTCTGTCTCTCTCACCTCTTCTCTCTCTCTCCGCTCTCTCCTCTCTATCTCTCTTTTGTCTCTTTCTCTCTCCTCTCTCTCTCCTATCTATCTCTCTCCCTCTCCTATCTCTCTTTCATCTCTGTCTCACTCTCCCTCCATCCATCCATCAGAGGAGAGTCAGAGGGAGATGAAGGGCAGGAAGAAAGGAGGGGGGAATAGGAGGAGGAGGAGACAGGAGGAAGAGGAGGAGACAGGAGCCTCCGACAGCGAGGAGGAGGCGGGAGTAGAGTTGGAGATTGACAGGCAGCTGGACCAGGCACTGGAGACCAAGTCTAAACAGCACAACCTGACCACGGTTAACGTGAGGAACATCATCCATGTGAGTACAGCTCTGGTTTACAGATCCCTCCTCTGGGGGAGCAGCTTCTACTGTTACTGTACGGTTGTTAGTGACCCACAGTGGGTTTTGTAGGACTGGCTTCACGTCTGGTATAGACTGGTTTCCCCACCATGTCAGACTCGGTGTGCAGCTCGTGCATCAAGGAGGCAACAAGGAACGTACATCCTGGTCAGAACAACAGGACAGACTAACATGCAACAGGACAAAACATGCAAACTCCACATAGAAAGGCCTTCCACCGCAGTTTGAACGCAGGACCTTCTAGCTGTGAGGCAACAGTGTTAACCACTGAACCCAGGACCTTCTAGCTGTGAGGCAACAGTGTTAACCACTGAACCCAGGACCTTCTAGCTGTGAGGCAATACTGCACCACCATGCCGCCCTTCAAACGTTAGCCCCATGTTACCAGAACAAGTAAAAAGTGAATATTCATATACACCAGCATTTTGGATTAGGGTTAGTCATGTTAGGATTGTTTTGTGTGTGGGTGTAGGTGTATGTCCTGTGTATTCAGTCTGCCTTTAAACGCTTCATGACCTTTGACCTACAGGAAGTGATTACCAACGAGCATGTGGTGGCCATGATGAAAGCTGCCATCAATGACACGGAGGCCATCCCACCTTTTGTGAGTTTCTCTCCCTTGCCATCCCTCTTTTCTTTCTCAGAGTCGGTTTGGCTCCAAAAAAGTACAGCTAATTGAGTGATCAAAGCCAATTCACTGTTTGTGTTTCCCTTGTCACATCACCAAGGGCAATGATTATAAAACAGCTTGTTTAGGCTTGTTCGTCTGAAGACTTCAAACCCTGGGCCAAACATCAAGTAGTAATTTCCCCCCAGCGCCTAAATAATATTTCAGACAGTCATCCATACAAAGACCAAGTGAAACCCATTTCCCATAACATGCCCCCTTTTAAGTACGAGAACCAATATGTTAAGTACAGTTGGGGGTTAGATCATGCTATCGTCACCCTGGGAGATGGCCTCTAGCCGATGCTATCACTCCCTCCCTCCCTCCCTCCCTCCCTCCCTCCCTCCCTCTCCCTTTTGAATGAACCAATGTGTTAATAGTGTTAAAATCTTAGTGATGAACAAACCAATGTGTTAACCTCTTAAGCCCGATGGGTCCCACAATGACATCACGCCATGAATCCATCTCTACAGACTATGAATTAATGTTGCATATTTTTTTCTCAAATGTAGCCAAGAGTAAAGACCCTAACCCTGTCAAAACAGCAGTCAAAGTGTATATTTTCAGCATTACGTTTGTTTACCAACGATTTTAACTGTTATTAGTGAAATATAAGATTATAGAAATCTCAGGGCATTCGCTCGGAAACCGGCGCATATTGACAGGAGGAAGTGGCACAGCCAAAAGTGAGTGTAGTCTTTTGAAAGAAGAGACCCAGGGCTTTCGATTGGCTTTCGAATTTCGAAAAAACGACACTACCCAGCTCATGCCAGCCTCTGTCAAACATCTGACTTCTGGATTTACTTTCTTATTTTTCGGGATTATCTCCCACAAACCTGACCGTCATTGGCATAAATTAGAACGCAGTTAGTTTCTCTACCTTTCTGTGAACGTCTAGCAAAAAAACGTGTTGCAATCTGATGAAAAATGGCGAAGAAATTGACATTATAAACGAGTAACTGTATTTACAGTAGATTTCATTCACGTTTTTTGCTGCACGGCTGGTGATACTAAATCCAGATGGAACTCTGCCATTGGAAAGGGGAAATTTGGCCCGATCCATAGATGTGCGACTTGGCTATAATAAGGTCATTTATAGGCCTGATATTCTATATTCTATAATCATATTTCAAATTGCGTCCGGATGGCAGAATTCAGTACTGTATCTACAAAACCTTCTGTTTAATCATCTTCCCTTTATTCATTTGCTTAGATTTTTTGTACACGTGAGTGGCAATTTCATGTCTGGTACATTTTTGCATGGTGTTATTCACCATCAAAGATAAGAAAAAAAAAGAAAATGTATATTCTCCTTTTGGTTCATTACAATTTACTCAAGCCTAGTAACAGACACAATATTTCTGACACTGGGAATACATTCCCTGAGATCCTTAGATATCCCTAGTAGTGTTGTCACGATACTGGAATTTCGAACTTCGATACGATACCTTGAAAAGTATCGATATTCGGTACCATTTTCGATATCACAGGGAAAAAGGTTCAATCTTAAAATGTAAAAAAAAGAAGAAAAAAAAGATAAATATATATATATATTTTTATAAATTTTGCTTTTGTTGCTGGTTGATTCTCCTCAGCTTCTCTCTGGTACTATAAGAGAAGATAAATATAACACTTTTAAAACCCTTTGTTTATCTTTAGATCACACATAAAATAACTAAATGATATAATCTTAGAAATTAAGTAAAGTTAATGCGTGTTAAGCATAACCGATTGATTGATTGCAAATTGTATTAACAGATTGCAGAATGGGTACAATACAGTACAGCTCAATACACACAATTGTTAAGGGGATGCAGACCAGAGAAAGACTTTTGTCTTGTTTACATCAGGGTCCCCCATTTTCAATTAATCATAACATACCGGTATATGATATTTTTTTTATCAAATTTTATTTATTACCTTTTTTCAACTGCAAAGTAAAACTTTGTCAACATGTTTTATCTAATAAAATAAAGTTCAGTCTGTTCATCTCACTTCAATAATTTTTATTGCAGAACATGGTATTTTCTCAAGCAGACAGATGTAAACACTGTAATCTGTGTTGCATGTACCTGACAAACTGAACTGTTTGTATTACAGTCATATTCCAATTTCACTGAATGCACATGGGTGTGTGTGGACTACTATACTATTACAGGTATTGAAATGAACAATGCAACTTCCTTATACAATTTCTTTTAATGAATAATTAAATATCGATATTGCGGGAAATTAGTATTGAAACCGTTTTAAATATTCAGAATCGATATGTATCGAAAAATCGCTATTTTTGACAACACTAATCCCTAGATACCAAGAACATGCAAATGGACCTGGTAGAAGTGGAGCAATCTTCCATTTACTTAGGTATGTATTTTTAGGCAGATTTTCAGAAAATAGGGATAGGGCTCAAGGGGTTAATTAATAGTGTTAATATTTTAGTGATTAATGAACCAATGTGTTAATAGTGTTAATATCTTAGTGATGAACCAACCAATGTGTTAATAGTGTTAATATCTTAGTGATGAACAAACCAATATGGTAATAGTGTTAATATCTTAGTGATGAACAAACCAATGTGTTAATATCTTAGTGATGAACAAACCAATGTGTTAATAGTGTTTATATCTTAGTGATGAATAAACCAATGTGTTAACCCATTCAGTGCCAACCACGAGATTAGTCGGGTTAACTCGCCATGCGTTGAGTGCCAAGACCAGAGAAAACTTGAGAAAACTCGGGTTTTAATCGTTATTTCTTTTATTAGCAATATCCATACATTTTTCATCCTGACGTTATCATTGGGAATGGGTCTGAGCTCGAAAAGGGCAAATACCTATCATCTCCCGGATGGTATTGCACATCATTGGATTGGATTGGGTGGGACTGTGCATCAAAAAAATAAGTCCAGTCCAGGTTTTACTTGCAGCTGGATACTATTGCATTGAGTCCCTCCACTGGGAGCAGCGTCGATTATGTGTTTTGGTGCTATAACTTTGGATCAATAAACGCGATCAATATTTGGAATGGCAATCAGGAATTGGATTAATCTTTTTGCAGAACATCTGATGTGAGGTAAGGACTCTATTTTACCAGTCTTGGGGTAATCAGATGTTTTTTTCTCCGCCATCGCAGCGTGTGTGTGTGTGCGTAACGTTAGCGCTGACCACGGCATGGATAATCGGTTTTTCAGCCCGCTTCTCTAGCGTGCATAAGTACACATATACTATCGATAATCTAGCGTTTATTTGAAAACTATTCATAAATCAGCCGAAAAATGCAGACGTGTTTTGTGTATTCTAGTAAAGGGCGATTATCGCGGAATTTCTCTGGAATCTCCAAAACTATACTCGTATTCAAAACGGTATAACACGGAAATGTACCAATGAAAAAACAATCCGTTTCGTACATGTTGACTGCAAGCAATCATTGATAAGCGAGGGGTGTTTTAGACCCATAGCCATAATTTAAGATATAGTTTAACGGTTCACAAATTTCCCCGTCCTCCCATTGACTTCCTTATTGGCACGCTAGCCCTAATATGGTCAAAGGGGCGTGGCTCTGAATGAGTTAATGGTCTTAATATCTTAGTGATGAATGAACCAATGTGTTAATGTTACTATCTTAGTGATGTTAGTGTGTTAATACTAGTGTTAATATTTTAGTGATGAACGACCCAATGTGTTAATATCTTAGTGACGACCATCTATTCTCTTCGTCTCAGGAGCCCAAGATGACTCGCTCTAAGTTTAAAGAAGTGGTAGAGAAAGGAGTGGTAAGTTCCCTCTTTTTCATAAAATGCTTGTCTTTTTTTGTGGTGTTAATAATCTGGATAAGCTACTGTTGACAGCTGGATAAGCTACTGTTGACAGCTGGAAAAGCTACCGTTGACAGCTGGATAAGCTACTGTTGACAGCTGGATAAGCTACCGTTGACAGCTGCATAAGCTAATGTTGACAGCTGAATAAGCTACTGTTGACAGCTGGATAAGCTACTGTTGACAGCTGCATAAGCTAATGTTGACAACTGCATAAGCTAATGTTGACAGCTGCATAAACTAATGTTGACAGCTGGATAAGCTACTGTTGACAGCTGCATAAGCTAATGTTGACAGCTGCATAAGCTACTGTTGACAGCTGGATAAGCTACCGTTGACAGCTGCATAAGCTAATGTTGACAGCTGGATAAGCTAATGTTGACAGCTGGATAAGCTACTGTTGACAGCTGGATAAGCTACCGTTGACAGCTGCATAAACTAATGTTGACAGCTGGATAAGCTACTGTTGACAGCTGCACAAGCTAATGTTGACAGCTGGATAAGCTAATGTTGACAGCTGGATAAGCTACTGTTGACAGCTGGATAAGCTACCGTTGACAGCTGCATAAACTAATGTTGACAGCTGGATAAGCTACTGTTGACAGCTGCATAAGCTAATGTTGACAGCTGGATAAGCTACCGTTGACAGCTGGATAAGCTACTGTTGACAGCTCGATAAGCTACTGTTGACAGCTGGATAAGCTACCGTTGACAGCTGGCCGCGTTAACTAAGGAGTGGGGACTGTGGGCTAAATGGCTCCCAAGGTGGACTATAGCAAACTTAAAAGGGCGACGCTCTGACAGAAGAGGTTACTGCTGTGAAGGATCAGCAGAACACCCTCTCTGAGCAGCAGAACACCATTCTTAGTCAAAATGGGGGTTACAATTTAAGGGGATTTTTTTTTTTGAAAATATAGAGTTTTCGAACGACCATGAAAAGTCTTTGTATTTCAATATGTGGAGTAAAATTATCGAACAGTCTGATTGTGGAGTTAAAGCAATGTCAAAACATAAAACAAAATAAAATATAGAGTCGTAGACTAATGGTCTGGTTGTGGTGTTAATATTATAACTGGTGTGAGTTGTAGACTAATGGTCTTGTGGTGTACTGTTAATATTATAACTGATGTGAGTCGTAGGGGAATGGTCTGGTATTGGTGTTAATATTATAACTGATATGAGTCGTGGGGCAATGGTCTGGTTGTGGTGTTAATATTATAACTGATGTGAGTCGTAGGGTAATGGTCTGGTTTTGGTGTTAATATTATAACTGATGTGAGTCGTAGGGCAATGGTCTGGTTGTGGTGTTAATATTATAACTGATGTGAGTCGTAGACTAATGATCTGGTTGTGGTTTTACTTTTAATAACTGGTGAGTGGTAGGGTAATGCTCTGGTTGTGTCTCCCAGGTCATTCCAGCCTGGAACATCTCTCCCATCAAGAAGACCAGTGAAGTCAAGGTAACACGTATCTCTTATATCTACTTTATTAACTCTATTTTCCGATCAATTTTTTTTTATTTTTTTGCTCCCGATCCGATCCCGATCATGGGATTTTGAGTATCTGCCGATACCGATCTTTCCCGATCCGATCTTTCATTTTTGTCAGGAACTGGCGAAGCGAGACAAGCCCCTCAATAGCCCCTCGAGTGCGGTGGCTCACATTACATTCACCCTGAGCCCATGAGAATGTGCATCATACGAGAAATATTCAAAGTTTCAATCTGTTTGCACATTAGTATACATTCAGTGTTTGACTTACGTAATGATTTGCTCCATTTTGGTCTGAAACGCAGACGATAATCCTCACAAAGCGAATGTTGACGTTATCCAGGCGAACGTTAACTTCATTCAAGCGAGGCATTGCAATCAATACAGCTGTTTGGCAAAGCACCAGCCGCCTCCCCCATTCCTTTGTTGTTGTTTGTGGCTGTTTCTCAGGTGGCGTATTAGATTGGTCGTGTTGAACGCAGCTCTGTTCTTTCCTCCACGCGTAACGTCGGCCTTAATCCCAATTTTTTTCCGACCCCGATCTTCTGAGAATCATGTGACCGGATCGGGACATCCCTACTATTTTCTACTATATTAACTCTGTTATCTACTATATTAACTCTTTCACAGCCATACCTGAGTATAGTGGTTATCTCGCCATGCGTTGAGCGCCAAAAACCAGAGTATACTCTGGGTTTGATCCTTTGATCTTTTCCTTTGATCCCCGTTCTATACGGTCAGCCGGAGCCATCCAAGTGTCTATGATTCATCTACCTACATTGGAATTGCAATGACGATCGAATATCACCAGGTGGCAGTATTGCCTACCTTTGAACTGGAATGGCTTGGTGTGGATACACGTTTTCCTTTTCTTCTTTTTTTTGCAAGGGCTCCTCCTCCTGCCTGAACAGAGAGACACAGCGATCGCCTCGAAATTTTGTTGCCTGAAGCGTATTTCCCATATAAACAAGTATAGACATATAAACTGGTAATCGCGATGGCGATGCGATCACTTGGAATTATTTTTTTGGAATACCTTTTGGCTAAGGTAAGGTGTATTCTATGTCTATTTTACCGAACCTGAAACATGTAATGATCACAGTTTTGTGTTTTACCTGACGTAAAACATGCTCGACAAACACGATCACAGTTTTGAGTTAAAACGACCCCCCCCCCCCCCCCTTGATGATTTTGTGAAGACACGTATGTACATGGTATATACCTTTGATTTGGGAGTATTTGGGGCTTCAGGGGATCAACCAGAACGATTTGGGCTTATTGCATATAATGTGTCATATCTCGCGATCTATGGAAAAATACTGGATTATTCCCGAAATGGGGCGATGTTTAGCGTGTAGCGTGTAACAAACTACAGTGTGTAGAAATGAGCTATGAACAATGTCTGTAAAATGAGCCAGTAAAATGAGCCATACTATTGTCTCCATAGCTGTAATACAGAACACACGATGGGTCTGCAAACATCGCTAAAATGGTCATTAACGCTGGCGCCAAACAGTGCAGATGGCTAAAGCTAGTGGCCGTGAATGAGTTAACTCTGTTATCTACTATATTAACTCTATTTTCGACTATATTAACTCTGTTCTCTACTATATTAACTATTATCTACTATATTAACTATTATCTACTATATTAACTTATCTACTATATTAACTCTGTTATCTACTATATTAACTATTATCTACTATATTAACTCTGTTATCTACTATATTAACTATTATCTACTATATTAAGTATATCTAGCCATCTTTGTTCCTACTGCGCCACCGCTCTAAGAGATAGGGATGCCTGGCGGTGTTTGCAGGGCTATATCTATATTCTATATTATAGCTATGGAGACAATACTATGGCTCATTTGACATCAACTATCCATCGTTCAACATGTGAAAAAGAATAAATGTTTTCATGTATATCAGGGCTCTACGCTAACCTTTTTCCCAAGGAGCACATGTGCTCCTAAATGAAAACATTTAGGAGCACACAAAGAAATTTAGGAGCACACAAAAATATTTAGGAGCACAGTGAAAATATTTCCAGTAACAGAGTTTATTTATTTATTTTTTTAAATAAATGTATAATTATTTGTACTGTGCGTGCATGTGCAAACGGGAACGGGACACACATTGTGCAATAGCACATACCACCAAAGTCACTGGCCCACTGTGTGCATGTGTGTGTATCTGCGTGTGCAAACGGGAATGGGACACAGACATTTGAACTATTAAGTGATTAATGCCTACTGTGGCAAAGTTGTAGCCAACAACTAGGCCTAATAAAAAAGGCAGTGACATTAAACAAAAAGGAGACACTGGCATTACCACCAGGGCCATCAGTAGAGGGGACTGTAAGGTGCCTTTTCGGTATACTACCTTTGCTAAAACTGTTCTCTGTTAAAGGTGGTAACTACTGGAATAGCCTACCAGTTGTGATTAGAGAGTGCCCCACATACTCCATGTTCAAGACCCATCTTAAACTGCATCTTAAGGCAAACCAGAACTGTGATCATTTTTTATCTGATTTAGTTTATGTAACTTGTTTCTTGTTTTTATTGTTGTTTTTATCATTGATTTTTTATTTTTATTTTTTTGAAATCTTTATTTCGAACATGTAAATGAATACAAACAAAATAAATAACTAAACAAAATCAAAACATAACTCAAACAAAATAATAACTAAACAAAAGCAAAACATAACTCAATTTACATGTTCGAAAAGGAGTAGGAAGAAGTATACACTTATTTAATCCTACCCCTTTTCCACTACTCAAATGAGTGTACTAATTTAAAACATAAAAAGAAAATATATATATATATGTAAAACATGAAAAAAATGTAAACACCCCGTGAATATCAAGTCCCTTCCTCATCCCTGTACCTCGTGAACATCATTTCCTTATACATCAGTTTGAATTGTCTCATGTTTGGACATTGCTTTAGCACCACATTTAGGCCCCGTTTAGACGAGCGTTTTGTGAACAGAAACCGCAAAAGTCATCTTGCGGTTTCACTTTTAATTTTACGTTTAGACGAGCGTTTTGGAGTGGAATTCTCCGTGCAGACGACGCTGTAACGACGGAGACCCGCTGTCACACGATTGGCGCATGTCACATGACGTGCTGTGAAGACCCGCCCTACTCTGCCTCTGATTCGCAGACTGTGGATGGGGAATGTGATTGCACCAAAGCAGAGTCACTCACAGACGGTGGGTCCACTCACGGCACGCCGCGGGACAGATTCTTGTGTATTTAACCCTTTCACTGCCACACGACAGCCGGTTGTGTGATAGTAAAGGGGTAACCTTCTGTCGTGTGGCAGTGAAAGGGTTAAAAGTACTGCCAATGTAGCCTTCAGGTGATCTCCGTTGATATAAGTCAGACATACTTGCTTTGTTTACGTCTCGGCTACTGGCGCATACCTGCTACCTGTGACGTAAGCAGTACGCGCGACCAGAGCCGTGACAAACCTTTCGTCATCGTTTTAACAGATTTATACGGTTTGACAGTTTAGACGAAAGCGCAAAGCTTTTGCGTTTCTAGGAATTCCACCCTGGAAGGTAGTCTCACTTTTTTGCGGTTTCACCCCGTAAAAACGCAGTTTCCGTATAAACGAAAGGCACATCCGTAAAAATATTTTTGCGGATTCACCTGCTAGCGTTTCCGTCTAAACGGGGCCTTAGACTGTTCCACAGTTTCACTCCACATATTGAGATGCAGTGTCTTCTCATGATTGTCACAATGCTTTACCCTAAGCAGGCTATTTATTTATTGAAAGAGTTTTGTTGTCTCCTGGTGTAAATTAGCTCTTGCTACAACCCTGCATGTTTACATTTTGTATTTTGTACTTGATGTTCATTAACATGTGCTGTCCCTATCAAATAAACTATCAAATCAAACTACTGCTACAATAGTAACAGTCACTTAACTTTAGCTTTTGCCTCTTTTATGCATACAATGCCTATGTTTTGGCTAGTGTTGCTCTTCTAGAAAAATAATCCTTTCAGGGTTGCCTATTGAAATACCTCCAGTACAGAAACATTGTTTATGAGTTTGCGTGTCAGGTAGACCATTGATTGACAGTCGATTCTGCCAATTACGTCACACCGCTTTCACCCACCTCTGCTGTTGATAACGCTAGCCAAGTTAGCATACACACACATACACAGTGGGCCAGTGACTTTGGTGTAGGGGTGTAACAATGCATCGCAATGCATCGATCCTAAGGGGAAAATTTAACTGCATCGATTTGAAAATGTTAGAATCGATTATTGCAATTTTAATGTGTACACAGTGTTATGTTATTGTCATGTCCGTTACAGCCAACACAACGACATACGCTACTGCATCAACGTTATGATTAACAAAGCAAGGCATTCGTTTTGTTGCATTAACGTTATATTACTATTGCTATCGATAAATCTAGGTGTTCTAAAATCTATTGCTATTGGTAAGACTAGAATAAGTTACATTAATTTAATGTTACTGTCTCTGAAAACTCGCATATCGCAATGGTGGACTTTCAGGAAGTAAAAAAGCGAATGAGAGCTTCCGATTGGTCATTTCCTTTATTTCCCTTGAAACCAGTCACGTCACTCTACTGTGATTGGACCGTTGGCTTGAGTGCAATGTGGGACTTGTAGTATTTTAACGATTTATCAGCGGAGGAAAAAAAGCACGACTGAGGCTGTAATCTTCACTCGCACACTGTGCGAGTAATTGATTTTTTTCGGTTCGCACACACATATTTCTAGGGGCATATGCGAGCAATATGGTCGCACTGTAGAGCCCTGTATATGTTTGCGTGTTATACCGTGGTGAATATTGTATAGTTTCAAAGTGATCCTGGCTAATTCCTGAAAACGGCGCTATGGAGCAATACGTGAATTTTGCTAAAAGCGTTGGCGTTGCTCGCCTGGACACGCAATTATTTCCAATTCAAAGGTATATAATAGGTATTATGTTTCATCATGAATGCATGAAAGGGGGGGGGGTCGTTTTTTTTTATGCTTTGATCGTCACCAACGGCATACGTTTTGGAGTACATTACATATGATTGTTGCGATCAATGTGAAATCATGGTTGAATCAAAGTAGGATTGATGTCATATAGTCCTTACCTTTACTAGGTGGTATCCCAAAAATAAAATTCCAATTGTCTGAACGCGATTTCCAGTATTGGTGTCCATCGTGTCCCCAACATATACCAACACATGCATCGATGGGCATTGGACGCGTTTCAATGTGATCGGGTGAACCGCTAGACTTGTCTGACCCAAAATACTGCACCCGGAGGGAATTAAATGTAACACCCGGTGTGAAAAAAGGTTTCAAAGGGTGGGCGATACTGCCACCTAGCAGGATGCGGCCGGTATTGCACTCTAGCGATCTCAGAATGATTTACTCTACAGTGCAAGCATTTCACTCTCATTTCCCCCTAAAAATAGATTTGTGCGAACCGGAAAAATAATTTAGGAGCACAGTGTGCGAGTAATAATTGTGCGTAGTGGGCGTGTCAACGCGCAATTGTCATCTCATAATAGACACGGAGCAGCGCGGACCAGCTCTGTACTCATCTCGAGTCACGCTGCTTCTATGTGCAATGAAAACTCTGCGAGCAACGGTTCCAATGGTCTAACATGCTTTGCATCCTCGCCATTCCCACGTCACGCTAAAAAATGTAACTACTGTAATGTTATCTGCTAACTCCAACTAAGCTAACCTGCTAACGCTAACTACTGTAAGCCATCACTGGGAACGCTCAGAGGCATAGTGAGGGAAGGGGGGGGGCTGAGAATCTCTGTCTCTCTCTGTCTATCTGTGTGTGTGTGTTGGTGTGTCGCTCTCTCTCCGTCTCCCTCTCTCTACATCTCTCTCCTGAACCTATTTCATTCAAAAGGAAGATATTGATGGACAGTAGCTATGGTATATAGCTCAGTAGCTGTAACAGAATAATTGTATTAACACATTGGTCGCCAAAATCGCTTTCCAGCGTTATTGCCCGCTGTACAGCGCTGTACAGCGTTTTTGAGATCAATATTTAATTTTTTAGCCATGGCATTCATAATTGATCCACCCACCCCCGGTGCTGCAGCGGGACCCTAAATCGGACTGCAACGGCTCAATACCGCCGCCTGGTGGATGGTCGGGCGAGTTACACTCTCGCCAAAACCGGATGTTGTCATCGGTGCGTAGAGGAAATTCCTCCGGCAGTCACATCTCGCTACGGGACTCCTGACAAACACTATAGTACATTTGGATCGCTGCCATAACACAATAATCAATATGATTTTGGCGTTTATTGCGCCATACAAACCGGAAATGGATGTAGGTGATCGGCGTCGAATAATTGGGATCTTTTACCGCCAGTCTCATCGGCCCACGGTAAGAGAACAGTAACGTTATTTTCAACGCTATTGTGCATTTCCTTGTTTGCAAACCATCTGATCAATATATCCACCCATACTAAATAAAGCCGTTACTGATGATCAAGGAATTATAAACGACTCCCCCCCCCCTTTCCTCCACGCATGATGAAGCATAATGTGTACCGATCATATACATTTAGATTTTTTAATATAGCGTGCATGGGAAAGAAACGCCAATCCATAATTATCATATGCGTCGGGGCCTATAACTAGCGTTTTTGGAATTACAGCAGAAAAGATTAAAAACATACTTATACTTTTTCATTCATACATTGTTGTGTTAATACCTTCTAGAATATAACGTTCCCACATCCTGAACGATAGATAATCGATGTTGAATGGGCCATAGTAATGTCGATATAGCAATACAATTTAAAAAAGTTATAGCCCTGCAAAGAAGGTAAACATCTCCATAGGCTTTTAATGGTGGCAGAGAGTGGTATAAGATGGGCGCAATGCCCGGCGGTCAATGTGTTAATTAACTATTATTCAATAGCGTTTAAATTATAATGAATTAAATAATTGTATAAAGAATTTTCCATGTTCTGTCATCTAATAATATATTCCATTACCTTTCCTATCTGTATCTGTATCAAAGTAGGGCTGGGCGATATGGCCTCTAAAGGATATCGCAATCTTTTTTGCCTATTCACGATACACGATATTGCGATATTTTGACATTTCCTCTAAAGCAGTGGTTCTCAACTGGTCTAGCCTCAGGACCCACATTTTTCCTTAGGCATTTAGTCACGACCCAAATTTTTTAACCACTTTGATTTATTTCACAAAAAATGTGTGCAGTAATACACAATCCTTCATGCATTCTTAAAAACATGAAATAAGCCAAAAAAAAGTGCAACAAAAGTGCAACTAGGGCTAAAAACACAATGAAAAAATTATATATATATGCTTCTTAGCAGACGCTTTTATCCATAGCAACGTACAGTACATGAGTGCATAGATTCAGTATATGTAGTCCCATGGGATTGAACCCACAACCTCAGCCTTGTTAGTGCCATGCTTTACCAAGTGAGCTACAGAGAACTACAGAAGGCAGATTTATCTTGAATTACAGGAATATTGGCTTTTTAAACTAGTTTAAACTGGTGATGCTCATCATGATTCAAGAATCTAAATTAAACTATGAAATGTGTAACAGTATATTATGACAATGCTGGCAGAAAACGGCTACTGCACGTGCGCTGCGTCATGGGAAACTTATGTCCTTCAAAATAAAAGCGCAGCATTAAAAAATAAACGTTTTTTTTTTTACACACACATCCGCGACCCACTCAAAATGGCCCTGCGACCCACTTTTGGGTTGCGACCCACCAGTTGAGAACCACTGCTCTAAAGCACTTAAAAATGCTTGATTTAACCCTTTGATGCATACAGTCATTCCAATATGATGACTATAATTGATTGATTGATTGAAAATTGTATTAACAGATTGCAGAATGGGTACAATACAGTACAGCTCAATACACACAATTGTTAAGGGGATGCAGACCAGAGAAAGACTTTCGTCTTGTTTACATCAGGGTCCCCCATTTTCAATTCATCATAACATATATGACATACAGATAGACAGTATTGCTACATCTATACATTTATGACATACCAGATTTACAAATACAGTACTGTTTGTGATACAAAAAGAGTAAAAAAAAAAGAGAGTATATACATTTGACGAAGAAACTGTACATTGGAGGAGGTGGGGGGGGGGGGCTGTACATTGGAGGTGGTTGGGTGGGTGGGGGGGGGGGGGGGGGATGGGTAGGCGGGGTGGGGGTAACTGTACATTGGATTATCGACGAAACCTTACTTAGTTCCGAGAAGAGTGTCTTGTGTATTACTGGGTTAGGACATTTACTGTACATTGGAGGGGGTTGGGTTAGGACATTTACAGGGGCCAGTTTCGAATTGCAGTCTCCCATAGGTGCTCCTTGAGAGTGGTTTTAAAAGTGGGTAGTGATTCACATTCCTTTACAGCTGTGGGTAGGGCGTTCCACATTGATGTGGCATAATTGCGAAACGTGTTTAGTCCCTTGTTTGAGCCGAATCTGGGTTTAACATGATTTGTGGAGCTCCCTCTGGTGTTGTGGTCATGGTATTCACTGACCTTTGGGAAGTATTTTGACATGTACATGGGTACCTTAGTCGTGTAGTGTATAGACCAGGCCCATTGCAAGTTGCTGTACTACACTGTCGTCTACTCTAAGCCATCCTAGGTTGTCAAAGTGGGCAGGGGTGAGGTGGGTTCTAGGAGTAAGGTCAAGCAGTAGTCTGACCAGTTTGTTTTGTGATGTTTGTAATTTTGTTTTTAGTGCCTTTGAGGTGCTTTGGTACCATGAGGTGCAAGCATAGTCGTAGTACCCTTGAATGAGTGCTCCTGCCAGAGTCTTCAGGGTATTCTTGTTTACCAGAGAGGAGATCCGGTACAAGAATCTAGTTCGTTGGTTGACTTTTTTCTTATTACACTGGATGCCATTTTGTCACAGGAAAGATTTCCCTTTAGGATGGAACCTAGGTTTGTAATTTCATCTTTCCTTGTGACAATATTGTCACCCACTGTAACTGAGAAGCCGTCGGCCTTGCTGAGTTTGTTATTTGAACCGAAGAGAATGGACTCTGTTTTACCCAGGTGTAATGATAGTTTGTTGTCAGCGAGCCAGGTGCAGATTTTGCCTAGTTCCGAGCTGAGGGTTTTTTTCAACCTGTAACTTGTTCTTGTCAGAGACCAGCAGGGCTGAGTCGTCCGCGAACAGGAACAAGTTGCAGTCACAAGCTGATGACATGTCATTTGCATAAATTAGGAACAGTAGCGGTCCTAGGATGCTTCCTTGTGGAACACCACAGCTCACTGGGAGGGGGGGGGGATAGAGTACCGTTTACCTCCACCATCTGTTCTCTCCCCTCCAGGTAGGATTGCATCCAGCTCACTGATAGACTATCAAAACCAATTGCTTTTAGCTTGTCCATCAGATGATAAACGGTCTCGCCCCAGCCTACATAAAAGAACTCCTGGTCTAATCAACCAGCTCCAGATCCCTCCGTTCAAACAACCAAATTTGCCTAAAAATCCCCCACACAAGACTGGTGACAAAGGGAAACCGGGCTTTCGCAGTCGCAGCTCCGACACTCTGGAACAAGCTTCCACTCAACCTGAAATCTGCAAGCACCCTACGGACCTTTAAGGCCATGCTCAAAACCCACCTATTCGCCATAAACAATCCATGAGCTAGTTTTTCTTTTTCTTTTTTTGTATTGTTGTATGTGTGGTGTACTATGTCTGTCTGTTCTCTATCTGATTGGTTGGACTGCCTGTATTTTTCTGTTTTTCGTTTTGTTCCTGTCTTTTTAGTTTGTTTTATTTTTCTCTCCCGGGATGCGCCCCGGGCCGATGTAACTATTGGTTGAGGGGCGCAATATAAATAAATGTATCATATCATATCATATCAATGGAGTGATTGACAGTGTCAAAGGCCTTTTGTACGTCCAGCATGACCATGCCGCAGTATTTGCCCGCGTCCACCTCTTGTTTGATGTGGTCGTTCAAATAGAGAAGGCATGTGTCAGTGGAGTGGGCTGTTCTGAAGCCAGATTGGAATTAGAAGATTCGATTTTTTTTCGCAAGGTACTTTTCGACCTGTTCGTATACTATTTTGTCCATGACTTTCGAGATGGAGGTAAGAATAGAAACAGGGCGGTAGTTGCCTGGGTCTAATTGGCTGCCCTTTTTGTGCAGGGGGGTTACTCTTGCAATTTTGAAGTCTTTGGGTATGTGTCCCTGTTTTATGGAGAGGTTTATTATGTGTGTGATGACTGGGTTGATGGCGGCTGCTGAGTCTAAGGAATTTGGAGGAGATATTGTCATGGCCAGTGGCCTTGTTAGGTTCTAGTTTGAAATCGTCTTTGCGGACCCCTAGGTTATTGTAGTAGGCTATGATGTGTTCTACCACAAAATGCCCTGAGTGCAGGGAACAAAATAACCACCCGCCAAACGCCAATGGCGTGTAGATTTCCTCCTTGGCTGGTAAATTACAGAGGCTACTAAGCCACTCTGGCGTGTAAAGAAATTGGGAGGCATATGAGCATATTAGAGTATTCTATCAAGGCTATACAGTGCAAGCATTCCACTCGCATTTGCCACAAAAAAAATAGATTTGTGCGAACTGGAAAAATCATTTAAGAGCACAGTGTGCGAGTAATCGTTTTGCGTAGTGGGCGTGTCAACGTGCAATTGTAATTTCATAATAGTCACGGAGCAGCGTGGACCAGCTCTGTAACAACTCATCTCGAGTCTGCTTCTATGTGCAATGAAAACTCTGCGAGCAGCGGTTCCAATTGTCTAACATGCTTTGCATCCTCACCAGTCCTGTATACCCACGCCGCGCTAAAAACATTAACTACTGTAATGTTATCTGCTAACTGAGAACTCCAACTAAGCTAACCTGCTAACGCTAACTACTGCTAACGCTAATCACTGGGAAGTGGGAACGCTCAAAGGCACAGTGAGGGAAGGAGGGGCTGAGAATCTCTTTCTCTCTCTCTGTGTGTGTGTGTGTGTGTGTCTCTCTCTCCCTCTCCCTCTCTACATCTCCTGAACCTATTTCATTCAAAAGGAAGATATTGATTAGGGATGCCCCGATCGATCGGCCACCGATCGTTATCGGCCGATAATCAGTATAAATATGCGATCGGTGAATTCCGATATGAGTCATATTCGCCGATCGCGGAAACCGATCAAGCAGACATCTCACTCGCTGTCTGTCTCAGACACACAGGACCTGCCAAACTACCGCTCCTCCTCCTCTTCCCTTGCCCCGCCCGCACCCGTGTAAAGTTTGTAAACACAGAGGACTCCTCTGCTCGAGTCTATAGTGCATTCGACCGTCAGCTAACATTAGCTACCTAGCTATCGTTACTGTTTAAACAAAATTACCCAGTCAACTATTCACTTTTAGTAGGCATTGTCTAACGGTATGTAGCCGGCTAGCTACTGATAGCTCCTGATATCAACAAATGCTCCAGCAAGTCTAGTAGTGCATGTTGATACCTCCGTTAGCTCACGTTAGCTCACGTTAGTTCACTGTTCAAAACGAAATGTCCCATTGAACTAAATAGTTCACTGAGGCGTTGTCTTAACGTTATATAGCCGGCTAGCAGTAGCTACAGATAGCTTTTGATATCAATGTATTATGACACTGATTCGATGCGTATTCGAGCTGAGGGCATGTTGTTGAATGTGATCAATAGGGTCCAGCTGCAGCTCCGGAGAATCCTGGCCATAGCTGGAGGCTACTCGAGTATAGGGTCCAGCTGCAGCTCCGGAGAATCCTGGCCGTAGCTGGAGGCTACTCGAGTACACACAGACAGTGGAGCTGTTTGCAGATAGCGAGCATTATGACTTGTTGAGTGGTGGCGATGTCTCGCAGATAATACAAGTACAAGTCTAATTATATAATATATATATTTTATTAAAAAAAATGTATATAAAATAATTTCTACTTTTTTTTTTAATCAAAAACGATCGGTATCGGCCGATATGGCTCACGACGATCGGTGATCGGTATCGGTGGCAAAAAACGTGATCGGGGTATCCCTAATATTGATGGACAGTAGCTATAGTATAACTATTATTCAATAGCGTTTAAATTATAATGCATTAAATAATTGTATAAAGATTTTTCCAAAGCAGCTTGACAATCAATATCCTTTGCGTCTAGTAGGCATGGGCCAATGTGTGATTTTGGTGGTATGTGTTATTTGCACAGATGTTTGTCCCTTAGTATGCACACGCACAGTATAATATGCATGTAATAAATAGTTTGTTTATAAACTCTGTTACTTGAAACATGTTCACTGTGCTCCTAAATTTCTTTGTGTGCTCCTAATATTTTTTTATTATTTAGGAGCACATGTGCTCCCTGGGAAAAGGGTTAGCGTAGAGCCCTGTATAATAGTAATAATAATTACACATGGCGATATACTAAAAAGCTATTTCTAATTTCTGGCTGGTAAAAAATCTGCCTGGCTGGTAGTTTTTTTTAATCTACCTGCCACCTTGGCTGGTAAGCCAAAAAGTTAATTTTGTTCCCTGCCTGAGTGGGAGGGTAGTTTATTTACCAGTGTTGTGGCTATGTTTGTGAAGAAAATGTTTAAGTAATTGGCCACATCCAGCTTGTCTGTGATGAGCGTGTTGTCCGTCTTTATGTTTGAAAATCTGGTTTAAATTTTTTTTACTGCAGCCTAGTTGATTATTGAGTAATTTCCAAAGTTCACTGGGTTTATTTTTGTTTTCCTCAGTTTTGTCATTGATGAAATTCTTTTTTGCAGTTTTGATCATGGAGTTTACTTCATTTCAGTCTGTTTCTTTGCAGTTTGAGTTCAGTCACGTGGGCTTGGAGTTCACTGCTCGAGCAGTCGTTCAGTACTGTTGAGAATTTGGTTTTGAAACCAAGCCATGTTTCTTCAACTAGTGTACCACTGAGCTCTTCTGACCAGTCCAGACTCCAGTTCTAGGTTAAAGGCCTCACTAGAGTAGGTTTTGAGGTCTCTAGATGTGACTGTTTTGTGACAGCCGGCCTTTTGTTTTAGCTTTTTGCGGGTACAGAATATCATATAATGATCGCTTAACCCGCATGCTATAACCCCTGCTTTGATGGAGATCTTGGACTTGTCAGAGGTCAGAATGAGATCAATGGTAGTCTGTGTTGATTCACATACCCGGGTGTGTTGGGTGATTAGCTGGCTGAAGCCATGCAGATCACAAAACCTACTGAATGACTTGAAGACGGGTGCATCTATTCGTTGCATGTCCGTGTTCCAGTCTCCAATGAGAATTGTTTCTACATCCTCAACTCCAGCTAAACACCCATCCAGTGTATCATAAAAGCCATTCTGTTCTGGCGGTCTGTATATTGTGCCGACTAATACTGATTTAGCCCGTTCAAAAAGAATTTCAACCCATACAGTTTCAAGAGTCTCGTGATTCAGGTCAGTACGGATAATGAATTTGGTGTCTTTGTGTATGTACACAAATAGTCCCTGCAAATAGTCCCTGCAACATATGTTTGCATTAAACCATGAAAATAGTTTCAAAAATAATTAAATGAAAAGTTTCAAAAAAATTAGGAGTCTACTGACACACTAATACCTAATTTTTTATTTTTATTAGAAATAAAATAATCTACTGTAAGACAATTTATATAAAAAAACTCTTGGGTGCCTAAGACTTTTGCACAGTACTGTGTTTTCTATCCACTTTAGCTAAAAAACACACACACACACACACTATATATACACACTACTGTGAGACAATAATAATCATACACAAAGGGATAATGGCTTATAGCTAGAGTTGTTCCGATACCGATACCAGTATCGGAAATGCCTCCGATACAGCCTAAAATGCTGGTATCAGCGAGTACGCGTCAAATCTAAGCTCCGATCCCATATGAGGTAATTTATCAACAACACGTGCGGTATCCTCCTGCTGAGAGTGAGCATTATAAAACATGTTTTATAACATGCTGTTTGTCATTTTAACAGCAGATACTTTCTTAAATGCCATCGTCCCGACTCAGCGGTGTGACGGGGAGCTCTGATGTGTTCGCTTGCTGGTGTTAGCATTAGCTGAAGAGCTAGCTGAAAAGCTAGTTTTATCTTTAACGTTACCTTGTCTAAAGTTGGGGCTATTCATAATCCAGCAATAATGGCTGCAGACCTGCAAGCAAAGTACAGCAAGTTGGCAAAGGTCGTATTCCAAGGTAAATAACTTTTTCACCAGTAACGTTACATTGTCTTTCCATCTAGCTCACGCTAACTGGCTAACCTAAGTGTCATCACCTCTGATCGACCTCTCACACATGCACGCAATTAATGACATGTTGAGGACAGCCATACTGGTGACAATGTTTAGCTTTTAGTGCCAAAGGATAAGAGTCTGAGGCGGAGTCTCAGAGAATGTTGAATATTTATTTTGCATCGAAAATCACAACATACACATTACTACTAGCTAACTGAACCGGAGCAGACTGGATAGCAAGTGCAACAAAGTATAACGTCTGTGCGGAACCAATGTCCCAACACCAACAACAGTTCTGTGGGTGAACTCATTGAGCATAGTTGTCAATTAATGATATGATACTAATCTATACAACCACCTGTTGTTGAATAAATACCATTACTTTCTAGTTAAACAGTATATAAAACAGTATCTGTAGCTGTAAAAAAAAAAATATATAACTTATATAATATAATTATTATAATGTATGCACTGGTATCGGATCAGTACTCGGTATCGGCCGATACCCAAAGCTTAGGTATCGGAATCGGATCGGGAAGGAAAAAATGGTATCGGAACATCTCTACTTATAGCAGACTTAATGATTTTATAATATTTCAGATAATGAAATTAAATGCTTATCATCAACTATCCAGTTAGTATTTATATTGTAACTAGGGCTGTCAGTTTATCGCGTTAATTAGATTAATTAATTACACAGCAAATTATCGCGTTATGAAAATTAACTCAAAATTAATTACAATTTTTTTTTTTTTTTTAAGGATATTTTTTTTGTATCTCATTCACTCCATAAGAATGTAGAATACACATTTACAGACTTTTTTCTTTTTTAATATGGTCCATTTGCATGTTCTTGGTATCTGATTCTAGGGACATCTATGAATCTCAGGGAATGTATTCCCAGTGTCAGAAATACTGTGGGCTAGATCCACAAAGAATGGATTGCACGGTGCAAGTTGCACCCTTACTTACAATTCATTATGAATAAAAAATGGGGGACCCTGATGTAAACAAGACGAAAGTCTTTCTCTGCTCTGCATCCCCTTAACAATTGTGTGCCGTACTGTATTGTACCCATTCTGCAATCTGTTAATAACATTTTCATTCAATCAATCAATCTGCGCGGTGATTGATTGAATGAAAATTTTATTTTTAGTATATTGAGTATCAATAAATTGTTTTGTATCTTTGACTGTGAATAACACCATGCTCAAATTGACCAGACCTGAAAAATCTAAGCAAATTAATAGATGGAAGATGATTAAACAGAAGGTTTTGTAGATACAGTACTGAATTCTGCCATCCGGACACATGCAATTTGAAATATGATTATAAAATATAGAATATCAGGCATAAAATGGTTATGCGATTAAAATGCGATTAATTAGATTAATTAATTACAAATCCTGTAATTAATTAGATTAATTTTTTTAATCGCCTGACAGCACTAATTGTAACGTTTGGCCACTTTAAATCATTGAACGTAGAGAGAGAGAGCGAGAGCGTGATGTATTAGGTTTGAGTTTGAGCATCCTAAGTTGCCGTAGTTGATGATGTCACACCAGGATGGCATTGTCAACACAGTTGGAAGCTCAGCTGCATAAAGCGATATAAAGAAACAAATTGCCAATAAATGTGAAGTTATCTTTGAACCTCTGTTGTCAAGCCTCGTCAATATACCCCACCCCTTTCCTCACTAATGGAACGTTCATTAGTTTAGCGTGTAGCTAGCGGCTAACGTTAGCCAGTTGGTCGCGTCAATTCAATTCAATTGCTCGTCGTTGAAGGGCCGCAAAGGACGGTGTCTATAATGAAATGAGAGGAAAGCGCTGCGCTAAAGCAAGTCTCATCTCAGCCACGGCGGCTAACTGACGTGACAACATATACTCGATGTTCACGATATAGTAATTTACTACATCTCATGTAGAACAAGCCACGATACATTGAGTATACTCGATATATCGCCCAGCCCTATATCAAAGTCAAAATGTTGGTATCGTGACAATACTACAACATACAAAAGCAGCTTGACAACCGATATCCTTTTTGCGTCTAGTAGGCATGGGCCAATGTGTGATTTTGGTGGTATGTGCTATTTGCACAGATGTTTTTCCCTTAGTATGCACACGCACAGTATAATAATCATGTAATAAATAGTTTGTTAATAAACTCTGTTACTTGAAAAAGGTTCACTGTGCTCCTAAATTTCTTTGTGTGCTCCTAAAAAAACTAAAAAGGTTAGCGTAGAGCCCTGTATTAACTATCTACTACATTAACTCGGTTATCTGCTATATTGACTCGTATCCTCTATATTAACTAATATCTACTATATTAACTCTTATCTACTATATTAACCTTATCTACTATATTTACTTTGATCTACTATATAAATTCTGTTATCTACTATTAACTCTTATTTACTACATTAACTTTGTTATTTACTATATTAACTTTGTTATCTACTATATTAATTATGTTATCTACCATATTAACTCTGTTCTCTACTATATTAACTCTGTGATCTACTGTATTGACTGTTACTACTATATTAACTCTTATCTACTATATTAACTGTTATCTACTATTCTAACTATTTTCTACTATATTAAATTAACTCTCTCTCTCTCTATCTCTCTCTCTCTCTCTCTCCAGGCTCCTCAGTTTGTGGACATCCCCTTGGCGGAGGAGGATTCATCTGATGAAGAGTACCGACCCGATGAGGAGGAGGAGGATGAGACGGCTGAAGATGTGAGACACCAGAGTATAGGCTCAAGCGTTACCTTTACCATTACCTTTTTTGTCAGTTCCCATAAACATTAGTAATTTCTTAAGATGTTATGTAAATTATTGTAAACAGGAATAAGACAGGTACAAGCACTACAACATTTACTATCTATAGTTGTCTTCATTTTAATTAAATTATGAGCTTGTAGCTACTAAGTGAACTTGTGGTGTCGCTCAATGAGGAGTGGGGAACAACATTTTTAAAACTACCAGCCAGGCAGATTTTTTACCAGCCAAAAATTATAAATAGCTTTTTAGTGGGCGGCTGGGTGGCACAGCGGACATTGCAGTCGTCACCAACGCAAGAGACACCGGGTTCGACTCCGGCTGTCGGCGCTGCCTCCGGCTTGGGCCAGCCGTCATACTAATTCAATTGGCAGAGTTAGAGGGTGGAAGTCGATGGGTGGTAATCTCGACGTTGTGGACAGCGACTCCTACAGGTCGGTTGGGGATGCCTGCACAGCAGAGACAGGAAATGGCGGGGGTAGTGTGAGCCTCCCACACGTTACACCTCGCCAATGAGAGTCCGCACTGGCAGGTGAAAAAGATGTGACAGGCTGCCTCCTTGTGTACCGGAGGGGGGACACGTGATGCAAGGCTTCTATCCTCCCTACAACCGTCCAGTGGGGGGCATATGCAAGCAACGTTCAAGACAGGGGGAGGGAAAAATTGGCACATTGGAATTGGGATGGGAGAGAAAAGTGGATAAAAAAAAAGCTTTTTAGTACAATATCGCCATGTATTACTATTACTATATACTCTCCAAACTATTTAGTGTAGGGCTGTCCCGAATATCATTTTACAGGCTTTGAATACTCCTTGGTGTTTCCGAACGAGTATTTGAATACTCTTTCTCAAAAAACACTGTTGAAAACAGTTACTACCAGTATGCTTCTGGAGAGAGAGAGAGAGAGAGAGAGAGAGAGAGAGAGAGAGAGAGAGAGAGCGAGAGAGAGAGAGAGAGAGAGAGAGAGAGAGAGAGAGAGAGAGAGAGAAGAGAGAGAGAGAGAGAGAGAAGAGAGATGAGAGAGAGAGAGAGAGAGAGAGATGAGAGAGAGAGAAGAGAGAGAGAGAGAGAGAGAGAGAGAGAGAGAGAGAGAGAGAGAAGAGAGAGAGAGGAGAGGAGAGAGAGAGAGAGAGGAGAGAGAGAGAGAGAGAGAGAGAGAGGAAGAGAGAGAGAGAGAGAGAGAGAGAGAGAGAGAGAGAGAGAGAGAGAGGAGAGAGAGAGAGAGAGAGAGGAGAGAGAGAGAGAGATGGCAAAAAACTAAATGTCTCCTGCTTTTAGGCTGTTAACACTTTAACTGCCAATGACGAGTTAGGACGTCTTTCCTAGCCATGCTCAAGTTGCCGAGGACGCCGTAACTCGTCTTTGATATCAATATTTCAAAAATCTGTGATCGGAATCATATTTTCCATCCGCAGCCCTGAGACCCACCGAAAAGCGCCACTCACCTCTCTAGCGGTTCAAGAGCGCCATCTGGTGGCCGATCGGCGCAATCGCCAAACAGGAAGTCATGTGGATGAAGTGCTGATCACCCATATTACTTCCGGGCACTCTCTATAGGTCCCGGGACTCGAGCTCTACACAATACATAGCGATCCGTTGCCAATAACTCGATAAACAACATGATTTGGACGTATATACTATTATACAACCTGGAAATGGACCGGGTATTTCGACATCCCATAATGGAAAACTGTCTACTCCACGCTGATCGCCCAACGGCCCGAGGAGACTGGGGTGAGTTTTAGCGTGTAAAATTACCGTGTTCGATACTAACTGCTATGATGAACATTTGACCCACATTAGATGAATGGTATAACGCTGCCCACGGAATTATAAACGCCCCCTCGCCCATCCGGTCAACATCAGATGACATGTAGTAACTTCCAGAAGTACGTGCAGTTGGAATTTTTTATATCGAGCCGATTTCATCATCAATATAATGCATTTGGGGCTATAGATCACGTTCTGGAGAAAGCTGCAGAAAGAGATGAAAACATACTTATACTTTTTAGACCATATTTTAGTATGAATATGTGAATTAAAAAGTTTAACGTTGCTACACAATGAACATTACATATAGGACATTGAATGGGCCCTAATAATGGCAATCTAGCAATATAATCTAAAAAGTTATAGCCCTGCAAAGAAGGGGAACTTCTCCATAGACAAATAGAGCTGGCAACCCATGGTATATCATGAATTTAACCTCCGGCACCCATAGTGTTAAACTACAAGTTACAAAACGCCTCCTGCTTTTAGACCGTTAAACTTAAACTACTAGTGTTTTATTCAACATTTTTCTTTGTGTGTTTATATATATATATTATATATAATATATATATATATTAGTGCTGTCAATCGATTAAAATATTTAATCTGATTAATCGCATGATTGTCCATAGTTAACTCGCGATTAATCGCAAATTAATCGCATATATATTTTTTTTATCTACCTTAAACAGATCTTTTTCAAGTTCCAAGTTTTAATACTCTTATCAACATGAGTCAACAAATGCTTGCTTTATGCAGCCATTTAACACAAAAGGATGGCATCAAATTCAAAACAGAGTGATGCACAAAATAACTTAAAAGAGAATAATAATTTAAAACAATGAATAAAGTGTGCATGAAATAATAGGGGAAAGAAAACCTTAGGAACTTGTTACATTCACCCACACAAGGGCTGAGTAATCACACCCCCCCCTCTCTCTCACACACACACTCTCCCAGCTCTCTTTCTCTCTTGCTCCTTCCTCATCTCTCTCACCCCCCCTCTCTCTCTCTATCTCTCACACACACACACACACACACACACACACACACACACACACACACACACACACACACACACACACACACACTTCAGAAACAAACATAGTATCAATGAGAGCATCAATAATACACCTGAGTGAAGTCTAGTAAAAAAATAAAATCGTACAAGTTAATGAATCGTGAGTTAAAAAAAATAGTGCCGTTAATAGAATCGGTATTAACGCCACTATTTTCTTTTACCTCACGATTCATTTTCTTTCTTTTTTTCTTTTACTAGACTTCACTGAAGTGTGTGTGTGTGTGTGAGATATATATATAGAGAGAGAGGGGGGTGAGAGAGCTGGGAGAGTGTGTGTGTGAGAGAGAGAGAGAGAGAGAAGGGGGGGGGTGTGATTACTCAGCCCTTGTGTGGGTAAATGTAACAAGTTCCTAAAGTTTTCTTTCCCTTATTATTTCATGCACACTTTATTCATTGTTTTAAATTATTATTTTCTTTTAAGTTATTTTGTGCATCACTCTGTTTTGAATTTGATGCAAATTTGCAATGCATGAGGGTCATCCTTTTGTGTTAAATGGCTGCATAAAGCAAGCATTTGTTGACTCATGTTGATAAGAGTATTAAAACTTGGAACTTGAAAAAGATCCGTTTAACACATTGAGTGCCACGGACTCATTTTTTCTTTAGAACATTTTATTTAGATTTTTTAGAATAGACTTCAAGGTCCTCTTAATGGTGTACAAAGCCCTAAATGGTAAAGCCCCTGCTTACCTAGCAGACCTCCTCACCCCCTATACCAACGCCAGGGCCCTCAGATCGGCTGATAAGGGTCTCCTAACCACTCGTAGGTCTAACTTCAAGTCTAGGGGGGGACGTGCTTTTGCGGTCGCAGCCCCTGACCTCTGGAACAGCATCCCCATGTCCATCAAATCTGCCCCCTCCATCGAGTCTTTTAAATCAAAACTCAAAACCCACCTATATCGCCTGGCCTTCCCTGACTCACTTTGACTCTTGCCGTACTTGTTGACGTGTTGTTTTGTTTTTCCTTTGTCTATCCGTTGATTTTATTTTATTTCTCTGTTTATTTTATACTTTTCTTTGTACTTAGCTTAGCCATGTGAAGCACTTTGGTTGACAAGCGTCATGTTTAAACGTGCTATACAAATACATTTGATTGATTGATTGAGATACAGGATGTCCTCAACACATCTTTACCAGAATGGAGCTACTAGAGAGATCAATGAGAAGGTCATTCAGTCAAGTCGGGTGGGAGATCTCCAAGATAGTCCAGAAAAGGCTGCCAAATTTTATTGAAGTGATCAACCCTGTTCCTTAGTGAATAAGTAACCTTTTCTAGAGGGATACAGCTCTTCACCTCTGAAAGCCACATCCCAAATGGCAAAGGGAGATCTGACTTCCATTTTGTTGCAATACATTTTTTGGCAATGACCAGGAGGAGTTCTGTAAGCTTGATGGAATGACTGCGTGTAAGGTTTGAGTTTGTAAAGTTACCAAGGAGGCATAATTCGGGATCAGTCGGAAATGTTATATTGTGAATTTGTGATATAGCCTCACAGAAACTTTGCAGTTTGATACAATGCCAAGTGGAGTGAAGGAACGTGCCCTCCTGACCACACCTAAAACAGAGGGACGAGATACTAGAGTTGAACCCATGTAATTTGGAGGGGGTAAAATAGACCTGATGCAGAACATTTAATTGAATCAGTCTATATCTTGAATTTAGTGTGCATGTGACCCCATCTTTACATAGGTCCTCCCAGAGGCCTGGATCAATTTCTGTGCCTAAATCTCTCTCCCATCTAGTCCTGGACCTATCAGGTTCAGTGGTCGGCAGAGAGGGTAGTAAGGTGTTATAGACTTGAGAGATGGTTCTCACCATCCTTTGATCATTATGAAAAAGACTCAATGGGAGATTTTTCTGGTAGTTTCCATTGACCTTGAGTGTTAACCCTCACAAAATCTCTCAGTTGCAGGTATTTAAAGAAATCTCTTCCAGGAAGTTGATATTTCTCTTTCATTTGCTGGAAGGACATAAAAACCTAATTTTCATAACAATGTTCCAGTCGAGTGATACCTTGTAAAGACCAAGACTCAAAGTCTCTATTCTGGTATAAGATAGGTATAAGCCTATTTCCCCATAGGGGGGTTTTAGGTGATAGAGGGCTATTGTGTCTGAATTATTTTTGTAATTTTAACCAGGTTTGGACTGAATGGATCATGAAGGGGTTCTGGGTGATGGTCTTACTTGATTTCACGTCCCATTTGTACAAGGTATCAGACGGGGTGGTCTCGTTAATGTCTAGACATTCAATGTTCAACCATGAGGCTGAGAGGTCCCCCTCAAACATTTGAGCCAAAAATCTGGCTTGTGCCGCCAAGTAATACAGTCTAAAATTTGGAAGTTTCAGTCCTCCCTTTGTATAGTCTAAAGTAAGTTTAATTAAGGTTATCCTTGGGGATTTACCTCGCCATATAAACCGTCTGATCAATCCGTCCAAGGAGGAGAAAAATTTAGAAGGGACTTGGATTGGGAGGGACTGAAATATATAAAGAAACTTTGGCAGGACATTCATTTTTATAGCATTCATTCGGCCTAGTAAGGTGAGAGGGAGGTTGATCCATTTTTCCAAGTCCTCCCCTAGGATTTGTAACTGTTTTAACAGATTGAGCTTATATAGATTCCCCATCTCCTTATCTATTAGTATACCCAAGTATCTTATACCCTTTGGTGACCATTTAAAAGGGAAGTTATGTTGAATGGTGTCTTTAATAGAATCTGATAAGGGCAGTATTTCACTTTTGTCAAGGTTAATCTTATATCCGGAAAAGGAGCTATATAAGTCCAACAGTTCGACTAAACGTGAGAGGGAGCTTTCCGCGTTTGTTAAAAAGAGAAGAATATCGTCGGCAAAGAGCGAGATTTTATGTGTGTTCGGTCCAATTTCGAAGCCCGTTATTTTAGTGTCTATTCTGATTGCTTCTGCTAGGGGTTCTAGGGCGAGCGTAAATAAGGCAGGGCTAAGAGCGCAGCCCTGTCGGTTACCTCTATGTATGGAGAAATAATCTGAGGTAGTCCCATTGACCGCAATCCTAGCTTTGGGGGAGCCATAGAGTGATTTGATCAAGTCGACAAATTGAGCGTCAAAACCAAATTTCTCAAGGACTTTGAAGAGATAGAGCCATTCCAACCGGTCAAAGGCCTTTTCGGCGTCGAGGGAGAGAGCAATGCTGGGAATCTTGTTTTTATGTGCGAAATGGATAATATTAAAAAAGCGTCTAAGATTGTTAGAGGAATGTCTGTTAATTATAAAGCCAGTCTGATCGGAATTAACAAGGCGGGGAAGGAATGTTTCTAATCTTTTGGATGTCATCTTAGTTACAAGTTTATAGTCTGTATTTAGGAGCGAGATTGGCCTGTAGGAGGCGCACTTTAAAGGGTCCTTCCCCGTCTTGTGAATAACCGATATAATGGCCCGAGAGAACGTCTCAGGAAATTGTTTTTCTTCTCTAGCTAATTGAAGGACTTCCATTAAGGGAGGGATTAAGAGGTCTTGAAATTCCTTGTAGAACTCTGGGGGGAAACCATCCTCCCCAGGAGATTTATTTGACGGTAGAAGTTTAATGGTCGCTGTTACTTCGCAAATTGAAAATGGTTTGCTCATAAACTCGCTATCCTCGGCAGACAAGCTTGGGAGATCAAGTTTGGAAAGAAAGGAGTCTATTGCTGTGCTGTGTATAAGTCACTGTAATAGTTTCTAAAAGCATCGCTAATTTCTGTGGGTTTATTGGAGATTCTGCCCGGGGCTACTTCAATTCCGTTAACTGCCCTCTTGCTTTCTTCCGTTTTTAGTTGCCATGCCAGTACTTTGCTAGGTTTCTCCCCCAACTCATAGTATTTTTGTCTAGAACGCATAATGGATTTCTCAGTTTTGTATGTATTTAAGTTATTATATTGTATTTTTTTGTTCACCAGGGTCCTATATGTATCTTTATTTGATGTTCTCTGATAGTCTTTCTCAAGTGTTTGAATTTCAGCCTCAATCGAATCAAGTTCAGCACAGTATTTCTTTTTCAGTCCCTTTTGTATAGGAGATAATGTGGCCCCTTAGGTAAGCCTTGAGTGTATCCCAAAAGATGAAGCTATTAGGGGCAGATTGTTTATTTGTTAGTGTAAAGAATGCAATTTGTTCTCTAATAAAGGAGCAAAATTCTGGTTGTTTGAGAAGCATTGGATTAAATCGCCATCTATATATTGTTTTTATCTTCTCTGGCATAAATATGGATATAATCAGGGGGGAATGATCGCTCAGTAGTCGAGTAAGGTATTGAGCGTTCAATACTCTATGGTATTGGTGAGTGGATAGCAGGAAGTTATCTATACGCGTGTGGGTGCCTTGGGGGTGAGAATAGAAGGAGTAATCTCTAACCCCTGGGTGGATTCCCCTCCAGGCGTCTGTCAAGTTATAGTCCTTTATAAAAGAAATTGTTGTTTTTGCTGCCTTGGTAGGGGAAGCCGGGTTGGTTGAGGACCTATCCAGTACTGTATCCAGGCAGAAGTTAAAGTCCCCTCCCACTAAGATTATGCCAGTTGACTGAGCTATAAGAAGGAAAATATTTTGGATGAAGGCGGGGTCGTCGAAGTTAGGTGCATAAATGTTCAATAGTGACCAACGTTCCGAGTACATTTGTCCCTCAACAAGTACAAATCTGCCTCTAGGGTCAGAGGTGGTTTTGGTGGCAACGAAAGGGATGTTTTTATTAATAAGGATTGCGGTTCCTCTTGATTTGGTATTAAAGGAGGAAGCAAACACCTGTCCAACCCACTCTCTCTTGAGTTTCTTATGTTCCTCATCAGAGAGATGCGTTTCCTGTAGATATACAATGTCTGCTTTGAGTTTCTTTAGGTATGAATAGACCTTTTTTCTTTTGATTGGGTTGTTTAGGCCTTTGACGTTGAATGTTATGAATTTAACTGGCTCCATCATTTGATCTGTGTGGTTGTGTTGTAAAGTACTCTCCATCTCCCCACCACTCCATGTCTGGATTGTTCTCTATTAGAGTATAAGGGTACCGATATCTCTCTATATGAAAAAATATACATGTAGTACAGACGGAAACATACATAGAATACAAATAGAACATAAAGAAATGTACCCCTATGCCTGTCTCCCCAATTGAGACAGGCTGATAAATCCCCTGTTGACAGAGTGTCTTTCAATTGTGCAGCTTCACTCTTAGCCTATGTAGAGAGGCTCCTGCCTCTCATTATGTTATACACATCTTATTTGTGTTTTAACCGAAACTATTGCTGAGGAGCAAATTAACATTGTTATTTACATGAACAACCAATAACTTGGAGAACTGGAGATAGGTATGTGTAGAATTGTACCCAACCCTTGTTTCATGTTCAAAAGCGACATCAATTTAAAGGGAGAAAAAATAATAGATTGATATTTAAAAGATATATGTATATATATAGTAGGTCAAACTGTCCTTACTTATATAAAAGCATTGTCATTCGCGAAGTGACAGTGATATGAAGTTCCACCTTAAGTTCTAGGAAACAGAAAAAGCAATCCCATATCACAATTAATTCTGGCAGGTCGATTTTGCAATATGTCAATTATTATGTAAAACGTATTATGTAAAACTAAAAATAAAAGTTCCACCTTTGATTCTAAGAAGACCCAACCCTTGTTTCATGGTCAAAAGCGACATCCATTTGAAGGGAGAAAAAATAATAGATGGATATTCAAAATATATATATATGTATATATATATAGTTGGTCAACATGTCCTTATTTATATAAAACCGTTGTCATTCGCAAAGTGACAGTAGTATGAAAAGTTCCACCTTAAGTTCTAGGGAACAGAAAAAGCGATCCCATATCCAAATTAACTATGACAGGTCGATTTTGCAGTGGTATGAGGGGAAAGAATTGAAAAAAAAATCCACCTTAGATTCTATGAAACAACAAGAACCAAAGAGCAAACAGAGAAGAAAAAAAATTAAGATTGCAAACTATGGTAGGTCGACTTTGTAACATGACCATATTTATATAAAGCCGTTTTCATTCAAAAAGTGACGGTGATATGAAAAGTTCCACCTTAGATTCTGAGAAACAACAAGAAGTGATTACATATCTATACAAACTGTGGCAGGTCAACTTTGCAACATGTCAATAATTATATATATAACCACTGTCATTCAAGAAGTGACATTACAACAGGAAGATCCACCTTAAATTCTAAAACTGGGGAAGCGATCACGTACCCATACAATCTATGACCGGTCGACTGCTTGTTTTCTTTCACGGTCGATGTGGAACGTCTTTATAGCCTGGTGTCCCAGTCATTCATTTAACGGGGTTTTCAGCTTGGCCAAATCGTTCCTTGCAAAATGTCTTGGCTTCCTCCGGTGTGGTGAAAGTGTAGACTTCTCCCTCCGCCAGTGTCACCCGGAGGCGGGCGGGGTGAAGGAGCCCGAAGTGTATGCCTTTACGGTACAGGATAGTTTTGACCTCATTAAACGCTGCACGTTTTTTAGAGAGGGTTGCGCTGTAATCCGGGTAGAATCTCAGAGTTTTATTCTGATAGCGGGGTTCGTTTTCTCTGGCCCAGAGTAATGCTCGTTCCTTCTCCTGGAACCGGTGGAAGCACACTATGATGGATTGTGGCGGGGTACCTGTTTTGGGTTTGGGGAGTAGAGATCGGTGTGCTCTCTCCAGCTCTGGTGGCTTGTTGAATACGTCGGGACCCATGACTTCCATCAGTAGATTTGCGACAAATTTAATAGGGTCTTGTCCATTTTCGCTGTCTTCGGGTACGTTTACAATACGGAGGTTGACTCGCCTTGAACGATTTTCCAGCTCGTCGACCCGGTCTAGGAGGGTGGTGTTGTCTGTTTCCAATTTGCGAGACCATCAAAGTTATCTCCCGCGGTGGTTTCAACTCTGGCGAGGCGTGCTTGAAAGGAATTAACCGTTTCGTGAAGTGCATCCACCAATGTTTGTAGGGGCGAGAGAGAGTTCTGTAACAAAGTTGAAAAGTCTTCTCTGAGGCTGGATCTTTGTTTTGCTAGAACTTCGAGTAGAATAGTCATGGATAGGGCGTCTTGACCGTCTTCTCTGTGTTCCGTATTGACTGCGACGTCTCGTGCGGCCATTGTCTTGCTAGTAGCGTTGGCTCTATTGATTGGAGTTGTCCGTGTCGGTTGTAAGGTCGCTTGTTTAAGATGTCTGGTCCTGTCGTTGTTCATTTTTACCTCGGTAGGGTGTTTGTTAAGTAGGAGTGTCGATTTTCTGTGGTTGAAACGTTTTTTAGATGTTAGAAATGTACATTATTAGCGTGAGGCAGGAGAGCCTTCTCGACCACGTCTTTCTCCTACGCCGACATAACCGGAAGTCGCCACGGACGCATTTTGTCGTTAGTTCATGCCGACCTTTGAGTGCCCCCGACGCTATATCACATTTTTTTTTTTTTCTTCTTATTGGCGATTTGAATTCATATTTCATCAATCGAGCCTCGGGTTAGTGCTGCAGAGTCTCTCTGAGCTCAATTGGGAAGATACCGCCCCCTATCGTCTTTCCCTGTGTAACTACTACACCCCATTACTTTACACTGCTGAAGGGGGTGTGGCCAGTTTGCTCATTTTACTTTTCCCTCAAGCCAACTGAAGGATCGATTGTGCTCGCCGGCCCGGAAAACGCGTGGATTATGTATTTACAGGACCCTGTAATCAATAAGCGTGATCGATATTTGGGATGGCGATCAGGAATTGGAATAATCTTTTTGGATAACATCTGATCTCGGGTAAGGAATTTATTTTACCAGTCTTAGGATAATCAGAGCTGTTTTCACAGAGATATAAGCGTTTGCCCTATGCGTGTGTGTCTGTGTGTGCGTGATCAGGAAATGAGAGAATCGATATTTGAGCCCGCCTCTATAGCGTGCATAAGTACACATATACTATCGATAATCTAGCATTTATTTGAAAACGATTCATAAATAGGCAGAAAAATGACCGTTTTTGTGTATGCTAGAATATTCCAGTAAATGCCTTTTATCACGGAATCTATATATTTTCCTGAAAAACGAGGGCTTTTCAAAATGCTATAAAACGAAAATGAACCGATTTAAAAAAAAAAAACAATCCGTTTCGACAATGTTGACTGCAAACAAGTCATTGATAAGCGACAGGCAGATTAGACACATAGCCATAATTTAAGACAGAGATTATGCGTTCACAACGCTATCATTGAAGTGGGTCCTGGCATTTAACCATGTTTCCCATGTTAATGGACGGCACTGAAAGTGTTAACACTTCCAGCGCCAAAAACGCTGTTCAGCGTTATTGGCCGCCATGCGTTGTCTGCCAGGATCGCTGTACATAATTTTTTAGATCAATATTAAATTTTTTCGCCATGGCATTCATAATTCATATACCCACCCCCGGTCCTGCAGCTGGACCCCAGATGTGACTGCAACGATGGCTCAATACCGCCGCCTGGTGGATGGTCGGGCGAGTTACACTCGCAAAACAGGAAATGGCATCAGTGCATCGAGGAAAATCATCCGGCAGTCACATCTCGTTACGGGACTCCCGACAGACACTATGTACATATGGATCGCTTTCTAAACTTAATAATCGATATGATTTCGGCGTTTATTGCGCCATACAAACCGGAAATGGACCTAGGCGATCGGCGTCGTATAATTGGGATCTTTCACCGCCAGTCTCATTGGCCCACGGTAAGAGGAATATAACGTTATTTTCAACCCGATTGTGCATTTCCTTGTTTGCAAACCATCTGATCAATATATCCACCCAACCTACATAAAGTACTGATGATCAAGGAATTATAAACGACCCCCCCCCCTTCCTCCACGCATGATGAAGCATAATGTATACCGATCATATACATTTGAATTTTTTAATATAGCGTGTATGGGAAAGAAACGGCAATCGATAATCTATATATGCGTTTGGGCCTATAACTAGCGTTTTTGGAATTACAGCAGAAAAGATTAAAAACATACTTATATTCTAGAAGGTATTAACACAACAATGTATGAATGAAAAAGTATAACGTTCCCACATCCTGAACGATGGATAATCGATGTTGAATGGGCCATAGTAATGTCAATATAGCAATACAATTTAAAAGGTTATAGCCCTGCAAAGAAGGTAAACATCTCCATAGGCTTACAGCGCTGGCAGAGAGGGGTATGAGATGGGCATAACCCCCGGCGGGCAATGTGTTAAGGTAGATACAAAAATAATAATAAAAAAATGCGATGAATTTGCGATTAATCGCAAGTTAACTATGGACAATCATGCGATTAATCGCGATTAAATATTTTAATCGATTGACAGCACTAATATATATATATATATATGTGTGTGTCAATATGTGCGTGTCTTTGTGTGATTATATGTGTGTGTGTATATGTGTGTGTAATAGACCCTTCTGGAGAGCGACATTGAGAGCACAGCATCGTCTCCCAGAGGAAGCAGAGGAGGATTCATCAGAACCATAGAGGATGGCAGCTGTAGTCCCTGGCAGGTAACACACCCCTTATACACACACAAACACACTACGGCTGCACGATTTTGGGAAATAATCTAATTGCGATTTTTCTGACAGATATTGCGATTGCGATTAAATTTGCGATTATACGCAGTGGGTCTTTTCAGGACACGGAGCCTGAAAATGTTTATTTTTTACCTAGGAATCGATACTGGTACCCAACGGTACCTTTTTTTCTGTACTTTACTCTCCCTCTCTGAAGTCTAAACTTCACAACACACAATCTAAAACCCCTTACCTCCCTCTCCCAAAACGATCTTGTATCTCAATGGGACTTCCTGTTTTTTTTTTTTTTTACATTTTTTTTTTATTTATTTTTTTGACAAGACAAACATTAACAGTAAATATCTCAATAAATCACAGGAATATTCATTTCTGTATTTGAATCAATAAATGTAGGTTGCGAGATATATACATAATCCCCATTATACAATACAGTACGCTCTTGCTCGTTCTTCTTTCCCCCCCCCCAGGACCCCCCTTGGATAATCCATCCATTATTCGTTTCTAACCAGAGATTACAATTCATATGCTAGCCTTTATTCTCTCCACCACTTCTAACCAGATTGCAATGCTGGCTTCATTGACACCTAAAATTCTTGCTGTAGATATCTCTAAATAAATCACATCGAGATAGGTAAGAACCCATACCTTCCGGCACATTTTATCCGGTTGAATCCATCGTGATGCTATCAACTTTTTAGCAGCCGTAAGACCGGACAAAATTAGTCTCTTTAGCTGTATAGAGGCTGCTAACTGCGAAACATCATTCAACAACAATACAGAAGGCATTACAGGTAGAAATTGCGTTTATTTTTATTTTTTGCGATTTGATAATTGCATCACACACACACACACACACACACACACACACACGCACACACAAGATACAAGATTCCTTTATTGCCACACAACCAGGTTGGTGGTATTCGTGATCGGTACAGAGTGTATTAACACATTCAGTGCCAACGACGAGATTAGTCGGGTTAACTCCCCACGCGTTGAGTGCCAAGGCCCGAGAAAAAACGAGAAAACTCAGGTTTGAATTGTTATTTCTTTTATTAGCAATATCCATTATTTTTTCATCCATCCAGCCTGACGTTATCATTGGGAATGGGTCTGAGCTCGAAAAGGGCAAATACCACCGCCTATCGTCTCCCGGATGCTATTGCACATCATTGGATTGGATTGGGTGGGCATGTGCATCAGAAAAAAAGTCCTGTCCGGGGTTTTCTCTTCTCTGGCAAGCAGTATCTGTTACCACATTCACTGGGGAGGCTGGGAGCAGCTTTCGATTATGTGTTTTGGACTATAACGTTGGATCAATAAACGTGATCAATATTTGGAATGGCGATCAGGAATTGGATTAATCTTTTTGCAGAACATCTGATGTGAGATAAGGACTCTATGTTACCAGTTTTGGGTTAATCAGATGTTTTTTTCACAGCGATCACAACGCGTGCGTGTGTGTGTGTGTGCGTAACGTTAGTGCTAAGCACGGCATGGATAATCGATCGATTTTTCAGCCCGCTTCTCTAGCGTGCATAAGTACACATATACTATCGATAATCTAGCGCTTATTTGAAAACGATTCATAAATCTGCCGAAAAATGACAACGTGTTTTGTGTATTCCACTAAAGAGCTATTATCGCGGAATTTCTCTGGAATTACTAGAACTCTCCAAAACTATACTCGTATTCAAAACGGTATAAAACGGAAATGTACCAATGAAAAAACTATCTGTTTCGTACATGTTGACTGCAAGCAAGTCATTGATAAGCGAGGGGTGTTTTAGACCCATAGCCATAATTTAAGATATAGTTTAAGCCTTCACAAATTTCCCCGACCTCCCATTGACTTCCTTATTGGCACGGTAGCCATAATATGGTCAAAGGGGCGTGGCACCAGAGCATGTGAGCGGCGCGGAGCGGCAGAGAAATCCGCTCTTCGCTCTGGACGGCTTAGTTCCGCTCTCATTCGCTCATGTTGGCCCCCCCCCCCCCCCCCCAAGCCGCTCAGCGCTCATCTTCATTTGCGCATCAAGTGCTCCGCGCTCTGGCCCGCTCAGCAGAAAAAAATTACAGCAACAGTCTGCACCCCCTGGGCCCCTTAACAATTGTTTGTATTGAGCCGTATTGTATTGTACCCATTCTGCAATCTGTTAAAATAACGTTTTCAACCATTCTACTAGCTTTACTATGCTAATGTAGCTAGCCTAGCCGCAATGTTAAGTGTTTATACTGACAGATCCCATTCACGTTAGCATGTAAGCTAACAACATCAGCGCTCTTTTTGTGAGACTAGACTCTCCGCTCTTGGTGGTACATTGTGTTGATGGTGGTTTCGTTTCATCAATAAATGAGGCAGAACACAGTGAATGTATCCTTTTTTTATTGCACTTTGTTTGTTTCTTGCTGAAAATAAATGTTGCTAAATACTAGTTCACCCGAGTCCCGAGGTGGCGGATTTCTGTTTTGACTTAGCAGGATGTGTAGTGAGCGCGTTCACCCTTCTGATTGGTTGAAAATGGCCTTCATGTTTGAACTACATCGCCACCTATTGCTTTGGCATTGTACTACATGTATATTACATCAGTTTAAACCACTGTGTGATCGTGTGCACTGAGCGGCCTCGGAGCGGAGGAGAGCTCTCGCTCCGGAGTCACTCTGACCCATTTTAAAGCCCACTCCGCGCTCACTTCAAAATCCACCCGCTCCGCTCACATGCTCTGCGTGGCACTGAATGTGTTAAGCTCTACAGTACATAAAACTGGAACATAGATACATTTACCCCCCCTTCCCAGCAATGGATACATAATACAGCACAACATGACACAATAAATACATAAATACAGCACAGCAGGACACAGCACAACATAACACACGGAAACTCTAGTCCATCAGGTCAGGAGCTTGGTTAGTGTAAGTTATACACACACACACACACACACACACACACACACTTTATACACACACATTATACACACCCACACACATCGCACACACTTTATTCACTGTCTCGCTCTCTCTCTCTCTCTCCACCAGAGTTCCAGGCACAGATCCAGACATCAGCCCGTCTCCATGGGCCCGCCCCCTCCACCACAAGCACCGCCCATCCGAATGGTGACTGACAGTATGTTCCTGGAGAAGCTCAATGCCGTGGAAGAGGAGCTGGCCATATGCATGGAACCTTACCAGGTAACACACACACGCACACACACACACACACGCATGCACACACACACACGCATGCACACACACACACACACACACACACGCACGCACACACACACACACACACACACACACGCATGCACACACACACACACACACATACACACACACACACACAGCCTGTCTGTCTGTCTCTTCATTCATCCTTTTCTCCTGTCATTGAAAACATTTCATCTCTCTCTCCCTCCTCCACTCTTCTCTTCTCCATCTCTCTCTCTCTCAGCCCATCTCCAGAGCAGGAAAGGTAAGTGACAGCGTGCTGCACATGTTCAGAGTGGTCAGTGTGACAGCGTGCTGCACACGTTCAGAGTGGTCAGTGTGACAGCGTGCTGCACACATTCAGAGTGGTCAGTATGACAGCGTGCTGCACACGTTCAGAGTGTTCAGAGTGGTCAGTGTGACAGCGTGCTGCACACATTCAGAGTGGTCAGTATGACAGCGTGTTGCACACGTTCAGAGTGGTCAGTGTGACAGCGTGTTGCACACGTTCAGAGTGGTCAGTGTGACAGCGTGCTGCACGCGTTCAGAGTGGTCAGTGTGACAGCGTGCTGCACACGTTCAGAGTGGTCAGTGTGACAGCGTGCTGCACGCGTTCAGAGTGGTCAGTGTGACAGCGTGCTGCACACGTTCAGAGTGGTCAGTGTGACAGCGTGCTGCACACGTTCAGAGTGGTCAATGTGCTGCACTCGTATGTAGTAATGTATTATAAGTAGGGATGTTCGTCCGATATTGGCTTTTTTACCGATATCCGATATACCGATATTGTCCAACTCTTCATTTACGATACCGATATCAACCGATACCGATATATGCAGGGTCCCCCCCCCCCCCCCCCAAAACGGAATAATTTCAGGTAATTAACATTACATATCTCTTGTCGTGGAATTAACACAACATTATGCATACTTTTGACAATAAATAAAATCAGAATTAGTTCTTACTTGCTTGTCTGGGTAAATAAAGGTTAAATAAATGTAAACAATTTTTTATTTTTTTTTAAACCGATACCGATCATTTCCGATATCACATTTTATTGGCAATATCGGCCAATAATATCGGACATCCCTAATTATAAGATAATGTATGGTAAGATAAGGGAAAGTAACATACGGTAAGATAAGCTAAAGGAAAGTTACGCATGGTAAGTTAAGATATGGTAAGATAAGGGAAAGTAACATAATATGGTAAGATAAGCTAAGGGAAGATTTACTGACTATAGCCTAAATCTGCCAAGAATGAAAAGTAGAATAGTTTTGGTTCTTGATATTAAATGTTTACCACATAATTAGAATTGGAACAGAGATTTGATAAGAACTGGATTCGGTGAGCAGAACCAGAACCGAAATTGATCAAATCCAAAGGATACCCAGCCCTCCTGAAAAAAGTAAGCGTCATGCCCTCTATTTCTCTTTCCCCCCCCTCTCTCTCTCTCTCTCTCAGCCCCTCTCCGAGCATGGAGAGATGAGTATGATGGCGTGTCGCACACGCTCAAAGCGCACCCTCAGGGACGTGCCGCTGGGGCGGTTAGAGGCGGAGCTCAGAGCCCCCGACATCACGCCCGACATGTACGACATAGGCTCGGCTCATGAGGACAGGGAATGGACCGATTGGCTGAGAGGACTGATGACCTCTGATGTGGAGAATGAAGGTGATTGGAGGAGGAGGTGGATGAAGAGTGTGTGTGTGCGTTCAGAAATTTCAAATTTTCTGAAAATAGGGCTACAGCTTAACAGGATCCTCTCTCCATCATGTCTGTGTTTCATCCTCTTAATCTTCTCTCCCTCATGTCAGTGTTTCACTATGTATTAGATCACGAGACAGAGTGGGTTATAGAAATTAGATCATGCCTATGGGTGGTTGTTAAGAGAAGTTGCCTCCATGTGGAAGCAGCTCGGAAGTGCATCCAACTGTTCTCAGCAACACATCCAACAAACTAACACATCCAACTGTCTCTCAACTAACACATCCAACAAACTAACACATCCAACTGTCTCTCAACTAACACATCCAACAAACTAACACATCCAATTTTTTTTATTTTTTAACCTACTTTCTATAGAACTTAATTCTTAGATGCTTCTATTGAAAGTAGGTAAAAAAAATAAACGTTTCTTTGCCCTATAGAAGAAAAAAAATTCTTTGCCCTATAGAAGGGATTTTTTAAAGCATTACATCACGCGCAGGAGTGGGTTGTGAGAATTAGACCATGCCTAGGGGTGGTCGTTAGACCCCCCTAGACATGGTCTAATTCTCACAACCCACGACTGCACGTGGTGTAATGGCTTTTATACAACTGGCGCATTCATCCAACCTTATTGCTATACAATAAACACACATTAACACATTGCCCGCCGGGGGTATTGCCCATCTCATGCCCCTCTCTGCCAGCGCTGTAAGCCTATGGAGATTGTAACTGAGGGGTACAATTCCCTGACTGTATTGTTAGATATGATATTTAATACCACTACCTCATGTACTTTAACTTCTGGCCACCCAGTACAAGATATAAGTATGATGAACACTTTCCCACCTGATGAAACGAACCAACACAAATGTACCAAATCGAAGGTTTAATACAGCAAAGGGTGTATACAACGATCACTTAATTACATTTATGATTTGAAATATGGAATATGCACTTTTATGGCAAATGAGTATTCGTAGGTAAATCAACATTGAATGTCCAATCTCTGGTTGCGCAGGGAGTAAGTATACAACCTGGAATATTTAGGAAACGATAGCGAAGGTACTTAGATGATTATAGCTGGATACACTAAGGGGGGGGGGGGGTCCCGCTGGTTGTAAGACAGTAGGAGGGGGGGGTTAGAGAAGCCGCTGGCGGTATCCCATCTGGCCGACGGTGTCTTGGGAGAATCCAAAGTCTTGGACATGGTGCCCACAGAACCTCGGACCGCAGACGAATACAGCTGGACCCTCTGTGGAACGGTATCTGCCGGTCCACAACGGAGAGACGTGAGGCGACCTCACGTGTAGAGCGCCGTCTCACCTGGAGTCCTCTCCGGGGGGTAATTCCAACACTCAGCAGTGTTGGCCTTTATCCATGGAATAATCAAAGCACACAAAGCATAATCCAAGCCGTGGAAGGCTCGCCGTCGTCTGGGTAGAGTAATCCAATATACAGGTCCAGTCGCTCTTGGCCCGGAGCTCCTCGGATGCAATCACCACTAGGGGTCTGACCAGCCTGGTTAAGCGTCCAGATAACGTCAGGAACGATGGGGGTACTGATAACTGTAGAACTCTAACCGAACGATGCACCATACATAAATAGACTATTATTAGCTTAATAGAATACGTCCAACTCGACGGTATGGTGCCAAACTATGACCATTCAACTATTAATCTACACGATATCTCAATGCCTATTCTGGGCCAAGTAGGCCTTACTACACCGCACGTGCGTCGTGGGGAGGCTTTTGCGTCTGTCACTCTGTTGGAGGGTAAAGAACTGGACTAAAAGGGAAGTTCTACTTTACTGGCGCCATATATATATGCGCTATGAACAAATAGTACCATTCGTATTTCGCCCGACATATTACTGCGCGGAACCGGGGGTTGCCTCGACATGTTAGGCGGCACGATTGAACTTGGACCTAGGGGTATGGCAACCTGGCGCCAGGTTCTCGTCCAATGGTAGAATGAAACTATTATGGGCTGTTTAGTAGAAACGGGGATATTCAATGCATATTGTACAAGGAATATACAGGGGATATCAAACGATATACAAATACAATTAAATATATATATATAAATAAATATACATATTCGGTTTAATCTGATCCTTCACAACAGCCGCCCCCTAATTAGTCCCACCTAATTAGCTAAGCAGAGACAGATTAACCGCACTGTCTTCCACTCAAGGTCCGCTGTAAGGGTCAGTCAACTCACAAAGTCATAGGGTCATGGTCATCATCGATAGTATCTGGGAGTCGGGGCAGTTCTATTAGCCTCGCCACGGGACGTGTGTAAGTGCGCCCTTGGACGAGTACTTCAGCTGCTCGGACCTTGCCATCGGCACCGGTGATCACTTTGCTTACGCGGCCAGCCGGCCACATAGCTCTGGGTAGCGACTGGTCAATAATCATGACGACTGTTCCTTCTGTCAAATTGTCTCTCTCTTTTACCCACTTCTGGCGGGTCTGTAGAGACGGTAGGTAGTGAAGTAGGAAGCTGCTCCAAAACTTGTCAGCTAGTACTTGGCTGTACCTCCACATTCTTCGGCCGTTCGCTTCTTCAGGCCTGTACATTGTCTGGGGTAGCGCGGGGTCCAGCCGCCCCATTAGGAGTGTGTTGGGGGTGACTGGGTCGACATCTGCTACATCACTGGAGACGTAACTGAGGGGCTTTGAGTTCAATACTCCCTCGATCTCCGTGAGGACTGTCATTAGGACTTCCTCCGCCACAGTCTGGGCTCCGAGTACGGCATACAGGGCTGTCTTTATAGAACGTACTTCTCGTTCCCAGGTTCCACCGAAGTGGGGTGCGTTCGGGGGATTAAACTGGAAGTCAATCTGGGCTGGAGCGAGGTGGGTCTTAAGTTCTGGGCCCATAGCTTGGAAGCTCTCTCTCAGCTCTCTTTCTCCGCCTTTGAAGTTGGTCCCGTGATCAGACAACAATGTAGACGGTTTTCCTTTCCGTGATGTGAATCTCCGGAAGGCCATAAGGAATGAGTCTGTGCTCATGGTCGGAAGGAGCTCAATATGTATCGCTCTGGTGGTCATGCATTTGAATACAATACCCCACCGCTTCTCTGTGCCTCTTCCTCTCTTTATATACAACGGGCCAAAGCAGTCCATGCCTGTTGAGTGGAATGGCTTGTCGCCGATTCGGAGGCGACAGGGGGGTAGGTCAGCCATCCGTGGTATGCTGGGCTGCGCGCGCCACTTACGGCAGTCTAGACAGGTTCGCTGGAAGCGCCGTACTGCTTCTCTCCCTTGCAATATCCAATAACGACGTCTGATCTCCGCGAAGACTCTCTGCTCCTGCGTGGTGTACATCCTCGTCGTATTTATTTATGATCAGCTCTGTGACCTTGTGTCGGCTGTTCAAGACGATCGGGTGCTTAATGTCATCTGGTAGATCGGGGGCTCTCCGCAAGCGACCACCCACTCTGATGAGATTATGTGCGTCACTCTCTGGTGCCAGGTGAATCAGTCTGCTGTCTGATGGGACGGGGTTTCCTCCCTGTAGACAGTCCAGCTCATCGGGGAACGAGTCTCTCTGGGCTCGTTGTAGTAGAAGAAGCTCTGCTTCTTCGTAGTCAGCTGCTGACATGTCAGTGGGGGACTGAATCTCTGGGTGGTGCCGCAGGAATGTTCTTTGTTGCGCACTCTCTAGGGTAATGCAGTCATCTATGTTGGGGTCTGTGGAGGCGACAGTGCTCAGTCCACAGAACATAGGCTTCTTGTTCTCAGCCTCCTCGTTACTTGCTTCCCTCGGGGTGGGCGTAGGCCAATCTCCTTCCGGGAGCTTGAGGAATGCTGGTCCGTCACTGTAGATGTTGCGACGGGTTAGGTCATCCAGGGACATTCCCCGGGTTATGACCTCAGCTGGGTTGTGTTTGGTGTCCACATACCGCCAGCTTGCTTCTTCTGTTAATTCTTGAATCTCGGTGACTCTGACTCCCACGAAGACTTTGTATCTGCATGAATCAGACTTAATCCATGTGAGTACTGTCGTGGAATCTGACCACAAGATTGTTCTATGCACCGGAATGGTGAGTTCACGTTGGATTAACGTGGCTAGATGCGCTCCTGCGAGGGCTGCGCAGAGCTCTAGACGTGGGATAGATTGTTGCTTACGTGGGGCTATTCTTGAGCGGGCCAATATGAAAGCAGTGTGTATCTTTCCTCCCATCTCTTGGGCACGCAAATAGGCAACCGATCCGTAGGCTACTTCGGAGGCGTCGCTGAAGACGTGTAGCTCAATCTCGCATGTCTCTGGCCTCACTGTGGATGGGAAGTAGCTGCGGCGTATATTGACACCTGGGAGTGAGCGGAGTTCCGTCTCCCACTCTCTCCATGTTGAGGCAAGGTGTGCGGGTATTGGGTCGTCCCAGCCCTGGTCCTTGTCCCATAGTGCTCGTACAATCATCTTTGCCCTGGTGGTGTAAGGTAGAATACATCCCAACGGGTCATATTGTCTGGCGAGTGTTCTGTACACACTCCGTCTGGTGGTCGGTATCGCCGTCGACCTTCCTTGCTCTGGAGCCAAGGGTTTGTGTCTATAGTGGAGCGAGTCTGTTTTGAAGCGCCAGACTAATCCTAGTGTCATTTCTTGGGCTTCTCCTGGGATTGTCGCCATCCAGGTCTCGCTGCTGGCAGCCTTGTCCGCGGAGGAGAGGCTGCGCAATACTTGCGGGTCGCTGCTGGCCCACTGCCTGAGATCAAAGCCGCCTTTGATTAGGGAGGCGCGTAACTTGATTAGGAGAGCCTCGGCTTCTTCTTGAGTCGAGACGCTTTGTAAACAGTTGTCCACGTAGAAACTGTTCTTCACACTGTGTTGGACCTCTTCATCTGCTGCTGGGTCCTCTGTGACGTGTTTCTGTAGTGCAAATGTAGCACAGCACGGGCTGCATGTGGTTCCGAAGGGGAGTACTTCCCACTGGTAGATAGATGGGTTCTCATCTCCGATCTTCTCTCTCCATAGGAACCGTAGCAGAGGCTTGTCCTCCTCTACTAGTCTCACCTGCAAGAACATCCCTTTGATATCCCCGCTTATAGCCACCTTGTCCTGGCGGAAGCGCAGTAGCACGCCTAGTAGGGAGGGGCCGAGTGTGGGGCCGGGCAAGAGCTCTTTATTCAGATTTTGGGATCCGATCTGGTAGCTGCAGTTAAACACAATGCGATCCTTGCCATTGTGATGGACCTTGTGATGCGGCACGTACCATGATTCGGTCGTCTGATCGGCCTCTTTAATGTCAATCTTTGTTATGTGTCCCGCTGTGATTAGCTTCTCAATCTCAGCTCGGTACACACTCTCTTGAGCGGGGTCTTTGGCTAGGCGCCGCTCTGTGTTCAGTAGATAGCGCTCCGTGGCGTCTTTCTTTGCGTGAAAGGTGGGCATTCCCTCTCGCCTCAGGAGTGGAGTTGCGTATCTCATCACTCCGCCGACTGTGACTCTCTTTGTCCCCTGCTCGAGTAGGTTGATGGCGTAAATGTCTTCTTTAGAGCGAATGTCTTTCTTTTCGTTCTTAAAGGGCATTGTCTCTAGGGTCCATAGCCTCTCGACATGCTGCAGGAGAGTGGTGTCTTCTTCTGTCGTTCTGGAGTGGAAGCAGCTAGTGGCTGCTGTTCGGTTGAGAGATTTAGCGAGGGGGCCTTGTAATGTCCATCCTAGGCGGGTCTCGACTGCTGCAGGACAGCCTCGGGGGCCTGTATGGACCCGGTCAATCGGGACTATGAGTTCTGCATGGTCGGAGCCTATCAACAGGGTCGGGGTAGCGCTGTCTATGAGCGGGATAGGTAATTGGCGCAGGTGCACATATTTATCCATCAACTTGGTGACAGGGTAGGTGTACTGCGACAGTCCTATTTCTTGGCTGGTGAAAGCATTTGTGATCTTGTACCGTCGCTCTGGCTGCCCGTTGGCTGCGATGGTGAAGGAGACATTCTCGCCCTTTATCGTCTTTAAATCTCTTCTTATTGTCCGAATCGTCATTTCGTTCTTGCTCCCCCGCAGTCCCAGCTGGGTCGCAGCGGAGGCGAGCAGAAGGGTCTTCTCTGACCCGTCATCAAGGACGGCGTAAGTGTCCATGACTTTATCTTGGTAGCTCAATGTCACACGGACTACCTTTAAGAGCACTTGAGCTCTGTTGCTGCTGGCGGGGTCAATGTACATGACACTTGCCTTGGTGCCGCTCCGTGGTGCAGGTATAGGCCGTCTTCCGTTACTATCGTGTAGTATATCTAGATGGGCTCCATCGCACCGGCTGCACCTTTTCTTTAGGCGGCATTCGGCTGCCATGTGGGGCCGCGCACATCGATAACAGCGCCGGTTGGACTTTATCCATTGACTTACTTCTTCTGCATTCATCTTTGTGAATGAGTCGCATTGTGACAGCCAGTGTTCTTTCTCACAGTAGGGACACGCTATCTTCCACTTCTCTTTTCTCGAGGGGGTGCTGTGACTCCTACTGCTCGGTACTGACTGATTGGTGCATGACAGTCACCGATCTTCTTCCATCATTTATTCTCCTGGGTCCCTCTCTGGAGCTTGGCGTGCTCCGCCCGAAGGTGTCCAGTCGTAAACTGCTGACCTCTCTCGCCAGGAAGTCGGCCAGATCAAGGAGGGATGGCTCGGGGCCGTCGGGATCTCGGTAGTCCCTCTGCCGCCGAAAGCGCTCCTGTCTTGCGGGTGGCAGCTTCTCCAAAATCCTCTCAACGTTAGAGTTGGCGTATAGCTCATGCTTGCCCTTCTCCCGTTGAGCTCCCAGCATCCCCACCAGGGACTGCACTTTGATTGACAGGTCGTCTAGTGAGCGATTGTCTGTGGCTGGGGGTAGGCGGTCAATATGCCTTATCTCCTGGATTACGTAATCCCATATACGTCCATATCTCTGATCCAGCGCTGCAAGGGCCGCTGTGTATGGGGTCGAGGAGGTAGCATAGGCTAGCGCTATATTGTGCGCTCGCGGTACTTTCAGGTGCTTCAGTAATATTGCATACTTGTGGCGTTCATCAGCGACATCCACCATCATTGTCTCTAAGCACATCCGGAGCTCCGTGTACTGTGCTCGACTCTCATAGGCGAAGTCTGGGAATGACGGCGTGGCGTTGTATGACGCCGTGGATGGCTGATACATCGGCGAGCGTTGGGGGAGAGACCTCCTGGGCGAGTCCCCTCTTGCGCCTCGCTGTGGGCTGGTACTGGCAGGGTACCATGGCCCGCTGGTCCAGGTACTGTTCCTCGGGGCTGGTCGTGCGTCGTGCTCACCCGTGAATAGAGTCGGGGGTCTGTAGCGCAGCGCCGCGGGGGTATAGCCTGGACTGTATGGGACCTCCTGGTCCGGTGGAGTACTGTGCTGTCGTCGGGCTTGGTTCTCCTCTTCTCCCTCTTCTTCCTCTATCAAATCTTCCAGATCCTGTAATCGTTTATTTAGCTTCTCCGCAGTGTATGCCGCTCCTTCCTTGTAGCTGGGTCTCGCTTGGACCGGTATGGGAAGGGGGTCTGCGGGGGGTCTAGACTCGGTCTGTTGGTCAAGTTCAGGGTCGCTTGCTCGTTGCGGTGACGCTGCTCTTGACTGTTGTCTCGACGAGTTCCTTGAGCCCCTGGCGGAGGGAGAGGGAGTTGTCCTTTTGATCAGCTGCTCTATTAGTTGCGCTTGTAGTCTGTCGCGCTCTGCGTCTCTTTGGGCACCGGCAGCGGCGCGCTGGGCGTCGGCGGCGGCGCGCTCTGCTTCTCTTTGGGCACCGGCAGCGGCGCGCTGGGCGTCGGCGGCGGCGCGCTCTGCTTCTCTTTGGGCACCGGCAGCGGCGCGCTGGGCGTCGGCCCGGTCTCTTGCCATATTCTCTTCCATCTGGAAGCGTCTCATCTCCAGACGTGTGCGCTGTTCTTCGCTCCGTTGCTGCGCTTGGAGGTGTTCGCGCTCGCCAAGCATCTGTGCTTGGAGACGATCGCGCTCGGCAGAGGCTGTCAGGCTGACGAGGAACGCCTGTTGTAGTGTCCTCTCCGCTTCGTTGGGGGAAGGTGGTAGTGGAGGTGAGCCGCTCCTGTGTGAGCCGCTCCTGGGGGTACTCGTTGGGGAGTCCTGGAGCTCTAGTTCCTCGGCGCTCTCCTCCTCTTCTTCCGTGCAGAGTTCTCTCTCTGTAGGGTTGTCTTCCTCCCGGGGCTGTTCGGGGACTACTTCTTGAGTAGTGGCGGGGGGTAAAGGCATGTCAATTCCCTCCTGGTCCCCACCGTGGGCTTGGTCAGTTACATTAGGACCTACTATGGCCTCTGTGGTCGGGGAAACCTGGTCGTTAAGGTCAGACATAATTTTACTTTCTACTTTTACCGCGTTTACCGTTTGTCGAAGGCTAGGTAGTTGACTGACAGTGTAAGCCTCTAAGTACTGAGGTGTCTGTCGTCTGCGCCGCGGGCGTTCTAGGTTAGGAGGATCGTTTCGTGGAGTGTTCATCATAGGCCATTTCGATATTAATAACACTATATTAATATTACACTAGTTACCATCCGGCTCGAAGGACCAATTGTAACTGAGGGGTACAATTCCCTGACTGTATTGTTAGATATGATATTTAATACCACTACCTCATGTACTTTAACTTCTGGCCACCCAGTACAAGATATAAGTATGATGAACACTTTCCCACCTGATGAAACGAACCAACACAAATGTACCAAATCGAAGGTTTAATACAGCAAAGGGTGTATACAACGATCACTTAATTACATTTATGATTTGAAATATGGAATATGCACTTTTATGGCAAATGAGTATTCGTAGGTAAATCAACATTGAATGTCCAATCTCTGGTTGCGCAGGGAGTAAGTATACAACCTGGAATATTTAGGAAACGATAGCGAAGGTACTTAGATGATTATAGCTGGATACACTAAGGGGGGGGGGGGGTCCCGCTGGTTGTAAGACAGTAGGAGGGGGGGGGTTAGAGAAGCCGCTGGCGGTATCCCATCTGGCCGACGGTGTCTTGGGAGAATCCAAAGTCTTGGACACGGTGCCCACAGAACCTCGGACTGCAGACGAATACAGCTGGACCCTCTGTGGAACGGTATCTGCCGGTCCACAACGGAGAGACGTGAGGCGACCTCACGTGTAGAGCGCCGTCTCACCTGGAGTCCTCTCCGGGGGGTAATTCCAACACTCAGCAGTGTTGGCCTTTATCCATGGAATAATCAAAGCACACAAAGCATAATCCAAGCCGTGGAAGGCTCGCCGTCGTCTGGGTAGAGTAATCCAATATACAGGTCCAGTCGCTCTTGGCCCGGAGCTCCTCGGATGCAATCACCACTAGGGGTCTGACCAGCCTGGTTAAGCGTCCAGATAACGTCAGGAACGATGGGGGTACTGATAACTGTAGAACTCTAACCGAACGATGCACCATACATAAATAGACTATTATTAGCTTAATAGAATACGTCCAACTCGACGGTATGGTGCCAAACTATGACCATTCAACTATTAATCTACACGATATCTCAATGCCTATTCTGGGCCAAGTAGGCCTTACTACACCGCACGTGCGTTGTGTGGAGGCTTTTGCGTCTGTCACTCTGTTGGAGGGTAAAGAACTGGACTAAAAGGGAAGTTCTACTTTACTGGCGCCATATATATATGCGCTATGAACAAATAGTACCATTCGTATTTCGCCCGACATATTACTGCGCGGAACCGGGGGTTGCCTCGACATGTTAGGCGGCACGATTGAACTTGGACCTAGGGGTATGGCAACCTGGCCCCAGGTTCTCGTCCAATGGTAGAATGAAACTATTATGGGCTGTTTAGTAGAAACGGGGATATTCAATGCATATTGTACAAGGAATATACAGGGGATATCAAACGATATACAAATACAATTAAATATATATATATAAATAAATATACATATTCGGTTTAATCTGATCCTTCACAACAGAGATGTTTACCTTTTTTGCAGGGCTATAACTTTTTGAATTGTATTGCTATATTGACATTAGTATGGCCCATTCAACATCGATTATCTATCGTTCAGGCTGTGGGAACGTTATACTTTTTCATTCATACATTGTTGTGTTAACACTTTGATCGCCATCGTTAAAATTCATGATTTACCATCCCTTGCCAGCTCTATTTGTCTATGGAGAAGTTCCCCTTCTTTGCAGGGCTATAACTTTTTAAATTCTATTGCTAAATTGCCATTATTATGGCCCATTCAATGTCCTATATGTATTGTTCATGGTGTAGCAACGTTAAACTTTTTCATTCACATATTCATACTAAAATATGGTCTAAAGTATAAGTATGTTTTTATCTTTTTCTGCAGCTTTCTCCAGAACGTGATTTATAGCCCTAAATGCATTATATTGATGATCAAATACAGTTTGGTAGGAATCTGTGCGAGATCAAAAATGTCAACTGGACGTACTTCTAGAAGTTACTACATATCATCTGATGTTGACCGGATGGGCGAGGGGGCGTTTATAATTCCATGGGCAACGTTATACCATTCATCTAATGTGGGTCATATGTTCATCAGATCAGTTAGTATATAAGACATTAGAAAATAACATTGACTTCCTCGCGCCGCTGGCAGATGAGCGTGGAACAGAATTTTTTCTATTATGGGATGGAGAAATGCCCGATCTATTTCCAGGTTGTATAATAGTATATACGTCCAAATCATGTTGTTTTTTCGAGTTATTTCCACCGATCGATGTTCACTGTGTGAAGACGGAGTCTCTCTAACATTAGCGAGTGCCCGGACCACATATGGAGTGAGCCCTGCCGGTTCAAAGGGTGATTTCCGGTTGGCGATCTGCCGATCGGCCACCAGATGGCGCTCTTGAACCGCTAGAGAGTTGAGTGGAGCTTTTCAGTGGGTCTCAGGGCTGCGGAGGGGAAATATGATTTCGATCACAGATTTTTGAAATATTGATATCAAAGACGAGTTACGGCGTCTTCGGCAGAATGAGCATGGCTAGGAATGACGTCTAAACACGTCATCGGCGATCATAGTGTTAATACCTTCTAGAATATAAGTATGTTTTAAATCTTTTCTGCTGTAATTCCAAAAACGCTAGTTATAGGCCCAAGCGCATTATATAGATTATCGATTGCCGTTTCCCCCCCATACACGCTACACCAAAAAACTCAAATGTATATGATCGGTATACATTATGCCTCATCATGCGCGGAGGAGAGGGGGGGGGGGGGGGGGGGGGGTCGTTTATAATTCCCCGATCATCAGTAACTGCTTTATGTAGGTTGGGTGGATATATTGATCAGATGGTTTGCAAACAAGGAAACGCACATCGATGCACTGATGGCACATCCTGTCTGCGAGTGTAACTCGCCCGACCATCCACCAGGCGGCGGTATTGAGCCATCGTTGCAGTCACATCTAAGGTCCAGCTGCAGGACCGGGGGTGGGTATATGAATTATGAATGCCATGGCGAAAAAATGTAATATTGATCTAAAAAAACGCTGTACAGCGATCCTGGCGGCCAATAACGCTGGACAGCGTCTTTGGCGCTGGATGTGTTAATTGAAGATGTATTGAAAAAACAATCCGCAGAAAAAGTAGTTTCCAAAAAAAAAAAGAGAAGTTGCCTCCATGTGGAAGCAGCTCGGAAGTGCATCCAACTGTTCTCACTGTCTCTCAACTAAGACATCCAACAAACTAACACATCCAACTGTTTTTCAACTAAGACATCCTTAAAAAAAAACATATCCAACTGTCTTTCAACTAGACATCCAACAAACTAACACATCCGACTTTTGTTTTGAACTTACTTTCTATAGAACTTCATTCTTAGATGCTTCTATAGAAAGTAGGTAAAACAAATAAAAAAAAGTTTTCTTTGCCCTATATAGGGGGGGGGGTTCTTTGCCCTATGAGAGGGGATTTTTATTTATTTTTTAACCCTACTTTCTATAGAAGCAGCTGGCAGGTGCGCTGTTTTAAGTGAGCATGGATTATTGAATTGATTGATTGATTGCTAATTTTATTACTGTCCGCCTTGTTTCCAACTGGTTAAGTTTACGCACTCTTTTGAAGTCGTTCTCTTTCGAAGTTGGTTAAGGTTAGAGTTTGGAATCAGGGCTGGTGGTCTATCGCCCTGCTCTAAAGACAAACTCTAACCGTAACCAACTTCGAAAGAGAGCGACTCCGAAAGAGTGCCTAAACTTAACCAGTTGGAAACAAGGCGGACAGTAATAAAATTAGCAATCAATCAATCAATCAATTCAATAATCCACGCTCACTTAAAACAGCGCACCTCCCAGCTGCTTCTATAGAAAGTAGGTAAAAAAATATATAATATTATTTTTTGCAATTAATCAATCAATTTGCGCGATTTTTATTTTGTTCCACAATGACTCATGACCCATCAATTACATCATCCAACATTGTTTAAGAAACTAACACATTCGCCGTGACAGAATAGTTTTTCATTTAGTCTTTATGACCCTATCACCATATCCTTTCGTAATGTTTACTGTCCTCCATCTTGCTTGCATTTCTAAAAACTCGCACGGCGGAGTGATAGTAATTCGGTTGTGGGCGGGTCCTGGGACCAAGAGCGTGGGGTTATTACAAATACCCACGTGTAACTTGACTGTTTCAGCCAATCAGAATCGAGAAATTTGCATGCCATTGTATAATTATTTTTAAACCTACTTTCTATAGAAGCAGCTGGGAGGTGCGCTGTTTTAAGTGAGCGTGGATTATTTAATTGATTGATTGATAGATTGCTAATTTTATTACTGTCCGCCTTGTTTCCAACTGGTTAACACTTTGTGTGCCGGGAGACGCTTTTCAGCGTCCTTCCCGGCCATGCTCAAGTTGCCGAAGACGCTTTACAGCGTCTTTGATATCAATATTTCAAAAATCTGTGATCGGATTCATATTTCCCCTCCGCTGGCCTGAGATCCACCAGGAGGACCCACTGAGCTCTCTGGCGGTTCAGGAGCGCCATCTGGTGGCCGATCGGCGCAATCGCTAAACAGGAAGTTCTATGGGCGATTTGCTGTTCATCCATTTTACTTCCGGGCACTCTGTTTGGCTCCCGGCACTCTGTCTCGTCACAATACATATCGATCCATTGCCAATAACTCGATAAACAACATGATTTGGACGTATATACCATTATACAACCTGGAAATGGACCGGGTAAATCGACATCCCATAATGGTAAAATTTCTACTCTACGCTGATCGCCCAACGGCGCGAGGAGACTGGGGTGAGTTTTAGCGTGTAAAATTACCGTCTTCGATACTAACTGCTATGATCAACATTTGACCCACATTAGATGCTTGGTATAACGCTGCCCACGGAATTATAAACGGCCCCTCGCCCATCCGGTCAACATCAGATGACGTGTAGTAACTTCTAGAAGTAAGTCTAGTTGGAATTTTTTATATCGCGCCGTTTGCCATAAAACTGTATTGCATCATCAATATAATGCATTTGGGGCTATATATCACGTTCTGGAGAAAGCTGCAGAAAGAGATGAAAACATACTTATACATTAGACCATACTTTAGTATGAATATGTGAATGAAAAAGTTTAACGTTGCTTCACCCTGAACAATACATATAGGACTTTGAATGGGCCCTAATAATGGCAATCTAGCAATATGATTTAAAAAGTTATAGCCCTGCAAAGAAGGGGAATTCCTCCATAGACAAATAGAGCTGGCAACTCATGCATGGTTATGAATTTAACCTCCGGCAGCCAAAGTCTTTCGAAGTCCCTCTCTTTCGAAGTTGGTTATGCTTAGAGTTTGGAATCAGCGCTGGTGGTCCATCGCCCTGCTCTAAAGATAAACTCTAAGCATAACCAACTTCGAAAGAGAGCGACTTCAGCAAGCTTAACCAGTTGGAAACAAGGCGGACAGTAATAGAATTTGCAATTAATCAATCAATCAATTCGCACGATATTTATTTTGTTCCACAATGACTCATGACCCACCAATTACATAATCCAACATTGTGTAAGAAACATACGGTTATCCTATAACCATAGTTATATGAGTAATAGCGAGCTCTCTGCGCTCTTAGTGGAACATATCCTATATCAGTCTAGATACTGAATACATTTCTCCACATGTACATGTACACACCCATCCGCTTGGCCACACCCCCATCCGGTCCTCTACATAAGCAGGGGTGTGGCCATATTAACAGCTCCTTCCCAAGTCTTTCACCACCGAAGGCGAAGACCACGGGGTCCTCAGTGAGTCCAGTGCAGAGCGCTCGCTATTACTCATATAACTATGGTTATAGGATAACCGTATGTTATATTACGTCATAGCTTACGCTCTGCGCTCTTAGTGGAACACAGGAGCTGAGCAGAGCGGAAGCTCGACAAATGTACCCGCTGAGGCACCCCACAACCATCAGAACCAGGGAGGACCCGAGCCCCCGGACCCCCCTAGTGGAGGACGGGAGGGAATCGGATCCGACTGTGCGAAGAGGGTTTAGCAACTCAACGCACAGGGTGAGCAGACCGTGGGACTTACCTTCCCACAGAAGAACCCACGACTACACAGGCGCGCAAACCACATGCCACTAGGGAACGAACGGGAAGAAAAAAAACGTTAGAACCCCTAACATCATAGGGTCAAGGTCAAGAACCCAACCCCGTGGCAAGGCCGTAGCAGCGGAGCGCGAAGGAGGACCCAGCCCCAGGAAGGGACTGGACCCCCCCTGAAAAAGGGGGCCCGGTGAGGCCAAGGATGCCGCAGCATCGAGACCCCACCAGGCGGTCACTAGTGACACCACCCCCCACATCGCCAGCGTATCGGACAGGGCCCATCCAAGAGCAGGCCCTTCCCCCCTACAGCACGCCGCCCTGAAGCACTCAAGAGGCTACACCCCCACAGCGGGACCAGGCAGCGCACCGGGGAGACGACCCCCAAAGAGGTTGATCCCTCAATCCAGGCAACAGGTAAAAAGGACTCGACCTGAGCCTGGAGCACTGCGGACTAGACAGGCGCCTAAGGGGTCTGCTGAAAACAGCACCCCGGCGGAAGGGACGTACGGTATGCTGTGCACCATGTCGCAGCCTCCACAAAAAAAAACACCCTCTAGAGGGGCCGAGGCAGAGAAGGCTGACACGAACGGCAGACGTCATACAAGGTGCGGGGGCACACTCGCAGGCAGACTGGGTCAAGCCCGGCCTAACCCGAGAGTCGACTCCGCTACCAACACACCTGGAAACCAATCACCACCTAACAGGAGGCGGTTGTTCCTATAACCCCCCCAAGAAAAAACTCCAAAACACAACTGCGGGTATACACCGGCTATACAGCAGTACAAGTGTTTCAGTTCTCAAGAAGGGGTTAACCCAGGCCAACAGGTTGACGAGAACGAGTCCGGACCTGGGCCCGGCGGACCGGGACGTATACAGGGATGCCAGAGGGGTACAAAAACCCACCTCGACAGCCCCCTCCCAGCCCCGCCAAGCAGGAGAAGAGAGGGGCGAAAAAAGAATGGAGAAAGACCAGGCTCCTTTAGCACAGCGCAAGGTACAACACAATATGGACCAAGCAATAGTGAAGGATAATACGCAGTAACATAACCACGAAACCTCCATAACATCAACCCCTGCAACGCTCGGGCCAACCCGGCATTTCCCCCCGAAAAAACAAGTCCTTCAGGGTACCAGAACAGCAGATCTGTGCCCCGGCGGACAACGGGTTAACTGACCTGGTCCGGCGCGACCAGAACCAGTCCCGTGTCCTAATCACGCCACCATCCCCAGTCCTAAGAGGGGGGCAGATACATGTGTCGATCTAAAACATCACAGAGGGCGCCACCAAGACGGTCAGAACATAAAAGCACTGCGCCCGGTGGCCCACCCCAAAAGCAATAGTGTAAGACCCCTCCGCCAATGCTTTGATCTATTCCGTTATCTCCCCCCAGAGATGAACGAGAATTCATCGAGACTAACCTAGTACACTGGCGCTCGGAAGAGACAAACTTCATCCTAGTTGCCCCATAAAAACGCTGTTTCAATGATGAGCAACCAAGGCGCGCAAGCCCATGCGTGGTTCCACACAGAAGCACCCAGGGCCAGCACTATGTACACGTCGAGACCCAAAACATATCAATGGTAATTCTAACAAGAACTCAGACGTTCCCTCCAAGCCGCCTGGGAGAGTGGCAGGAAGCTGGCCAAGACACAGATATGGGTCCCATATGACGCGTCCGAGGGAAAACACCCCTGTCAACCTGCCCTGTATAAAAGAGAGGAGACAGGGAACCCCCAGAGAGACTTCCCACGTGAGTAATAATTGAAAAGATATATGTAACATAGAGCTACGTGACCAAGCTCAAGACATATGCAACAGAGCGCAGAGCAGAACTTCTTTTTAAGTTCTCACGCACCGCATAACTCATCTTGACAATAGCAGAGGTCCACAACATGGAGCCTGAAAATAACTCACGGAAGTCTCACAACCAATAGAAACGCGCCTAGTGACGTACTCTATGGTGGGGGGAATTCCGTGACCCACCTGCCCAAATATGGCGTGGGACCAGGGAACTCCCCCCCCCCCCCCCCCCCCCCCCTCCCTACCCTGTGACCCACTGACCCAGCAGCGTGACAGGAAGCCCGAAGGACAGGAGGTCCAACCCCCTGACCAATCAGAAAAAAGGGGAGGGAGGGTTTATCAGTTCACCCCCTCATGACCCCTCACCCCTGATACGATGAAATGACAAAGCAGAGCCATGACACCAGTCATAGCGTGCTACATTTAGCGCATGTATACCTGTTCAAGGTAACAGCTTCACATAGGCTCATGTGTGAACCTGCCACCTGAATTTTTACACCTTTACCCTTAAGCAGGGGTCTCAAACTTGCGGCCCGCGGGCCAATTGTGGCCCGCTGGATGATATTTTGCGGCCCCCTACTTGACATCAAAGTTTAGTGTTAGTGCGGCCCACGCGCAACTTTTTGCCACGTCGTTGTGTGAGTTGGATGTTTTATTTATTTGATCACTTGTAGGCTACCATAGCGCAGGCTCATAACAGCAACGTTATGTTAGTGACTTGGTTGAAACGTGATTCCGGAGTGATACCAAGTGGAAGGAAAATATATCCAGTGCGTATGGCAGGCATCCTCGAAATTCTCCACTATCTCCTGTCCGGCTGCACTACTGTCTGTGTCTGTCTACTCTGGTCCAATCACATTCAGCGTCCCGTCAGCATTCCCCCCCCCCCCCCCCCCACCCACAGTCTGCGAATCAGAAACCGACTAGGGGAGTAGGGCGGGTCTTCATGGAATGCGTGTCGTCTCTTTCAACGGGTCCCAGTCAGAGCGAGTTGACAGCGCATCTACAGGTAGTCTAATCTGCAGGTACTGTAGCGAGTAGCCTAGTTCCCAGTTTTATCTCCGTGAGATAAATGTAGCTAGTAGCCTAGTTTCGCCAGCAGGCAGCTAGTAGAAAAATGTGGCATGTTTAAAGATGGTCAGTAAAAGAAAAGTCGACAGTGAAAATCGCTGCAATTCAAAGATGAATGGACTGAAAAATATGCGTGCATCCTCCCAGCACCAAACCAATGTGACTAATATGCCAAGAAACGGTAGCTCTTGTGAAGAGTGGCATATTTGAAACGCCACTACGAAACAAAACAGTTATTTTGATGCAACATTCCCTCAAATTCAGTGCTAAGAACCACAAAAATAAATGGAAAGCAACCAAGAAGTCCTCACTCAGTGGCATGGGTGTTGGCTAAAAACAAGTAGCCATTCTCTGATGCATAAATAATAAAAGAATGTATGACTGAAGTGATGGAGACCATGTTTGAAGGCAAACAAAAGCAAATTCTCCTCAGATAGCACAGCAACCAGAATAACTGAAATACTGGCTGATGATTTGATTAAACAGCTTTGTGATAGAATAAAAAAAAATGCACAGTGCATTTCCATAGCTGTGGATGAGTCCACTGACACCACTGAGAATGCTCAGTTGCTGGTGTTTGTGAGGTTTTAGTGAGTTTGTGAGAAGATTGGATCAGTTGTACTTTTTTTTTTTAATACTTTAAACCCTTTTTTGTTGAATATTTGATGCGGCCCAGCCTCACCCAGACTACCTCCAGCGGCCCCCAGGTAAATTGAGCTTGAGACCCCTGCCCTAAAAGAAGAAAAAACACAGACCAAGAGAGGGGCCAAGGGCCCTGGTACAAGAGCTTACACATGTAACTTCTGTAGGCCAACACCTAACCCAGTTGTGGATCTTAAACGTGAAAACGATACACACAACCCTCCATCACAACAAAAAAAGGGCAAAAGTACACTCTCACTACTGTAAGAGGAACGCCGTTTTTCATGACGAGAGAAGACACAAGTCCTTGATTAAGTACTGGTCACCAGTGATGGGATGAACGGCGTTATAAAGAACGGCGTTACTAACGGCGTTCGTTTTTTCAGTAACGAGTAATCTAACGGATTACTCATCCAATCTTAATAACGCTGTTACCGTTACTGGCAAAAAATGCTGCGCGTTACTGTTTATGATTGAAGCTTTTTTTTTCATCAAAAAGATCTCTGCGACGAGAGGCATTCTATAAAGCTGGGAACGAGGTTAGTCCTTCTCAGCCAACCTCAGCGCGCGATTGGCTGAGGTTGAGTACAATGCCATGGTAAGCCAATCAAAGGTAGAGGTGGGCGGGTTCATCCAGAGTCTGAAACACAGCGCGACAACACAAGCCACTCAACGTGAGACCGCGGTCCGTGTACGTTTTGATAGTTGTTTTGGTGGCCAAATAATCCAAACGAATCCAACGAACAACACACGAGAGCATTCAATGACAGAATTTGAAATTAGCGTTTTTGTTGTGTTAGTCTAGTCTTGTGTTAGTTGTGTGTTGCACTGCAGTAGTGGAGGCTCTACTCTGCTGACATAGTGCTGCACTTCCTGGTTTAATAGCACAGTCTTCAGGTGCTCAGAGTCAGAGATATATATATCTGTATGTCATGCATGTCTTAAATGTCATGATTAGATTTGTTTAGATGATTAGATTAGATTCTTATATCTGTATGTTGTGTATGTCATAAATGTCATGAATTGAAAATGGGGGACCCTGATGTAAACAAGACTAACTTCTTTCTCTGGTCTGCCAACCCTTAACAATTGTGTGTATTGAGCTGTACTGTACTGTACTGTACCCATTCTGCAATCTGTTAATTAAAATGTTCAATCAATCAGTATATATTTGTTATTTATTTTTGGTATAGTGCTTAACAAGCATAATTTAATGTTGCCCAGTTGTGGCCTGTCGAGGGGCAATACATGATATCAAAAGTTCCAAAACATCTATTGTATTTGTATGATCCACTATATAAACATATTAATTATAATAATATCTACATACATGGCATTTGATTGGAGGCTAGTCTCACTTTGTCCCACAGCAACATTAAAATAGTTTAGATTTGTGCATGTTGTTTATTAAAAAAATTACTTGAAAGTAACGCAATAGTTACTTTCTGAAGTAACTAGTTACTTTTATAATTTGTAACGGAGTAAGTAATTTAGTTACTTTTTGGAAGAAGTAACTAGTAACTGTAACTAGTTACTTTTTAAAAGTAACTTGCCCAACACTGCTGGTCACAGGCCTTGCTAAGTCCACATGACAGCGACCAAACTATTTTCAGAAAGAATTGCCTTTCTAAGCAAGAGCACAACCCCAGCAGAAGCTGAGGGGTTACACCGTATCCCCAAAAACATAGTGAATCAACACACATCTTGTAAACAAAATCATGTTTGAGGGGAGGGGGGGGCCCAGGGGAAAACCCACCCCTCACCACCTTACCCCCGATACGACGCCAATGTGTAGAGTAAGCTTTACATCATGCACGCCAGCACAGCCGAAGACCTTGTTTGAACAGGCACAGCCCTGCTTATGTGTAAAGTGTAAAAAAAAAAAAAAAAAGGATGCCACTTGTTATTGTCATCACAAGCTGAGAGAGGGACTCATCCCTCGATCACATGCCACTATGCACAGCATTGTAGCGTAACCCAGCCAGTTGTGGGCTCAGCCACGTTGTCTAACGTTACATGAACACACACAACTTCTCATCATACAACAAAAACCCAGTTCATTTTTACTCACGTAAAAAACAACGCTGTTTCTAGGTAGAGAGAAAAGCACAAGCTTTGGCCAACGCCACCCAAGCTATACAAGCGACCAAGACAATTCACACACAGCACATGTCGTATCTCCAAATGTAGTGAAGTAACATATGTTTTGCCTGGGGAAAAAAACATCGTTATTAACAAACCATTCGGGAGGGGAAGGAAGGAAGAGTGGGGTAATGTCCAATGGACACCTTACCTGCACAAACGAACGCAGGGGGGGTAATGTCCAATGGACACCTTACCTGCACAAACGAACGCAGGGCTAAAGGCCGCAACACAGGTCTCCACGCTGACGAAGGCCTCTCGCTGGCGGGGCAAAAAGAAGCTATGGCCGGAGCGAGACGCCCCCCTCCTGCAGCTGGTCATGGTGCAGGCCCGACTACATCTTCTGTCAAAGATGATGTCGTAGTCAGAGTGCCAGGGCCTGCTATTCTCACGGCTAATGCCAATGGTTGTAGCACAAGCTAACAGCTAACTCTAGGCTAACTGATAGCATCAAGCTAACGTTCCCAGCCGAGCGAAAACGGGCAGCTAACGTCGTAGCTAAACAGCTAACTGGCTAACAGATAGCTCAACCCGGCTATTGCTAACCACTAGCTAACGCAGAAGCAAGCTAATCGGCTACTACTGAAGACTGTACAACGTGAGAAAAGCAATACAGGCCAACACTTCAGACAGCCGCTGTCTTCTCCTCTTCACATCCGAAGAGAGAAGAGAAAAAGAAGGCAATACACGTCCCACTACAGAACGGTGTTTACCATAGCGGTGCCGGCAACAAGTCCCTCGCGGACTATAGCCGACTTGAGTATGGAGATATTCTCATAATGAAACACCAAGCTCACCTCCCTCGCACCGGGTGCTTTTCATCTTTGAAAATCGGGGCTAGCACGGCGACAGTGGGTATCCGTTTGTCCAGAGACCCGGGGAATTGAACTGCAGATTCGGAATCACGGTCCCAGGAAAACAAAGCTCTTACTCAATGAGGAGCTAATGTTAACGTGGGCATCAAACCAGAACCCCCTCCACGCCGCTAAGTGGCAGCGAAAAAGGATACCAGCCTGGAGCCGGCCTTCGTAAGCTGTGTAGTTGTTCCCCCCACAACCAAGACACCTGGCGCCCGCGTTGCAAAAACATCACCCGCCCCAGAGAGGCCGTCAGCCCTCACACGGCAGAGCGCCTCCCAAGCAAAGTGTCCAACTGCAGAGCCGGAGGTAATGCCGGCGGGAATTGCTCAGCGACGCGAGCCCCTAATACGAAGCGTCGGTGGAAGTCAGAATGATCATCATCTTCTAATCTAGACACTCCGGTGGCGAAGACATTATCGCTGTATTTCCTCGAAAATAGTGAGAGAGAAAACAAAGATATAATGTCAACGCAGCTCCTTCTCTTCAACGTAGCTCCTTTCCAACTACTTTTGTTACTAAACTCAAGTGGTGTATACAGACACTTGTCGGTGGTGAAAATAAGGAAGGAGCTGTTCGTATGGCCACACCCCTGCTTATGTAGAGGAGCGGATGGGGGTGTGGCCAGGCGGATGGGTGTGTACATGTACATGTGGAGAAATGTATTCAGTATCTAGACTGATATAGGATATGTTCCACTAAGAGCGCAGAGCGTAAGCTATGATGTAATATAACTAACACATTCACCGTGACAGAATCGGTTTTGATTTAATCGTTATGACCCTATCAACATATACATTCGTAAGGTTATTGTGCGTCATCTTGCTTTCACTTCTAAATCCACGACTGGCGGATTGATCGTAATTCGGTTGTGGGCGGGTTCTAGGACCACGAGCGTGGAGTTATGACAAATAACCATGTGTAACTTGACTGTTTTAGCCAATCAGAATCGAGAAATTTGCATGCCCTTGTATAATTCTCTTTTAATCCTCGCTCCCTCGTGTCAGTGTTTCATCCTCTTGTAATCCTCTCTCCCTCATATCAGTTTTTCACTTCTCTTTTAATCCTCTTTTAATCCTCTCATGTCAGTGTTTCATCCTCTTTTAATCCTCTCTCCCTCATGTCAGTGTTTCATCCTCTTTTAATCCTCTCTCCTTTATATCAGTGTTTCATCCTCTTTTAATCCTCTCTCCCTCATGTCAGTGTTTCATCCTCTTTTAATCCTCTCTCCCTTATATCAGTGTTTCATCCTCTTTTAATCCTCTATCCTGTGTGTGTCTCCTGTTAATGGTCCATACCGTATTCCAGAGCACATTCGCATTGTGTTTGTGCTGCTCTATAGTTTGGCACAAAATATTTCACATTTACTGAATATTATTGGCCCCAAATATTGTTCCTGAAAAAAACATATCGGTCAAGTCTCTCTCTCTCTCTCTCTCTCTCTCTCTCTCTCTCTCTCTCTCTCTCTCTCTCTCTCTCTCTCTCTCTCTTATCCATCTATCTCTCTCTCCATCTCTCCCTCACTTTCTCTCTCGCTCTCTATCTCTTTCTCTTTAATTATTTGTTTCTTTCTTTCGTTATCTCTCTATCAGAGGAAGGTGATGATGATGACGATCCAGAGTATAACTTCCTGGCTGATGTAGACGAGCCGGACCGGGAGGACTACCGTAACGACAAGGCTGTCCGCATCACTAGTGAGTACACACACACACACACACACACACACACACACACAGACACACTACCGTAACGACAAGGCTGTCCGCATCACTAGTGAGTACACACACACACACACACACACACAGACACACTACCGTAACGACAAGGCTGTCCGCATCACTAGTGAGTACACACACACACACACAGACACACTACCGTAACGACAAGGCTGTCCGCATCACTAGTGAGTACACACACACACACACACACTACCGTAACGACAAGGCTGTCCGCATCACTAGTGAGTACACACACACACACACACACACACACACACACACAGACACACTACCGTAACGACAAGGCTGTCCGCATCACTAGTGAGTACACACACACACACACACTACCGTAATGACAAGGCTGTCCGCATCACTAGTTGGTACACACGTGCACGCACGCACGCACACACACACACACACACACACACACACACACACACACACACGCACACACACACACACACACACACACATAGGGCTGTACACTGCAACGAGGTTATCGCAAATTGCCCCTTAATTTGGCCCGTGCGACTGGAAAATAATATTTGGGGGCAACCTTGCGAGTAGTGATTTCAACCCTTCATTCGCATTTCACTCCTAAATTAATCCATACAAATTGGATTAAAAAAACATAATGTCGCGGTGCTATGAAAAAATCTGTCGGCGATGAATGAATTTACTGCGTAGCCTCCCGTGCGATAATATTTACGTGTGAAGTGAATCTGGGCCCGCTATTTTACTTGGTATTTAATCGCACGATAGACTACAACTACCATGTCCCGTCTGCGTAGAGTCCATACATCCAACACCAAATCCCATAATTCCTAGCGAACAATCGAATCGAAACTGAATGTGGCCTATTGCATCGCCAAAGAAGAACTTCCTTTCAATAAGTTTAAGCCGCTAATTTTGCTCTGCAAGAAGAACATCTTATGACAACCACGTCCGATGTGGAGAGATGATAAGAGACCATAGCCGATTAAATTAAGTCGGATCTGGCAGTGATGATTGACGGGGGGACACTTCTAACGTTCAGTTCAGCCATGCATTAGGTGAGTAGGGGATCAATAAAGTATCAACCTATCTATCCATCTAATAATGAGACAATATGCAAATAAGATAATACTAATAATTGTCACGGTTCCCCGTATATGAAAGTGGCTTGCAACTTACTGCTGGTAAAATCACTGTTTATTTCTCGTTTTGCATAGTATTACATTCCTCTTCTATAAACAATCAAAGTCCTACCGTAAGAGCCTCATACGGGTCAATTAAACCTTTTTGATTAGAGTCTTTCCTTCGAGCTAAGTTGAACTGAACACTGTCAAAAGCGCAAACTTAAACAAGGTTTCTCTAATTCTCGTTTTGGCTCATCAGTCTAGTCTCTAGTTCTCATCAGTCTAGTCTCTAGTTCACGAGATCCTCCCTCACTCAACTAAGCTGTTCTGATTTGACTGTTTTGCTGACGTGAATAAGGCCATGTCCACACTAAAACGATTTTGGTCGTTTTAGGCAAAGTATTTGATCGTTTGCATCGTTCTGCCACACGGAACTGCGTTCTGGCAGCCTGAAGACGGTACTTTTTGATACTAGCTCCCAGAGTGCGCAATTCTGAAGACGCCTGAAGATGCCCCCCATTGCGTCACCATCTTTACAAACGATACGCGTGTTCTCCTGAACCGATGACACATTGGCCCACCTCTCCCTTACCCCGCATGCGCAAACTCTCAGCCAACATCACAACAACAATGGCGTCGTACAGAGTAGTTGCGTTCGTGGTGCAGAAGCTATTGAGCCTGATCGGGCTTTTGCGGCAAACTGTTCCATAGCATACCCCTTCAGTTGATCATGACAAATCCTCTCTTACCTTTATGATTAAAAAGCCTCCATAATTTTGTAAATAGTATCCCCATGGCATGGTGTTGAGCTGTAGCCAGCAAGCTATGCTATCAATATTAGCTAAATAATTAGTGTCACATAGCTGGCCTTTTTCTGAAAACCCAAGCACATATTGTTCCATAGCATACGCCTTCAGTTGATCATGACAAATCCTCTCTTACCTTGACGATTAAAAAGCCTCCATAATTTAGTAAATAAAGCTGTATCCAGCCAGCTAGCATTGATGCTATTCAAAATGCTATTGAATCCACATTAGCTAAATAGCTAACCAACTAAATACAATAGACAGTGGTATCCTGAGGTAACGTTAAATACAACGTTTGCTAGTCGAAATGACTGGACAGACACATGGACAAGGTAAACATCAATCAATTAATTTATTCCAACAGGTAGTTTCAGCTGCATGTGAGCCGCAGTCTTTCTCTCCTCTCCATTGGAAACTAATGACGTTACGTTAGCTCGAAAAGCACAGAACCGGCAGACACAAGTTAAGCTGCTAGCAACAGACACTATAACACTTCCGGTCGGGGGTCTTCAAAATAAAACGGGAAAGACATTTATTTTCTAAATTTGTGGCATGCACTTATTATCTTTTTTTTTTTTTTTTTTTGTATCTCTCTTTCTCTGATTTTTCTCTGTTTTCTCCCCATCCCAATTTAGTCGTTGTGCCAATTCCCCCCCCTCCCCTACCTGGTTGTTGTACACATGTTCTCCTACTGGTCGGTACAAGGGAACCCTGAAGTATCCGCACGCTTCCTCCGACACGTGCGGCGACAGCCAGTGGCTCTCTTCTCACCTGGCAGCGAGGGCTCTCATTGGTGAAGTGTAACGCGTGGGAGGTCACGCTGCCTTCCTCAAGTCCTGCCTCCGCTGAGCAAGCGCCCAGACCTGACCTGTAGGCGTCGCTGTCCACAACGCCAGTTTCCCACCCACGGCTTCCCTCCCCCTAACCCAGCCAAACGAGTTAGTATAGCGATCAGCCCAAGCCAAGGCAATGCTGACTCCGGGAGTCGAGACCGCAGTCTCTTGCATTGGTGACGAGCGCAATCTCCGCTACGCCACCTGACCGCCCGGTGCACTTATTATCTTGAGACGTTTTCGTTTTTACGGAAACCTAAAAACGAAACGAAAACAAAACAGATCAAAATCGTTTTAGGCGTCGGTTACACCTAGGGTGTTTTCGTTTCGTTTTCAAGATGAGTTTCGCTTTCCAGAGCGCAACGTAGTGACAGCCGAGTTAGACATTTGTTTTGCGATTTGAGCACTTTCGTTTTGTCAGAACGAGGCGTGGTCAGACCGCAACGGATGCGCGGGGAGGTAGTTACCTTGGATGTGCCAATACACTTCCTGCAAAAAAATCAACAAGCCGCCATCTTTAAATGCCTCCGTGAGCTATTTAGCCAGTGTAGCACTTATTTTTCAGCAAAGAAAGTGCAATAAAAGTGCAATAAACAAAACGGATACATTCACTGTGTGTTCTGCCTCTCATTTGTTGATGAAACAAGAATGTTCTCACAGTCAGCTTCTTCATTCTCACTGTTTTCACACTGTCTGTTTCTTTTTGTCCTTCAGAGAAGGAGGTGAACGAGTTGATGGAAGAACTGTTTGAAACGGTAAGAATTTACCATAAAACATAATCAGGCTATCTGTGGGATATTCCAAATTCATAATTCTCAGGTATTAAAAAAATCTTGAATTAAATTTGCACAGGTATACACATTTCTTTCTTTTGGGGTTAAATAATATCAAATATGAAGTGTTTTTGTATTCAAGTTGTAGTAGCGGCCGGGGCTCCTGGGAGCTTGGTGTGTCTGACGAGAGCTTGTATGGAACGTGCAATAATTAAAATTGGCGTGCAAGGCAAGCTGCCAGTTCAACGTCGCTATATGTTTTTATTTTTTTTAAGGGTTTATTTTTTTGCGTTTATCGCTTTTTACTACTGGGCAGTCCAGTAGAGAGAGAGAGAGAGGAGGAACGGGAGACAGTGGGGGGAAGACATTAGGCAAATAACGACGGGTCCGGGAATCGAACCCGGGTCGGCCGTGCCGTGACTCAGCGCGTTATGTGGTTCGCCACTGGGGCGCCGTCGCTATATGTTTTACATTTTTGCTAGTAGGGTTGTGAAATTGGTATAAGATTGAGCTAAATTTACAAACATCTCTCAAATCATATTTGCTCTCCTGTATTAAAAAATTTAAATAAAAACATTGCACACAGTCCGGGAGTAACTTTGTTTTAGCTCTGTACATTTCTTGCATTATTTTATAATAAACAGAATCATTAAAGCATCACATGGATTGTGTTTTGCGGTGGATTTGCCCTTTAATAAATGCATCATTCAGTAGTTACTGCTGTATGACCGTGCTGGTGGTTTTCCCTTTGGTATGTGTGCATTGATGGTCCTGGAATGATTTGATTGATTTGATTTGATTTTTATTTAGTACATACAATTTATACAATAGTATAAAAACAAGGGGTACAAGGATAACATGTGAAAGTCTGTCGACTTGTTTCCAACATGGTCCCAAGAAGAATACAATAAATCACAAAGAAAGAGTTAAGAAGATAAAATAGATACAAGTATCTATAGGTAGATAAAATAGACAACACCATTTTCTGAAAGAACCTCATTACAGCATGTCATGTTCCTGTTCTTCAAGAGTGGTGGCCAAGCACCCTCTGCAACCTATTGTTGCAGATGTCGCTTCACACCCCTCTTGAAGACAGCAATAGTGGGGGAGTTTTGGATGGCCCTGGGCAGAGAGTTCCACAGCCGGCAGGCTGTAGACAGAAAGCCATTCTGTGAATAGGAACCCTTTCTAGGCTCATAAACTGAGAGCTGTCCAGACCGTAACTTTCGTCCGTGGACCTGGCCACGCAGGACAATTCGAGAGCATAAATATCTGGGGGCAGATCCATTTAACATTTTATACATATGTCCCAGTTTCAGAAAGGAGACCCTCTGCTCCACAGGGAGCCATCCCACCTCATTGAAGTGACATGGCTCAATATGGGTTCGAGGTGGCAGATTTAGGACCAATCGTATGGTCTTATTTTGGCTGGTTTGTAGCCTGTGTTTACTTTCCACTGTAACACCACTATACCAGTACGTACATGCATAGTCATATTGGCTGAGGATCATGCAGTTGGCAAGCAATTTCATAGTTTACAGTGATAAGAACCTATTTTTTCTGTGCAAAAATTTCACCCTTGTGTTATGGTGTACTAATTATAAGTGTGTGTTTGTGTGTGTGTATTCCTTAGTTAAAAGAGGATCTAGCAGGTCAAGACTTGGAAGATGAAGGCCATGAGGAAGAGGATGAGACTCAGGATGAAAAACATCGTCCACTCGCTCTGCTGACACACACCACCATGTTAGTAACACACTCTGTTAACACACACCACCATGTTAGTAACACACACTCTGTTGACACACACCACCATGTTAGTAACACACTCTGTTAACACACACCACCATGTTAGTAACACACACTCTGTTAACACACACACCAACATGTTAGTAACACACTGTTAACACACACCACCATGTTAGTAACACACACTCTGTTGACACACACCACCATGTTAGTAACACACACTCTGTTGACACACACCACCATGTTAGTAACACACACTGTTAACACACCACGATGTTAGTAACACACTCTGTTAACACACACCACGATGTTAGTAACACACTCTGTTAACACACACCACCATGTTAGTAACACACACTGTTGACTCACACCACCATGTTAGTAACACACACTGTTAACACACACCACCATGTTAGTAACACACACTCTGTTAACACACACCACCATGTTAGTAACACACTCTGTTAACACACACCACCATGTTAGTAACACACTCTGTTAACACACACCACCATGTTAGTAACACACACTGTTAACACACACCACCATGTTAGTAACACACTCTGTTAACACACCAACATGTTAGTAACACACACTCTGTTAACACACACACCACCATGTTAGTAACACACACTCTGTTAACACACACCACCATGTTAGTAACACACACACTGTTAACACACACCACCATGTTAGTAACACACACTCTGTTAACACACACACCACCATGTTAGTAACACACTCTGTTAACACACCAACATGTTAGTAACACACACTCTGTTAACACACACACCACCATGTTAGTAACACACACTCTGTTAACACACACACCACCATGTTAGTAACACACACTCTGTTGACACACACACCACCATGTTAGTAACACACTCTGTTAACACACCAACATGTTAGTAACACACACTCTGTTAACACACACACCACCATGTTAGTAACACACACTCTGTTAACACACACCACCATGTTAGTAACACACTCTGTTAACACACACACCACCATGTTAGTAACACACACTCTGTTGACACACACACCACCATGTTAGTAACACACACTCTGTTAACACACACCACCATGTTAGTAACACACTCTGTTAACACACACCACCATGTTAGTAACACACTCTGTTAACACACACCACCATGTTAGTAACACACTCTGTTAACACACACCACCATGTTAGTAACACACACTCTGTTGACACACACCACCATGTTAGTAACACACTCTGTTAACACACACCACCATGTTAGTAACACACACTCTGTTGACACACACCACCATGTTAGTAACTCACTCTGTTAACACACACCACCATGTTAGTAACTCACTCTGTTAAAACACACACCACCATGTTAGTAACACACACTGTTAACACACACCACCATGTTAGGAACACACACTGTTAACACACACACCACACCACCATGTTAGTAACACACACTCTGTTAACACACACACCACCATGTTAGTAACACACACTGTTAACACACACCAACATGTTAGTAACACACACTGTTGACACACCAACATGTTAGTAACACACTCTGTTAACACACACCACCATGTTAGTAACACACACTCTGTTAACACACACCACCATGTTAGTAACACACACTCTGTTAACACACACCACCATGTTAGTAAGACAACTCAATCTTCATAATATTCCACCTAGTACATTTTTGTTCACAGATCCCTCTGAGACACAACTCCATCTGGAAACACACACACACACACACACACACACACACACACACACACACAGACACACAGACACACAGACACAGACACATAGACACACAAAGGCCAACAACTACCTCCCTCTCTGTTGTGGTGACTCTAATCTGACCTTTGACCTCCCGTGTCAGCGAGGTGTCTGTGGCTAAAGAGGAGCCCGTCTCAGAGTTCCGCACGGTGAAGGAGGAGCTTGCTTATGTGAAGAAATGCAGAGAGCTGGGCCTTCCTGACTCCAACATGCACCCCCCTGAACCCTTCACCCTGACCCTTGACCCCAGGCAGAGAGCACAGCTCCAGCAGCAAGTACAGCAGGTTAGTCATCACACACACGCACACACACACACACACACACACACACACACACATACATACATACATACATACATACATACATACATACATACATACATACATACATACATACATACATACATACATATATACATATATACATATATACATATACATATACATAAACACACACACACACACGCATATACATAAACACACACACACACACACACACACACACACACACACACACACACACACACACACACACACACACACACACACACACACACACACACACACACACACACACACACACACACATAAATACAACCTGAACCCTTCAGCCTGGACCTTGACCCCAGGCAGAGATCACAGCTCCAGCAGCAAGTACGGCAGGTTAGTCATCACACACACACACACACACACACACACACACACAACTAGATGCTACAGAGTGAATTGTAGGACACTAGGACCCTGCAGTCACCCTAACATCCAGAGAGATTGAATCAAGTTGGAATGAAGTGATCTGCGTCTCCTCTAAAGCCCTCAAAAAAAGCTGTTCTATCCACTCACATTTACCCTCTCCATCACGCTGCTTAAAAACTGCTGCCTGAATAAACAACTGCAGGTAGCCTTACGGAATGAAAGCAAAGATCAATTTCACCGGTGAAATTATTTAAACTGTATTTACCACCCGGATTGCTTGCTTTAAAGCAAATGGAATGGATTCTGTCAACATACTGTAATCAATCTACCTAGATGTCTCATACTTACCATACTCATACCAGCACCTACCCCCTACGGTCGGTCTGGGAGAGTGGAGGCTATCACGTGCTTCCTCCGACACATGTGTAGCCAATCAACCGCTTCTTTTCACCTGGCAGCGCGGACTCTCACTGAGAGGGTGTAACGTGTGGAAGGATCACACTACCCCCCTTAGATCCTTTCCCCGCTGAGCAGGCGCCCTGACCGAACTGTAGGAGTCGCTGTTTACAACGACCAGAACCCACCCACCAGCTTTCCCACCCCTAACACTGCCAATTGTGTTAGTATGAACGACCAGCCAAGCTGGTAGCAATGCTGAGAGCTGGGCTCGAACCCAGCATCTCCTGCACTAGTGGCGAGCGCCTTGCTCACTGCGCCACTTAGCCGCCCTCAGCTCCTCTTTTCTTCTCTTCTCTCTTCTCCTCTTTTCTACTTTCTTCTCCTCTTCTCCTCTTTTCTTCTCTTCTCATCTCTATTTTCCTCTCTTCTCATCTCCTTTTCTCTTCTCTCATCTCCTCTCTTTTCTTCTCCTTCTCTCATCTCCTCTCCTTCGCATCTCCTCTTTTCTCCTCTCCTCTCACACAGTGTGGATGACAGCTCGTTAGATCAACCTGGTTCACCCAATCATAATCATGCAATGTATGGATGAGATTTAATGCAAGTCATTGGATAAAATACATATCAGCCAAATAATTAGTCATCAACGTTTTCTTTTTTTTCGTTAACAAAGATGGTGAAACATTTTGTAATGGCGTTATTCACCGTCAAAGATGGAAACAAATTATATTCTCTTTTGGTTCATTGCAATTTACTCAAGCATAGTAACAGACACAATATTCGTGACACTGGGTATACATTCCATGAGGTCCATAGCAGGTTAAAATTGTTTACTCTGTGTAAGTGATCAGAGTATGAACAGGTCAATGAAGAAGTGTTCCATTTCATTAGGTTTTCTGCGTTACCTAAATAAAGCTCTCCCTCTCTCCCTCCCATTACTCTCTCAATTTATACTTACAGGGAGACACTTATCACTTATTACTTATCAAAAAGACAAAGGTCATTATGTGCCCAGCTCCGCTCTGGGATTTTGCCCCTGTACCTCGAGACCGGACGTTACCGGGGGTCACAGAAGAGGAGCGGATCTGTATTTACTGTGGTATCGATATTGAGAATATATATATATTTAATTTCATGTTTTATTGTCCACTATACTATGAGTTGCTTAAAAAGTTATTTGACAGGTGTAAAAACCTTGAGTTCATGTGGTTTAGTGATGCAGATAGACTAAAATGGATTTTTTATCACAGGGTTTTTGCACTTGCTGAATATTTAGAGAAAGCTTGGGATAAACGCACGAAAATAACATATGTGATGTATTTTGCCCTCTGATGGTGTGCATGGTGTAGCTTAAAAACCATGGGAAGTGATTGTTATGTTCAATTCTTGTTTTGGGTGTCTTATAATCCTGTAAGGGATGGGTCGTCAGACATGACAAAAAAATGTCTTTCATTCATTCAATCATTCATTCATTCATTCATTCATTCATTCATTCATTCATTCATTCATTCATACAGGGATATTTCTCTTTAGTGGAACTTGTCAAACATCAGCAGTCCTACCTCTATGTAAAGTCATCTACTAGTAAGCTAGCGACCACTGCTGTCACTGTTGTCAACACCACCATTCCTCCCAGGTGTCAGGCTCCTCATTCACTTCCATTCATTTTCGGCACCATGTCTAAATATTGTAACCCTTCCCCCTCTATCCCCACTGAAATCCAATCCACGCATCAGACAAAAAACTAACACGTCAAATAAACAAAGTGCAGTACCGCGCTGTCATCTTCTGCCTAGAGGTCGCTGTTTGACAAATCCATACACTTTAGATTCTGATTCAGATTTTTATTCTCACATTATTTTACACTGTACAGCATAGAGGAGTGACATTCATTTTGGTCTTGGCTCCTTGGCCTTGAAGCAGCATCAACAATAAATTCGGACAAAAAGAATAAAGCAATAGAAATAGGAGCATAAGCAACGATAAAATAGCACATGTACAATACAATAATCAGTGTAATAATCACAGTGTAGGTGTAGTGAGTGCAAAGTGGCAGTACAATCAATGATAAAATAGCTCTAGACTATAACAATATAGCAAATACTTTGACATCATACTTACAAAGAAGTATTTTAACCTTTTGGGCTATAATAATTACCATCATTCATGAAGGACTACCAACATCAACGGTGATGAAAGTAAAGAGTTTATCTTTCTCTGTTTTAACCATGCTGTACTGGAGTGAGTTGATTCCATCTTTGTCCAGGGGCCAACTTGTTTCTGCCAATTGATCTAATCTCTTGTCATTAAGCTCGTTGTACAAGTCTCCCATCATCCTGTATCTGCCGACTTGCTGGTTTGATCGAAAATGGTACATGCCATGGAATAAGGTTCGCTTGTAAATATTGTCGTCCTCACCTCCCCAACCCCAGAATCGATTGGGGAAACCGTTGATCTTCAAGAACTGTTGTTTAGACAGAGCTGTAACTCCACCAAATATACCTTTGTAAGGCGCCCTGAAACCAAACTTGTCCACAGCCGTAGACAGGTGCCGAGGCTGGCTAAAACATCTGTAGATGTTGCGGTCGTCCATGGGAACCAGGTCCACATCGCTGAAAACAAAACAGTCGTAGTCGTACTCCCTCAGGGCCTCAATGAAGCCCACATTAATCAGCTTTTCTCTGTTGAAAATCCCGTTGCCGTGCTGGTTGATGATGTAGATGCCGTAGTCCAGCTGCTGGCGTTGCAGGATAGGATGGAGGTAGTACAGCCAGTACTTCAGGTGGTGGATCCGGTTGCGAAACGGGATGATGACCGCCACCTTCTGTCGGGCGATGCAGTCTTGGGGTTTGAATCGCCCTCCGTCCTGGAGATCAGGGTTCTCCCTCCTGACTGAGTCTAAAGTCAGTGGCTTGTTGAACTCCACTTCCAATGGTCCCAACAGGTGAGGAGAGGTTTCAGGGCAGGGCTGCAGGTTTGCCAACACCTTGGTCCTTTGCGTTTGATTATCACGTTGACTTATATCAATATAATTAACACTAATATCACTCATGTACAGCCAGAAGAATGTGAAACAAAGCACAAGAGACAGTGCTACTCCTTTGGAGAGTTTTTTCCACATCTTCAATGTCCTGAGTATTTGGTCCTGATTTGATCCAATGTGTACTAATCCTGTACTAAGTGACATTTCTCTTATCTTATTGATGCAGTCTTGGGGTTTGAATCGTCCTCCGTCCTGGAGCTCAGGCTTCTCCCTCCTGACTGAGTCTAATGTCAGTGGCTTGTTGAACTTTACTGCCAATGGTCCCACCAGATGAGCAGAGGTTTCAGGGCAGAGCTCCACCTCTTCAAACACCTGGTTAACTAACGCCCGCTCTTCAAGTATGTCCCAAGGATTATTACTGATCATTACTCTCTCTCGCTCTCACTCTCACTCTCTCTCGTTCTCTCTCTCGCACTCACTCACTCACTCACTCACTCACTCACTCACTCACTCACTCACTCACTCACTCACTCACTCACTCACTCACTCACTCACTCACTCACTCACTCACTCACTCACTCACTCAATTAACATTACCAAAATACGACTTTGAAAATAAAAGGTAATTTTTTGAAGTATTTACAAATAAGAGTCTGTATTAGCAAAGGCCAATTCATGCAGGACAAGACTCCAGTGACATCATTTTTGGAATTACCTCCTATAGAACACAGGACATCAGTGTTTTCAAAGACTTTTAACAGGTTGTCTTTTTGTTTTACTTGTGTGCATTTACCCTGGATTCATGAACCCTCCTATGGGTATTCATGAACCCTCTCCTGTGTCTTCCCTACTCAGCCTCGGATAATGAAAGTATAACGTGTGAAAAACAGGATTTAATGCTTATTAGAAGCAACTCTGTAGCCAGATCAGGCTAGATCAGTTTATCAAAGAATGCGTCCGTCAAACAGGTTGTCAGAAGCCTCCATTGCATCATACACTCTCCATCTGCCCCCCTGTCACTGATTCATACCCTCTTTTATGCGATCATCACAAACACCTTGGAACACTGGTGCTTGAAATAATAATAAAACAAAATATATAATTATGTACTAGATGAATATGTACAGCGCAGTGTTGTGAGTCTTTGAGTTTGGGCTCTGCACTCCCCGGCACATCGGATTTGAAATGGAACGATGACTGTGGGGTTAAAGTGGAGACTTTCAGCTTTAATTTGAGGGCATTTGCATTTGTGGTGACACTCAAATGTAGTATGGGATATGCAGTTGACTTCTGAGTGTTATGCTATCCAGTCCCTGAGAGTTCAGAGGAAATATGAATCGTCACCCTCCTGTGACTGTCAATATAAGAGAAAGAACAGATTAGCCCTTTCACTACCACACTACAGAAGGTTAACCTTTCACTACCACACTACAGAAGGTTAACCTTTCACTACCACACTACAGACGGTTAACCTTTCACTACCACACTACAGACGGTTAACCTTTCACTACCACACTACAGACGGTTAACCTTTCACTACCACACTACAGAAGGTTAACCTTTCACTACCACACTACAGAAGGTTAACCCTTTCACTACCACACTACAGACGGTTAACCTTTCACATTACCACACTACAGAAGGTTAACCTTTCACTACCACACTACAGAAGGTTAACCTTTCACTACCACACTACAGACGGTTGACCTTTCATTACCACACTACTGTACAGAAGGTTAACCTTTCACTACCACACTACAGAAGGTTAACCTTTCACTAGCACACTACAGAAGGTTAACCTTTCACTACCACACTACCGAAGGTTAACCCTTTCACTACCACACTACAGAAGGTTGACCTTTCACTAGCACACTACAGAAGGTTAACCTTTCACTACCACACTACAGAAGGTTAACCCTTTCACTACCACACTACAGAAGGTTAACCTTTCACTACCACACTACAGACGTTTAACCTAAGAAAACCATTTGCTGTAATTTTGTGCTACTTAAAAACATAATTTCAATAAAATAGCAAACACAAAGGTATGTTCCAAATAAGTTATTTATTTAAGTACAGTGTATGAGGTTGTACAATAGTTTAATGTTGAACATTAAAACACATGCTTGCATGCACGCACACACCACACGCACGTGCACACACACACACACACACACACACACACACACACGTCACACACGTAGAACAGAGGACAGCAATCTCATAATACACAATGTGTTTTTTTTGTTTATGATTTTTTTTGTTTATATATAATAATAATATATGTATATATATACACAGTACCAGTCAAAAGTTTGGACACATCTTCTCATTGAACTGAATGAGAGCTGGCCCGTTGTCATAGTGGCCCTGCACCCCTATAAAAGATTTTAGGGAAAGCCCTGGTGCAGTTTCAGTGACTTTATTCCAATCTTACTATGGAACGGAGAAATAGTCAATGGAGAAAGTCAAACCCATTTGCACCTTTTCAAAATAATAATAGCATTCCGTATGAACCGTGGCAAGAAGACATGGTTGTTTTAGAAGCAACTCCATGAAATACATTTTCCTTATGACAGATCTTTTATAAATACTTATGAAAGAAATAACACAGAGTTCCCACTTTTGCCGAGCACATTTCTCAGACTTGAGATAATAAAAGCCACAGTTTCAGACCACAGTGATGTACCTATTTTATTTATTTAACCAGGCAGGTCAATTAAGAACAAATTCTTATTTACACTGAAGGGTAACAGGGAAAGTAAAAATAAATAAATAAAATAGAAAAGGGACAGATGATACATACATCACAGAGGTAAGGGAAATAATTAAAACACATCAAACAACCAACCAAATAAAATTATAAGGTATGTAATACATGCAGCAGAACAGTCAGTTAAAAGGCTGGGTGGCAGTTGCGGGTGTGTGTAAACAACTGCGATAGGGTCCCTTTAAAAATAGTGAGGGGGATCCATTTGTCCATTTTCTAAATCTTTTACAAGTCTTAAGTTTAAGTGTATTATCTAACCAGATACTGAGGTATTTATAAGAGCTGACTGTATCCAGAACTGAGTCATTCGTTGTTGTGATGTTTCCAGGAGGGTTAACAGACGTTTTCCCAAACCTCATAACTTTAGTTTTAGATGTGTTCAAAACAAGGTTAACTTAAGACTAGAGAAGGCTGCCTGTATACTATTGAAGCTGTCTTGAAGAGAGCGCAGAACAGCATTAGGAGAAGGTCCAACTGAATACAAAACGGTGTCATCTGCATACAAGTTAATATTAGATTTTTCTACTATATTAACAATGTTATTTATGTATGAAAGAACAAAGTGAGACCAAGAAGGGAGCCTTGAGGTACACCTTTAGTGACTGATAAGGGCTGCGACAAGTTGTAGAACCAGGTTAAGGAATCGTGGTTAACACCAATGTTACCAAGTCTGTCTCTGAGAATCGAGTGATAGATTTTCATGATTAATAAAGGTTTAATATTGAAACATATAGTACAAAGTACATGTAGGTTAAATGAGATTTGGCTAAGAGGAGTGCTCTCATCCTGGCCAGTTAGGAGACACTGAGGGGGAGAAGGGCACAGTGAGTTTAGAGTAGAGAGGGGTGGGATGTCATCTAGTTGTGAGGGGGGTTGTTGGGACAAACAAAGGAGTTCCTCCACAGGTCCTTCCAGATGAGGAGGGGTTTCAGGGCAGGGCTGCAGGTCTGCCAACACCTGGTTAACTAACACCTGCTCTTCAAGTATGTCCCAAGGATTATCACTGGCATTACTGATCATTACACTCTCTCGCTCTTTCTCTCGCACTCACTCACTCACTCACTCACTCACTCACTCACTCACTCACTCACTCACTCACTCACTCAATTAACATTACCAAAATACGACTTTGAAAATAAAAGGTAATTTTTTGAAGTATTTACAAATAAGAGTCTGTATTAGCAAAGGCCAATTCATGCAGGACAAGACTCCAGTGACATCATTTTTGGAATTACCTCCTATAGAACACAGGGCATCAGTGTTTTCAAAGACTTTTAACAGGTTGTCTTTTTGTTTTACTTGTGTGCATTTACCCTGGATTCATGAACCCTCCTATGGGTATTCATGAACCCTCTCCTGTGTCTTCCCTACTCAGCCTCGGATAATGAAAGTATAACGTGTGAAAAACAGGATTTAATGCTTATTAGAAGCAACTCTGTAGCCAGATCAGGCTAGATCAGTTTATCAAAGAATGCGTCCGTCAAACAGGTTGTCAGAAGCCTCCATTGCATCATACACTCTCCATCTGCCCCCCTGTCAATGATTCATCCCCTCTTTTATGCGATCATCACGAACACCTTGGAACACTGGTGCTTGAAATAATAATAAAACAAAATATATAATTATGTACTAGATGAATATGTACAGCGCAGTGTTGTGAGTCTTTGAGTTTGGGCTCTGCACTCCCCGGCACATCGGATTTGAAATGGAACAATGACTGTGGGGTTAAAGTGGAGACTTTCAGCTTTAATTTGAGGGCATTTGCATTTGTGGTGACACTCAAATGTAGTATGGGATATGCAGTTGACTTCTGAGTGTTATGCTATCCAGTCCCTGAGAGTTCAGAGGAAATATGAATCGTCACCCTCCTGTGACTGTCAATATAAGAGAAAGAACAGATTAGCCCTTTCACTACCACACTACAGAAGGTTAACCTTTCACTACCACACTACAGAAGGTTAACCTTTTACTACCACACTACAGACGGTTAACCTTTCACTACCACACTACAGAAGGTTAGCCTTTCACTACCACACTACAGACGGTTAACCTTTCACTACCACACTACAGACGGTTAACCTTTCACTACCACACTACAGACGGTTAACCTTTCACTACCACACTACAGACGGTTAACCTTTCACTACCACACTACAGAAGGTTAACCCTTTCACTACCACACTACAGACGGTTAACCTTTCACATTACCACACTACAGAAGGTTAACCTTTTACTACCACACTACAGAAGGTTAACCTTTCACTACCACACTACAGACGGTTGACCTTTCATTACCACACTACTGTACAGAAGGTTAACCTTTCACTACCACACTACAGAAGGTTAACCTTTCACTAGCACACTACAGAAGGTTAACCTTTCACTACCACACTACCAAAGGTTAACCCTTTCACTACCACACTACAGAAGGTTGACCTTTCACTAGCACACTACAGAAGGTTAACCTTTCACTACCACACTACAGAAGGTTAACCCTTTCACTACCACACTACAGAAGGTTAACCTTTCACTACCACACTACAGACGTTTAACCTAAGAAAGCCATTTGCTGTAATTTTGTGCAACTTAAAAACATAATTTCAATAAAATAGCAAACACAAAGGTATGTTCCAAATAAGTTATTTATTTAAGTACAGTGTATGAGGTTGTACAATAGTTTAATGTTGAACATTAAAACACATGCTTGCATGCACGCACACACCACACGCACGCGCGCACACACACACACACACACACACACACACACACACACACGTAGAACAGAGGACAGCAATCTCATAATACACAATGATGTGTTTTTTTTGTTTATGATTTTTTTTGTTTATATATATAATAATAATATATGTATATATATACACAGTACCAGTCAAAAGTTTGGACACATCTTCTCATTGAACTGAATGAGAGCTGGCCCGTTGTCATAGTGGCGCTGCACCCCTATAAAAGATTTTAGGGAAAGCCCTGGTGCAGTTTCTGTGACTTTATTCCAATCTTACTATGGAACGGAGAAATAGTCAATGGAGAAAGTCAACCCCATTTGCACCTTTTCAAAATAATAATAGCATTCCGTATGAACCGTGGCAAGAAGACATGGTTGTTTTAGAAGCAACTCCATGAAATACATTTTCCTTATGACAGATCTTTTTTTTTGTATTTTATTTTTTTTATTATTTTTTAAACAAACACATAAACAAACATGACAACACACGATAAGATATACAAGCATTAGTTGACAGTGCACATCCAATGAAATCACATTTAGTTAATTGTCTCATATAGGATATACCCTTAATACCTGTTATCTAAAAACCTACACACATATGCAGGGCCGGCTCAGGGGGTGTGCGAGCAGTGCGGTCGCACAGGGCCTCGCGGGAAGGGGGGCCTCGCAAAAAAAAAAAAAAAAAATATTTTTTTTATTATTATTTTTTAATTTTTTTGCGAGGCCCCCCTTCCCGCGAGGCCCTTTTTCATCACAGACCTAAAATCTAGTTTTGCTTATATGCTTATATATTTCACATTAGACACGTTTGTAGAATGTGTCTGACTTCCTGCCTCTGCGGCTCTGCAGACTGCAGTTTTCCGGTTTCTGCGGATTTGCTGCTCTACAGATTTTAGGATAGTGTTTCCGGCCCGTCCGCCGTAATACCAAATAGAAGAAGAAGACACGACACGAGGTAGATAATTCAGCGCTATTCAGAGGAGCGAGGCGAGTGGATGTCTTTTCAAAAGCCGCATGGATCAGAAGAAATTACACCGTGGGCCAAGAAAGTCTCCTTCCAACTTTACCATTGGCGCCGGATTGATACTGCGTTATGGTGAGTCAACCTATGATTATATTCCCGCCGTGGACCTATGCTCTCTTTCTCTCTCTCTGGAGCCAAACTGGTCGACTAGCTAATATAGTACTACTAGTAGCTAACGGTGTGTGCCTGGTGTCAGCGCCTGTATTGCTTTTCTCATGTTGTAGTTTCAGTGGTAGTGCGTTAGCTCATGGTTAGCGATAGCCGGGTTGAGCTAACTGGCTAACTGATAGCATCAAAGTAACGTGCGCAGCCAGCAGCTAACGTCGTAGCTAGCTGCCGGCTAGCTGCCGGCTGCGCACGTTACTTTGATGCCATCAGTTAGCCTAGGCTAGAGTTAGCTGTTAGCTTGTGCTACGAGTCGACCATTGACATTAGCCGTGAGAATAGCAGGGGGTTCTGGCTTATTTTGTCCCGCCAGCGAGAGGCCTTTCGTCAACGTGGAGACCTGTGTTGCGGCCTTTCGCCCTGCGTTCCTTTTGTGCAGGTAAGATTAATGAAAATGTCATGACATTACCCCACTCTTCCTTCCTTCCCCTCCCGAATGTTTTGTTAATAACGATGTTTTTTTCCAGGCAAAACATATGCTACTTCACAACATTTGGAGATACGACATGTGCTGTGTGTGAATGTCTTGGTCGCTTGTGTAGCTTGGGTAGCGTTGGGCCGTTGGCCAAAGCTGTGTGTGGCCTGGTGTCACAGTACCTGGCTAGCCTATTTAGCTGATGTCGGCCATTGGCTCCTTGCTGCTTTGGTTTCTCTGGTATAGACCCTCTTCTTCTTGTTGGATTTAAGTGTTGATCTTTGTCCTTTTGGATCTCTCATACATGCTCTAGTCTCTCTCTAACACACACACACATGACAAACACACATGTTCTCTCTCTCTCTCTCTCTCTTTCTAACACACACAGTCTGCCTATGGCGGCCTTTCTCGATGGGCTGTGCTCAAGGATCTTCAGTCACAGTGCTCAGGTATTCTGCCACTGTGTACTCTCTGTTTAGGGCCAAATAGCATTTCAATTTCTTTCCAATGTGTCTCTCTCTCTCTCTCTCTCTCTCTCTCTCTTGGATTTAAGTGTTGATCTTTGTCCTTTTGAATCTCTCATACATGCTCTAATCTCTCTCTAACACACACACACATGACAAACACACATGTTCTCTCTCTCTCTCTCTCTCTCTCTCTCTCTCTCTCTCTTTCTAACACACACAGTCTGCCTATGGCGGCCTTTCTCGATGGCTAGGCTGTGCTCAAGGATCTTCAGTCACAGTGCTCAGGTATTCTGCCACTGTGTACTCTCTGTTTAGGGCCAAATAGCATTTCAATTTCTTTCCAATGTGTCTCTCTCTCTCTCTCTCTGTACACTGTATATTGACTGTAGAACGGGAGCTCTCTCTCGCTCTCTCTTTTGCTATATGTTGACTGTATCATGCCCCGCCTCGGGCAGCGCTATTATTTAAGAATATGTTGACTGTTTGTTTGTTGACTTTTTTTTTTTTTAACCTTTTGGGGGGGGGGGGGGGGGGGGGGGGGGGTCGCGTTAAATCTCGCACAGGGCCTCGCATTTCTCCCAGGCGGCCCTGCACATATGCTCCAGCTCGTACCCCCCCCTCCCGGACCCCCCATTGGATAATCCATCCATTTTCCCTCGCTCCTAACCAGACATTACCATTATATGCTAGCTTTTATTTTCTCCACCACTTCTAACCACAATGTCATTTTGGATTCATTGAGACCCAAAATTCTTGCTGTAGATATTTCTTGATAGATCACATCGAGATATGTAATAATCCAGACCTTTCGGCAAATTTTTTCTGGTTGGAACCATCGTGATGCTATCAGCTTTTTAGCCACTGTGATACTCGATAAAAACAAACTCTTTAGCTGTGGATGTACTGCACACTCAAAAACATCATTCAGCAGTAATACAGAGGGGTGTACAGGTATATTCCAAGTTAAGAGATTTGATAATTGCTGGGTCACCTCTTTCCAGAATATCTTAACTGGTGGGCAGTCCCAGTACATGTGCATAAATGTCCCCTCGTCCCCATTTGTACATAAGGAGCATTTGGAGTCTTGTATAAGACCCATTTTTTTCAGTCTTATAGGAGTCAAGTATGTCCTGTGAATATAGTTAAGATTGATTTGTTGATGGTCCGGGTTCCTTGATGTGAGTCGAACATTTGCCCAGGCTTCTTGCCAATCAAAATCACTTTCCAGGTCTGGTATATCCCTCCTCCAGACGGAGTCTAGGTGGAGGGTTTCATATGAGGACGTTAGTAATTGATGATAAAAATCTGAAACAAAACCTCTTGATGTCTCTCTTTCATAGAAGAATTTGTGGTATCTGTGGTGTTGAATTGGTTTCGTTAATGGAACACCTTGAGTCTTCAAACATAACAATAACTGTAAGTAAAAAAGATGTGTGGATTTGGTGATAATTTTTTTTCCGTATTTCTTCATAATTACAGAAACCCTGTTTGTTAAAAACATCCCCTAATGAGTATGCCTTGCTTTTCCCATATAGGGAATCTTATAGGTCGTTTTCCAATCAAGAGTGCATTGTTATTGAATAAGGGAGTATGATTGTGCCATTTATGTGGGTTAGGATATTTTTTTTGTGTTTCACGCCATATCCGGATCGCATGAGTAATTATGGGGCCAAATTTCCGTTCGCAATGCTTGATTGATAGTTTAGTGTATGCTATGTCCTTCAGTCTATGTGGGGCTACTATGTTTTCTTCTAATTTTCTCCAGGATACTAATGCTTGGGGATCAAACCATGTTGTCAATGGTCTTAATGTGTACGCCTTAAAATAGTGGAAAAAATCTGGAAATGCCATGCCACCGTCTGCTTTATTTCTCTGTGCGGTGGATCTTTTTATACGTGGTGGTTTGTTATTCCAAATAAATTTGTATGTGGAGGAGTGTAATTTTTTCCAGTAACCCTCTGGAGGGGGTAACGGTAGCATTGAGCTGAAGAAGTTGATTCTAGGTAGTACCAGCGTTTCCGTTAGCCGGTAATTACCGGTATTTGTCCGGCAAAATCTCTTGAAGTCCGACATATTTAATTTCTCCGGTCTTAATGTCCGGTGAAAATAATTCCCTGAGTCTAAGCACAATTTGATTATTTGAATTGTATTAAAATAGGCTAAAATTAAATAGCCTATGCGATGAACGTAACGATCATTACATTTGTTTCCTCGTTGCTTCTAATAATGACAACGACGTTGTCAGCGAGAGCTTTAAAAACGTAGGTCTCGGTTCGCTTCATCGGACCAAACGCGAACCAAATATAGGAAGTGATTATTATTACCACTGCTCGCAGCACTCACTGCAAAACAAGCACACTGCATCTAATCTCTCTATCTCTCTATCTATCTCTCTATCTATCTATCTATCTATCTATCTATGTCTGTGCATCTTGGGAAGAAGGAAGAAAAAACGCGGCTTATTATTATTACCGAGGCGCGCGGCTTATTATATTATTAAAACGGCTACTTGTGGGCACTCATAAAAACACCGTGGTCTACAAGTTGTTTAGCGAGATGATGGTGGTAATGTTGTGCTTCAATAGAACAATGGATCAATGCCATGTCAAAACTCGGCTCCGCTGATCTGGGCTCCGCAGTACACACACAGACACACACACACGCGCGCGCGCACACACAGGATCGCAGCCACACACACATTTCCACTGTCCAATAGACAAGCGCCCTTTTCGACCGCGTGACATTGAGGTGGAGAGAGTAGTCACGCAAACCACGATAATGTTGCAGTCTCTCTGCTTTCTCAGTTCTTCGCTTGATATAATTAATACAAATGTCCAATATAACGGAATTCGTTAGCTCATAAAAATGTGATTATAACAGACTGCTGTTTAGTGTCACTGCCACATACGCGGTCTATTTTATTTCAAGTCAGCAGCAGCACGGAGACGGAGTATCGAGGGACTTATTTTATTTGGAATATATTAATGACTGTATACGCAAAAGTAGCCTAGTTTTAAGTAATAATATTATAAATCTACATGCCTTGAGGATGACATTCTTTATATAGCCTGCCTATTAATTGTTTTAAAGCTCAATAAACTATGACCGGAATTAATCTCATTTGTCCGGTAGTTGAAATCTTGCAGGTCACGGAGACCGGCAACAATTTTTTCTAACGGAAACCCTGGGTAGTACGTCCATCTTAACTATTGATATCCGTGCCTGTACTGAGTTTTTAAGTTTTGCCCACCTATCAAGGTCGTCTTTGATTTTGTTTTGGATTTTTGTGTAATTGTGCTTCACCGTTTGTCTTATGGTGGGGAATATTTCCACTCCCAAACATCTAAAATGTTTTACCATAGGTATCTCTCCTGGGAGGGTTATATCTTTTTTTGCAGGGGCGTTAAGTGGAAGGAAAGCCGACTTCGGCCAATTTATCTTGAATCCCGATAAATCTCCAAAGTTCTCAATCAACTTGAGCAGATGAGGCAGTGTGGTGTTGGGGTTTTGCATGAACAGTATTACGTCGTCCGCATATAAACTAATTTTATGTTGTGTGCCCTTGATTACGATTGGTTCAATGGATTGGGATTGTCTTATATATTGTGCTAAAGGTTCTAATGATAGATCGAATAGTCCGGGACTAAGAGGGCAACCCTGTCTAGCTGAGCGTGATACCGGAAAGATTCCGGAGGTGATTATACCTGTTGTAATCATGGCCGATGGGTCTTTGTATACTACTTTAATCATATCAATGAAACCTTTACCTAACCCCATCTTCTCTAATACTGCCCATAGATGCGACCATTCCAGCCTGTCAAAAGCTTTCATTGCATCCAGGGACAGCATCGCCTTAGGTATGGTGTCGTCCTTGTCGGCATCTAGTACGTGCAGTATTCGTCTTATGTTATCAGTGATCAGGCGGCCTCTTATGAAGCCAGTTTGGTCCGGATGAACTAAAGACGTCATATGCTTTTGTAATCTGATGGCTAATACCTTAGAGTACAGTTTGATATCGGTTCCGAGGAGGCTTAAGGGTCTGTAACTACCGCACTCGGTGGGGTCTTTGTCTTTTTTGAGAAGGACTGTTATGAGTGCAATATTGTCGTTCTTATGGAAGTTCCCCTCCTTGACTGAGTATAAGATCATATTTAGTAATAAGGGTCCAATTATGTCCCAACAAGAGAGGTACATTTCTGGTGGGATACCGTCTCCCAGGAGCCTTACCACTTTGCATTTCGGATATGGCCTTCTTGAGTTCCTCTAGTGTGATCGGTGTTTCTAACTGTTTAGCGTCATCCTCTGAAAGTTTAGGGAGAATAATTTGATTAAGATATGTGTCCATTTTGTTTTGATCGAAGGTCGTTTCTGATTTATATAAGTTGGAGTAGAATTCTTTGAATGTCACGTTTATTTTTTCAGGGTCTGTTTCAAGTACTTGTTGTGCTCTAATGGTAGTTATATCTGCACATTTTGCATTAATTCTTAATCGCATGGCTAATAGGTGACTAGGTTTAGAACCTTGGGAGTACTGCTGTTGTCTTGTGCTACGTATTTGTATTTCCGATTGTTGTCTGTATATGGCATTGATCTCTTTTTTTAGTACCTTAACTTGATTTTCTAGTCGAGTTGAGTTGTTGTATTGTAAAGAATTAAATAACGTTGAGTAAAGCGTTTCCAGTTCAGCCAGTTTTGTGCATCGATTCTTGCGCATTTTGGAGGAAAAGCTATCAGTGAAATCCTTGATCATTCCCTTTACCGACATCCATATTATTCTGGGGTCTTGCACCGAGTTTGCATTCTCCCGTAGGAATACTGTAAGAGCTTCTTTGAGTTGTGTAATGAATTCCTTGTTATTAAGCAGCATCGAGTTAAATCGCCATCTTGGGGCTCGGGAAGATAGTATACCAAATGTTCCTTTTAGGAGTAAATAACAGTGATCTGATAGTGTATTGGGTATCATTTCCACTTCATAGTTATCAAATAGTCTCGGGGATGCAAAGACATAATCTATTCTGGATAATGTGTTATGTCTCGCAGATCGACAAGAGTACTTTCGGGTCGTGGGATTAAGTGATCGCCATAAGTCATTTACACCTGTAATCTTCGACCAATCCTTTAATGCATTAGATGAATTATTTTGTTCGCTGGAAAAGGCGAGGTAAAATTTGTCCATCCTTGGATTCCAAATGGCATTAAAATCTGCACCTATTATAAATGAGTAATCGGGAAGGTCTAACATTGCTTTGGTTAGTGTAGTGAAGAAACCCACTTCGTACAAATTTGGGGCGTATACCGCTACCAACGCTATTTTCCTGTTCTTGTGTACAATCTTAGCTATAGTTATCCGACCATCTACATCAGACCATACTCCCTTTAATTCAATATTCAACTTACGTCTAACGACTATGGCTACACCTCGAGTTCTCGTACCAAAAGAAGAGTGACTAATATTATGATATGTGTTGTCCGCTAACGTATCTATGTCTTTCTCTAGAATGTGCGTTTCGCTTAGCAGAGCAACGTCCACCTGTTCTTTTTTCATCAGTGTGAGCACGCTTTTGCGTTTGTGTTGGTTATTTATTCCCCCAGTGTTCCAGATCATTATATTCAAACTAGCCATAATCTATACATGTTGTTGTGTAGTTATTGGTAATGCTTCTGGAGTGCGAGGCAACAATAGATATACATCCAACTAGTGAGGTCCCGTTGAGAGCAGAGCTTAAAAACATGCATATATACAAATAAAAATCCCCTTTCCCCCCCTCCCACCGAGAGTCGTACAGGATTGTGTCCCATAGACACATCCTACACGTATGACTCCCTCCCTTAGGCCACCGGATTACCCAAATTGAGTTTTGTAATCCTATTCTTCCTATGCTAATTGCCATAGGATCTAAAACTTTCATTCTAATTAGATAGAATGTCGCTTTTGGTCTTGCGCCTTCCCATTAATGTACTAACAATAGTTTGAAAAATGAAAAATATACCTTCATTAATATATTCATTTGAACCTTCTACTAACTTATGTAGGAAACATCAGAAAAAAGGAAAAGAGTGGAGATAAACACTAACACCTTAACACTTTGACTGCCGGAAAACGCTTAAAAGTGTCATTCCCGGCCATGCTCAAGTTGCCGGAGGACGCTTTACAGCGTCCTTATATCAATATTTCAAAAATCTGCGAGATCCACCAGGAGGACCCACTGAGCTCTCTGGCGGTTCAGGAGTGCCATCTGGTGGCCGATCGGCGCAATCGCTTAACAGGAAGTGCTACGGAGGTTGTGCTGATCGGCCGTATTACTTCCGGGCACTCGCTATAGGTTCCGGGACTCGATCTCGACACACTACATGGCGATCGAATTATAAACGCCCCCTAGCCCATCCGGTCAACATCAGATGATGTGTAGTAACTTCTAGAAGTACGTCTAGTTGGAATTTTTTATATCGCGCTGATTGCCATAAAACTGTATTGCATCATCAATATAATGCATTTGGGGCTATAGATCACGTTCTGGAGAAAGCTGCAGAAAGAGATGAAAACATACTTATACATTAGACCATACTTTACTATGAATATGTGAATGAAAACGTTTAACGTTGCTACACAATGAACAATACATATAGGACTTTGAATGGGCCCTAATAATGGCAATGTAGCAATAGAATTTAAAAAGTTATAGCCATGCAAAGAAGGGGTACTTCTCCATAGACAAATAGAGCCGGCAACCTATGGTATATCATGAATTTAACCCATGGCAACCAAAGTGTTAAAATGAAAAAAAATAACAATGAAAGATAAAAAATAAAAAAAGGAGTGAGAACTAAAATAAAACTCATCAGAGAAAAACAGAGAAAATAAAATTGAGTAAAGAGAAAAAAGAGAAAAACAGAGACTTTTAGAGCTACATTGTGCAAATCTCTAAATCAGTGGAGTAATTATTTAAAATATTAGAATAACCTTGTCGTGCTTATACATTTAGTTGTGGCTAATGTATTTTTTTTTTTTTTTTTTTTAAGCCTTATTAAAGCCTAATTAGACTTCAGTCCTTGAATCCTATGCTTATTCACACCGGATGTTAGTGTTAAATTTACAGGCCTTCGTTGAAGGGGTGCATTATATTCTAGAAGGTTGTAGAATACTAGTAAATATGTAAACACTGCTGTTATGTTCCAGAATGATCTTCCTACCCAGGGGTCATGACCTTCTAGTATTATCCGGGATATTCCTTTGTGTCCCTGAGCAGTCGAGAGAGGAGCCCAGAATGTTCCAGAATGTTCATAATGTCAATGTTGGATTATTGTCTCCACAGAGACCAGAAGACTGTAAATATAATGCCTTACGAGCCATATTAAACATCTTGTGCCTTATTGTTGCCAGCGTGCATATCATCTGTTACTTTTGTTGAGCCGTGGTAAAGTCATTCTAATAAAATTACTAAAATACAAAGAGAAAGAGAGAGATGAGTAAGCTTATCTGATTCGAGCCAGTGTTGCGTCCTGCCCGGGGGGACCAGATCCATGTTGCTTCATGTAATCTTCGGCGGCTTTAGGCGTGCGTATACCCTGCCTAATACCGTCTTTTCCCAAGATCGATAATAGTGCCGGGTAGTTAAGGATTGGCCTGAGACCACTCTTAAACATTCTCTGCATCACATCCTTGTAGGGGAAACGCTGAGCGATGGCCTCCTTACATAGATCTTCGTAGATAGATATTGAATTTTCACCATATTTCAGTTTCCCCCTTTGATTGCGCGCTGCTCTAATGATGACGTCTCTTATTACCGTCTTACGCAGGGTAACAATGATAACTCTCGGACCGTTACCTCTTTGGCCTCGTGTACCGACTCTAACATTGGTCCACTGTCGGCGCTGTGGGAAGGGTGTTATTACCTAAAATATCTACTAACACTGTTGGAAAGCTGTCGTCTGTGCAATTGACTGATTCATCTAGTCCCACAATGCGGATATTATTTCGCCTGTAGTAACGTTGGGTCTCGAGCTGCCTCTCCATTGCTTTCTCTTCGACTTCTTGTTTTTTCTTCCGACACTCTTCTTCCACCTGTTTTATCTCCTTCGATAACTCTGTTAATCCATCGTTGACGTTCTTCTCGTTCACTTGGACCATCTGTGTAATTTCTATCACCGTATTCTCCACTGCCGTGATTCGCCCGGCCTGTGCAGCGGCTGCTTTCATAACCTCTTCGAATTTAGCATCGACGTGTGCTTTGAATTCATCTTTGAGTTCCTCGATGTGTAATTTGAAAGCTACCATCTGATCCTTCCCTACTTGTATCTGATCTTTTATCAGGATAGTCAGAGAGTTGAAGTCGGGTTGTGAAATTGCACTGCTTGTGTCAGTTGATGTTGTGGGTGCAATGATGGACCCGATGGGTTTGTTGGAGATTATCTTCTCAAGTTCCCCTGCTTTATCTCTTACGGTATTTTTACACGTCGTTACCGTTGTGTTGTCAACTGCTGTCTCCCTCTCGGGGCCAGTCATCGTTGGTCCCGGTATATTCTCCACTATAGTCCCCCCATCGGGGCTAGTCAACAACGGTACCGCCGTTGCCTCGCCTGTTGTATTTTTTTACCGTGTCAAAATAGGCGCCGTTGGAGTATCTGTGCCGAATCTCTTTCCAACCTTTTTCTTATCCTTAATATCCATGTTGAGTCTTTATGTCTTTTGATATAGTTAGTAGAAGGTCTTATCAATACATACGATGTGGTTTAATCTCTTTTGGTATTGTTCAAATAAGGTTTTTAAACGAAATTAACGTTGACGGGAGCGGAGCTGTAACCAAACATGTGTCGCTTCACATTGCGTTATGACAGATCTTTTATAAATACTTCTGAAAGAAATAACACAGAGTTCCAACTTTTGCCGAGCACATTTCTCAGACTTGAGATAATAAAAGCCACAGTTTCAGACCACAGTGATGTACCTATTTTATTTATTTAACCTTTATTTAACCAGGCAGGTCAATTAAGAACAAATTCTTATTTACACTGAAGGGTAACAGGGAAAGTAAAAATAAATAAATAAAATAGAAAAGGGACAGATGATACATACATCACAGAGGTAAGGGAAATAATTAAAACACATCAAACAACCAACCAAATAAAATTATAAGGTATGTAATACATGCAGCAGAACAGTCAGTTAAAAGGCTGGGTGGCAGTTGCGGGTGTGTGTAAACAACTCTGCGATAGGGTCCCTTTAAAAGTAGTGAGGGGGATCCATTTGTCCATTTTCTAAATATTTTACAAGTCTTAAGTTTTAAGTGTATTATCTAACCAGATACTTTAAGTGTATTATCTAACCAGATACTGAGGTATTTATAAGAGGTGACTGTATCCAGAACTGAGTCATTCGTTGTTGTGATGTTTCCAGGAGGGTTAACAGACGTTTTCCCAAACCTCATAACTTTAGTTTTAGATGTGTTCAAAACAAGGTTAACTTAAGACTAGAGAAGGCTGCCTGTATACTATTGAAGCTGTCTTGAAGAGAGCGCAGAACAGCATTAGGAGAAGGTCCAACTGAATACAAAACGGTGTCATCTGCATACAAGTTAATATTAGATTTTTCTACTATATTAACAATGTTATTTATGTATGAAAGAACAAAGTGAGACCAAGAAGGGAGCCTTGAGGTACACCTTTAGTGACAGATAAGGGCTGCGACAAGTTGTAGAACCAGGTTAAGGAATCGTGGTTAACACCAATGTTACCAAGTCTGTCTCTGAGAATCGAGTGATAGATTTTCATGATTAATAAAGGTTTAATATTGAAACATATAGTACAAAGTACATGTAGGTTAAATGAGATTTGGCTAAGAGGAGTGCTCTCATCCTGGCCAGTTAGGAGACACTGAGGGGGAGAAGGGCACAGTGAGTTTAGAGTAGAGAGGGGTGGGATGTCATCTAGTTGTGAGGGGGGTTGTTGGGACAAACAAAGGAGTTCCTCCACAGGTCCTTCCAGATGAGGAGGGGTTTCAGGGCAGGGCTGCAGGTCTGCCAACACCTGGGTCACTTGCGTTTGTTTTTCACGTTGTACAGGTATACCCATAGAATGAACACTAGTATCACCCAGGTACAGCCAGTAGAATAGCAAAGAAAGCTAACCAACCAGTAATGTTCATATGAAGAGTTTTCTCCACATATTCAAAATGTCCTCCCCCACTTGGGTCAGTCCGACCACCTATCATCTCACCCCGGCTTACAGACCTCTAATCAGCAAAACAAAGCCTTGGCCTGAGGGGGCTTCCACTCAACCTCAGGATGGTTTTGAGCAAAACTCACTGGGATTTATTTTCACAACAAGACATAGAAGTCTATATGTCCACTGTCCTGTTTTATAATATACAGAACTGTATTGATATGGTTACAGTTGAAACGCATCAGATGCTTTCCAAACGGCAAACCAAACAATGACGAGGGTTAAGCTCCGGCTGCGGGACCGGGACAGCCTTGAGGTCTGGCAATGCCATTAACACATCTCTCCATGCTGCACTGACCCATTTGGAACACCCGGGGACATACAGTACGTCACAACAGCTCTGCGTTCAATACCATCATCTCCAGTAGGATGGTGATCAACCTGCTCGACCCGGGTGACGGTCAACACATATGCAAATGCAAGGATTTTCTGACAAACCGACCACCGACTGTCAGGCTGGGAACCCATAATTTCAAGACACAGCACTGGAGCCCCACAGGGACTGCCAGACTACCTCTTCTTCAGGCACCCTATGCCGGGACTGAAGGCCATTTTCAGAGGGCTCTTGACCTCTCAACTCAAGATATCTGAATGAGAATGGGCTCACTGGAAGGGACATGTCTCATTTTTACAGCCAGGCTAATATATGCTAGTCCCATGCAGATTGAGACCCAAGCCATGCAGTTTTATAAGCAAGTATTATGTGTATAGTTGTATACTATAATAAGGTTTGTTCAACTATAAAATATCCCTCCTCCATTATCTTTGTCAAAAATGTATAGCAAAAATGAACCTGAACTATTTTGCCGACCATACTATGCACTGTAGTATGCATGCACCCTCCTCTCCCCCCTGCTATACCCCCCCCCCCCGTTGCTTCTGCTAAACTGTATTGTACATTGCATTTTTACCCACTGCTAATTATTGCACATTGCACATCACATAAAGTACATTTTTCTTTGGAACTGTACATAGCCATTTTGTTATTTTAAATGTATATACCGTAGTATAATATCTACATCCTGTTATCTGCACTACACACTTTATTTTAGAACTGTATATAGTCATCTTGCTGTTGTTTTATTTTATTTTATTCTATGCTATTTTTATTTTAGGTTATTTATATTATATTGGATACTGCTATGGTCGAGGAACCACAACAAAGTTAATTTCAATTAAAAAAATGTTTTAGCTGTAAGGTGCTGAATGACGTGACGGTAAAGGAATCTGGATCTGTAAACGTCTGCACTCTAGCTAGTTGTAGAGAGGGGCTGGCCACAACGCACAGAAACATGTTCAGATTGTGATACATTTCACTGGAGAGCAAACCGAGACCAGTAAGAATACACCCTGAGCATCCCGTCTCGGAAAAGCAAATTTTTGATTGCCCATTGTCTGCTATTGTAATAATAATAATAATAATAATAATAATAATAATAAAAAACTTTATTTGTATACTGTAGCACCTTTCATACAGAAACTGCAGCTCAAAGTGCAGACATATAAAATCACAGTTTTTCACATTAGGATCTAAGTAAAGGAGTAAAATAGTGCAATAGTGCAGTGCAATAAAATAGTAGAATAGAATAGACATAAAATGAGCACATAAAAAGTGCAGACATATATAATCAGTTTTTTTTTACAGTGCAATAAAATAGTTCTGGATGACCGTTTAACAGTTTAAAGTCGTCTTTACTGTAGCCCAGTGAGAGCCTGCAGGGCAATTGTAGCTAGCTCAATACTGGACTGGTCAATTAAATAATGGTCTCTATGGTAGACAGACCACAAATAGGGTCTAAGGTAAAAAATAGTAAAAACATAGTTATTCTTTAAGTAACAGAGTTCCCACTTTTGCTAAAGCACAGTTCTCAGACTTGACATAGCCTTTTTTATCTGTGTTAAACTAGTCGGTTGTATCCATGATGTCAAACTACAGTGTGTTTTGTAGCCATTTCAAACTACAGTGATGTACCGACTTGAATGACTTCCTTCTTGGAAAGAAGCTCACGGAACAATACGTGGCTCCGGACCTGTTTTCATGCAATGTGTTCAAACAGGATTCCTGGTCTGAAAACCATTTTATGACTTTACAGACTTTACACAATGAAAACTGCTGATCTGACCCGTGGTCTTCAATAACAATTACTATTCTAGAGGCTTCATCAATACAGACAGTGATCTTACCCCTAAAAATCTCAATCTTCTTCACCAGGTAGTGTTCATAAGAAGTTCAGTGTGTGGTCACTGTATCTGTACTTCACGCCAAATGTTTTGACTTCCCCACCTATATGCTTTCAAGTGTTTGCAGTCAGTGTCAGGACTGCCAACATCAACGGTGAAGAAGATGAATTTCCCAAAATGTTGTCGTGTTCTTTTAAGTCTCCGAGTTGGGGAGAGAAACCCCTCCCCCCCATCAGTGGAACTGCAACCCCTTCCGGTCTGGCATGACCAGCAGTGTGAAATCTTATCTGCAAACAGGAAACACGTGATAGATTCAAGATTGTTTATTGTCATGTGCACAGTTATTGTCATGTGCACAGTTAAACAGACATTTAACTTTTGCCATACAGTGAAAATCTTATTTTGCTAGTCCGCCCTTCACACAAAATCACACAGATCACACTGTTCTTAACTAGCAAATGAGCAACATAAATACAAGCAATGCTAAAAAACAAGGGGATCTTTAAAAGAAAATTGGAAGATATGTACAAGGCACAAGTGAGTAACATTAACAATTATTGCACGTTCCATTCACAGTAGGATCCAGTAGTGTTTATAAATATAGGGGTGACAATGGGTCACAGCAGCAGCTAAAGTTACTTTAGTGTTCACAGTTCAGGGGAAGGGTGACCGTGAGGTCACAGCAGCAGTCAGTCAGTGTCTTTTTGTCGAGGGTACTACTAGAACTATGTAGTCTCGTTTATAGAACATGAATGTGAATCACAAATGTGCTTCACAGTGCAGATATCTTGCTTGCTTGATCTGTTTTCTCTTAACCTATTTTGTTGTAAAAGTTACAACAAAGTTAATAATTTACATTGACATTCGTGTAACAACATCTTGATCACGATATTGAGTAAAACTATCTACCTCCCTCTCTCTCTATCTATCTCCCTCTCTCTCTCTCTAGTCTTTTAGTCTCCTAAAGGGCGGCAGAGGTGTTCTTCTTCTAGCTAACCCAAATGACTAGATGACTGGAATGACATTTTGACAGGTTAATACAGAGATGCTTTCTGTATTCTTTGCAGGGAAGGTATGAGGAGTTGCTCACAGATTCAGACTTTGTTGGGTACACCAGAAGTTACCTTATAAATATAAGTAGTTTGTCTACTCATGCCTTCCCACCAAAGAGAGTGCAATTTTGTCACACAATGAAGCTCATACATCCTAAGTGGGAAAAAAGGCACAGTGTAGTGTATGTGTCGGAAAATCCCACAGTTCGGTAGCCAATATTCTATGGATTTTATTAAATGTATGGTTAACCCCTCTTGGAGGCATGACCTTGACTATACAGATTGTTATTTATGGTTAACCCCTCTTGAAGGCATGACTTTGACTATACAGATTGTTATTTATGGTTAACCCCTCTTGAAGGCATGACTTTGACTATACAGTTTATTTATGGTTAACCCCTCTTGAAGGCATGACTTTGACTATACAGATTGTTAATTATGGTTACCCTTTCCTGGAGGCATGAATTTGACTATACAGATCGTCAGCTATGCAGGACTGCCAACATCAACAGTGATGAAAGTAAAGAGCTTATCTTTCTCAGTCTTAACCACGCTGTACTTGAGTGAGTTGATTCCATCTTTGTCCATTTTTACTTTGGTTTCCGCTATTAGAGCAAACCTCTTCTTATTGTTCTCATTGTGAAAGTCTCTCGCATGCCTGATCATCCTGTATTTGCCAATGTGATGGTCTGGCCGAGAGAGGGACATGCCACGGAGTAAAGTGCGTTTGTACATTTCGTCGTCCTCACCTCCCCAACCCCAGAATCGATTGGGGAAACCATTGACCTTCAAGAACTGTTGTTTAGACAGAGCTGTAACTCCACCAAATATAGTTTTATATGGCAGCTTGAAACCAAACTTGTCCACAGCCACAGACAGGTGCCGAGGCTGGCTAAAACATTTGTAGATGTTGCGGTCGTCCATGGGAACCAGGTCCACATCGCTGAAGACAAAACAGTCGTAGTCGTCCTCCCTCAGGGCCTCAACGAAGCCCACGTTCATCAGCTTTGCTCTGTTGAACGTCCCGTTGCCGTGCTGGTTGATGATGTAGATGCCGTAGTCCAGCTGCTGGCGTTGCAGGATAGGATGGAGGTAGTACAGCCAGTACTTCAGGTGGTGGAACCGGTTGCGAAACGGGACGATGACCGCCACCTTGTCTCGAGCGATGCAGTCTTGGGGTTTGAATTGCCCTCCGTCCTGGAGATCAGGGTTCTCCCTCCTGACTGAGTCTAAAGTCAGTGGCTTGTTGAACTCCACTGCAAATGGTCCCACCAGCTTAGGAGGCCTTTCTGGGCAGGGCTGCAGGCCTTCAAACTCCTGGGTCTCTTGCGTTTGGTTTTTATGTTGAAGTACAGGTACCCGTATATCCATAGCATTAACACTGGAATCACTCCGGTACAGGCAGTAGGATAGAAAACACAGCACACCCAACAGTAATGTTCCTAAGAGTATTCTCATATTCAACATTTCAAAAACAAGTAATGCTCCTTTGGAATGTCTACTAATCCTGTACTAAGTGACATTTATCTTAAAGATGTAACTTATCTGAGGCACTACAAGACGTCCCACCACTCTCTGCCTAAACCATGTCTGACAGCAGTGGATACAGACTTCTCTTAAATACTTGAACCCCTTGCTTTGAGAGACTGAACCTGTTTGACAGCAGTGGACACAGGCTTCTCTTAATGACTTGAACTACTTGCTTAGAGAGACTGAACCTGTTTGACAGGACAATGGTTTATACTGAAGTCCAAACCCGTTTGTTGAAAAAGCAGGACATGCCACGGAGTGAAGTGCGTTTGTACATTTCGTTGTCCTCACCTCCCCAACCCCAGAATCTAACAGAAAACAGAATCTAACAGAAAAGAAAATAACTGTTGTTTAGACAGAGCTGTACCAACCCTATCCTATGATTTCCACTATGTTCCTAATGTTTTTCTGTATTTGTGTATTTCTGTTTTAATGTTTTTCTGTATACAAGTACATATGATTATCCATTACACATGTATAGGAGAAACGTGAATAAATGTGGATAAACATAACAAATGCAGTTGCTTCCATGCAGGTGTTACTGCATGATACAATTAAGCAATTAACACCAGAACACCATTAACACTGTGGCATCACGTATATACTAATGCTGAGCAGGCCTAGTTGACCTCAAACTTGGATCAAGATGGCAAGAGGAAAAGATCTAAGTGGTTTCATTATAGACAGGTTTCTTGACCTCGTCAGACTCAGTGTCTCATCATGCACATCAAGGAGGCAAAAAGCAACGTAATCCTGGTCAGAACAACAGGGCAGACTACAATATATTTGCATTTGTGATCTAAACAATCAATCCATGTCAAAACTACATATGTAAAAGGTGAAAGGCTCATGACATCCAACCATTTTCATTTGAAACAACCTTTAGTCGGGAGTGTCATGGTTTCTCCATAGAGCTCCATTATACTTTTAGTCAGGAAAGTGTCATGGTTTCTCCATAGAGCTCGCTTATACTTTGTCAGGGAAGTGTCATGGTTTCTTCATAGAGCTCCATTATACTTTTAGTCAGGGGAGTGCCATGGTTTCTCCATAGAGCTCCACTATACTTTTAGTCAGGGGAGTGGCATGGTTTCTCCATAGAGCTCCATTATACTTTTAGTCAGGGAAGTGTTATGGTTTCTCCATAGAGCTCCATTATACTTTTAGTCAGGAGAGTGCCATGGTTTCTCTTGGCTGTTGGCTGTGTTTGCCTATTACACGTTAGCTCCCCTGCTATCTGAAGGACATTGAGTTGTTTAGGAACTGCATATCTCAATAGCCAGTAGGGATGAGCCCGAATAACACAAGATAAGATAATCCTTTATTGATCCCCTTGGGGAAATTAGAGCATCATAGCAGCATGGGGAGGGGAGGTACAGGTATAGGCAGCAGTGTTTCCCCTGAAAAAAAATTCAACAGCGGTGCTGTGCTGCGCGCACGCTGCCGGAATCCATTTTTGTGCGTGCGCACGTGCTGTCGGAATCCATATTAACGCACGTAACCGTAATAACTTAAAACTACCTTAGAATTGTTCGAGATATTCATGTTCATGTTCATGGAGTCGTGTGAATTTGCTAGGATGTTTTTGGTGTGTCCGAAGTGAAAATATCTTGTATTTGGTACAATAAGTCCAATATTGAGTAGAATTATCTTGAATTATTTTATTCCACTGGCAGATAATTTGATTAATAGCATTTGATACTATTAATCATGATATATTAATCAGGAAATTGGAAAGATATGGGATCAGGGGGGTAGTATTGGACTGGGTGAGAAGCTATCTAAATAAAAGACAACAATTTGTGACAATGAGAGATTATAAATCTGAATGTTTGGACATTGCTTGTGGTGTCCCCCAGGGGTCAGTGTTGGGTCCAAAACTGTTCATCTTGTACATTAACGAGATATGTAAAGTATCCAATATATTTAAATGTATTTTATTTGCGGATGACACTAATCTTTTTTTCTGGTGAGAATATCCAGCAGATTTTAGAGGTCATCACATCTGAAATGAAGAAATTAAAAAAAAATCGTTTGATAGAAACAAATTATCATTGAACTTGAGCAAAACTAAAATTATGTTATTTGGAAACTGTAGATTAAATACTCAAGTACAAGTTAAAATAAATGATGTGATTATTGAAAGAGTTTATGACCATTTTACCATATTTAAATTACTGTGCTGAAGTCTGGGGAAACAATTATAAGTCTACACTACAACCACTTTTTATACTCCAAAAAAGGGCCATAAGGATAGTTCACATTGCAGGTTATCGTGATCACACAAACATATTATTTTTAAAGTCAAAAACATTAAAGTTAAATGATCTTGTGGAATTTAAAACGGCACAATTAATGTATAAAGCAAAAGGTCATGTACTTCCAGGAAACATTCAAGAACTGTTCTTTGATAGGGAGGGGGGTTATAATCTGAGGGGAGAACTCAATTTAAAAGTGCTTAATGTACGCACTACCATGAGAAGACACTGCATCTCAATATGTGGAGTGAAACTGGAACAGTCTAAATGTGGTGCTAAAGCAATGTCCAAACATGAGACAATTCAAACTGATGTATAAGGAAATGATGTTCACGAGGTACAGGGGTGAGGAAGGGACTTGATATTCACAGGTGTTTACATTTTTTTTTTTATTTCTTTCATGTTTTACTTATATAGTTTTTGTTTTTTGCATATATATATATATATATATATATATATATAATTTTCTTTTTTATGTTTTAAAATAGTATACTCATTTGAGTAGTGGAAAAGGGGTAGGATTAAATAAGTGTATACTTCTTCCTACTCCTTTTCGAACATGTAGATTGAGTTGTGTTTTGCTTTTGTTATTGTTTGTTTGTATTCATTGCATGTTCGAAATAAAGATTTCAAATCAAATCAGATAATTTTGCTTATTTCTTTCTTGATTTTGGTCAATTTAATCTACCGGTAAAATGTTAACCTTGTTTTCTTAAAACAAGATTAAATTGACCAAAATCAGAAAAAGCTAAATTATCTGCCAGTGGGATAAGATAATTCAAGATAATTCTACTCAATATTGGACTTATTGTATCAAATACAAGATATGTTCACTTGATAAGATTACATTTGTTTGCAGTGTAGTTGTAATCAGGGTAAATGTCAAGATTAATTACATGCCTCAACACTTAAGAAAATGTACACTATTTGTATTGAACATAGATATACCGGTAGATGATTTAATAGATAATATAAATAGAAAACATAGACATAGATACATAGAACATACTAACTGTCTAACATACACAAATCATAACAGCACTTTACACTTAAGAAGTCTCAGTGGCATAGGCTACATTCTGCCTTAGAGCATTTAATTTTCCTGGGCTTTTGAAAGAAAAGCTCCAGGGCTCTTTGGTCGGGAATTCACTGGTAGGGGGCCCATTGATGCTGAGACGCATACAAGCGGCCAGATGGTCTCCCTGCAGCCTGTTCCTCAGGTCAGTCTTCACCTGTAAATACGGAATCAATCACTGCATCAATTTCAAGATCCTCCTCATCACCTACAAAGCCCTTCACTCCCTTGCCCCCCGGTACCTAGCTGACCTCCTCCATCCCTACATCCCACCCCGGAGGCTGCGGTCCTGACTCCGGTCTCCTCTCCATCCCCACCACCAACATGTTGGTCCCAGAGCCCTCCCTCTGGAACTCACTCCCTCCAAACATCCGTAGTGCTACATCCCTGCACAGAGGATTTCATCTGTCTAACGAACACACTAGACAAATATCAAGATGTATCCATCTGGTGGACCAATTGCATGCTTTCGCAGGGGACAAGAAGCCTTCAGTCGACTCCTTCAGACATTAAGCACCCCCCACAGCCCAAATGGAATGATAAAAAAAATATTATAAAAATATATTTTTTACTATATTTTTTAAATAGTCTAGTTCATAGCAGTGGCGGTCCTGATTCAGCAGCGGCGCAGCTGAATGCATATAAGGGAAACACTGGGCAGGGTAATGGATGAAAGACATAAATATAGGCAATACAATTAAATCTGAATATAAATATTTTAGAAAAAGAAACTGTGTAAACAATATAATTTATTCAGAATATAAAAATATGAAAAAAATAAACAGTATACACAAGGTGCAGGCGAGGGTCTGTACCCAAACTGGCATGATATACGTCATACGTGCAGGTTTTGGTGGTTAACATTCCTAATGGAGTTCTGCAGCTGTTAGTTCTCAGCAGTCCAGCATCAGATGGACACAGATATTTTTTATACTCAAATACAGTATTATCAGTTATTATCCGGGGGGGGGGGGGGGGGGGGGGTTACAATTATACAGGGGGGGGTCCCCTTTTATGATATGTGCTCCATTGACGCGGCACACTCCACCTAGGCAGCTCCAGTGATCCTCATCTATACCAGGCCCCTCCCCACTGCATTCATATTAATTGAGACCGATACAAGCCTAGTGTGGCTGGTGAGGCTGCATTTTGTTCAACCCCCCGCAATGTATACATCCAAATGAAGCTTAGAACCTGTTTCTAGCTGGATGTGTTCATTCCCCCCATTTAAAATGTCGATTTATTTGTGTCGTTTTCAACAAGTTAGTCTTTGAGGTCCCCTAAACAACAAACAAAATTCAGACTTTCAGACTAGACATTGCAGCTCAAATATGACATACACAACCTTTTCTGACATACAGTTTCCCCTTTTAAGCCAATGCCGCCATCTACTGGACTACAAAAAATACTTTTTGGAAGTTGATTTGGAAAGAAGACTTACCCAATGTGTATGTTTTTTTAATTACTTATTTTTGTTTAGATTCATCACTGCTAACACTGAAGAACAACAAGAACAGTACTATAATTAATATTTTCTAACAAACTAATAGTAATGTCACATTAACATGACTGATTTAATATATACTGAGTACATGTGTACTGAGTACAGCCAGCACATTTTATAAAAAACTATTATTATAACTACTATTTATAACATAATACACCAAACATACATGTATTCATTCATTCATACACTCATTCATCCAAACACCAGTATCACCAATAGGTGTTGTCTTCGTCCTCCTCCCACTGTACACATATTGTGTGGAACCATTAGTGACCGTTGTCACACTGGACCCATGACACCAAGCCCTATATATATATATATATATATATATATATATATATATATATATATATATATATATATATATATATATAGTGCTGTCGATCGATTACAATATTTAACTCGATTAATCGCATGATTGTCCATAGTTAACTCGCGATTAATCGCAAATTAATCGCCTTTTTATTTTATTCTTTTGCCTTAAACGGATATTTTTCAAGTTCCAAGTTTTAATACTCTTATCAACATGCGAGTCAACAAATGCTTGCTTTATGCAGCCATTTAACACAAAAGGATGACCCTCATGCATTGCAAATTTGCATCAAATTCAAAACAGAGTGATGCACAAAATAACTTAAAAGAAAATAATAATTTAAAACAATGAATAAAGTGTGCATGAAATAATAGGGGAAAGAAAACGTTAGGAACTTGTTACATTCACCCACACAAGGGCTGAGTAATCACCCCCCCCCCCCCCCCCCTCTCTCTCTCACACACACACACTCTCCCAGGTCTCTTTCTCTCTTGCCCCTTCCTCATCTCTCTCACCCCCCTCTGTCTCTCTATATCTGACACACACACACACACACACACTTCAGAAACCTCATTTTTTTTACTTCTAATTTACATGCTATACTATGTTATTTTATTTCATACTTATCTTGTCTTGCACAGTCTCTGGAGCGTAACAGTAAAGAAGCATTTTGTATAAAAGTATTCTGTACTTCTGTATGACAACTATTAAAGAAACTTGAAACTTGAACTTGAACATAGTATCAATGAGAGCATCAATAATACACCTGAGTGAAGTCTAGTAAAAAAAAAAATACAATTTAATTTTTTAATTTTTTTAGTTAATCGTGAGTTAAAAAAAATAGTGGCATTAATAGAATCGGGCGATAACGCGTTAATACCGCGTTAACTTTGACAGCCTTAATATATATATATAATGAAAGGGGAGACGTCGAAAGGGGGGACCACGTTGAAGCAGGCCAGGGCCTGGTTCCCTGGGCCTGCCTGTACGTGTGCTTCGGCCGACCTTCCTCCGGTTGGAGTCCAGCTGAAACCCTGTCTCGTCACAGCTGTAAATATGATGGGGTTTCTCCCTCAGCCCTTGTTCCTCCGAGGTGGTGGTGAGGAGCTGAAAATACTCTTCAATGGGCCCCCTCTTGGCGCAGGCTGCCCTCCCAGGGTTGATTGATTGATTGATTATAAACTTTATTATCAGATTGCAGAATGGGTACTGTTGTGGAATATTTAAAATTAGCCATGACAGTAAGCTGTAGGAATTTCAGATCGAGTCATTTGTATATAAAAACATAGAACATTTTATTCTTTTTTAATTCTTTATTATTAATCTGCTAATACAGAGATCGGTTTGTAATCAGAGACAACATATTGTACACACAAAGCTTCTGACCACAAATTGACACAGAGCTTTTGGTCGGACTCACATTAAATACATAATTGAAATGACGTACATTAGACACCAGATATGACAAGAAAAGGTATGCCCCAGTTAGAGAATGAATAACGAGCCTTGGCTCTAGGCGGTGTGATGTCTTGAATGAACTGGAGAGGGAAATAGCCTTGGACCCGACTGGCAGATTGGACCGTAGGACCATGATCATCCTGGTTCTGCTACTTTCGGGAGACATTCATTTAAACCCAGGCCCGGTTATGACCAGAACTCAGGCTAGAAGACTTGGTCTGGCAACGCAAGAAGCGATGGAGGTTCCCATCGCGACCAACAGCATCTACAACGCAACCTGTGGCTACATCCACAGCGCGGGCGGCGAAGCTCCCCCAATGACGCCGCAGCAGACGAGCACACGTGAGGCAGTGACGAGAGGAGGTGAACCGAGGGTCGAAACCATGACGACCAACTCGACGCGGGATTTAAACATCTCGACGCCCGATAGCCGGCTAGCTAGCAGAGCTAACAACGAAAACAACCAGGAACGAGTCCTTTGTTGTTCCAGCACGGCGCGGGACCCGACCCCCCCCTCCCCCCTTCTTTGTTGTTCCAGCACGGCGCGGGACCCGACCCCCCCCTCCCCCCTTCCCACCCACAACAACAAAGCCCCCCAGCCCCACACAGAGGAACAGACCACAAACGAACAATACTTCGAACCTGCCAACATCAATGAAATAACCAACGCCAATGGACTAAACATTTTTCACATTAACATTAACAGCTTAAAAAACAAATTGGATGAAATCAAACAATTATTCATAAATGGTAAGGCAAACATACTGTGCTTCTCAGAAACTAAGCTTGACGATTCTGTAAAAGATCCAGAGATAGAGATTGAGAACTACTCAATAATCAGGAATGATAGAAACAAACATGGAGGTGGTGTCTGTATGTACATACACAAGGACACCAAATTCATCAACAGAAATGACCTGAATCATAAATCAATTGAAACTGTATGGGTGGAAATCCTATTCGAAAGGGCGAAATCCCTACTGGTTGGCACAGTCTACAGGCCGCCAGATCATAGTGGCTTTTATGATACACTGGATGGGTGTTTGGCTGGAGTTGAGGATGTAGACAAAATTCTTATTGGAGACTGGAACACGGATATGCAACGAAAAGATGCACCCGTCTTCAAGTCATTCAGTAGGTTTTGTGATCTGCACGGCCTCAGCCAGCTAATCACCCAACCCACACGTGTATGTGAATCAACTCAGACTACCATTGACCTCATTCTGACCTCCGACAAGTCCAAGATCTCAAATAAAGGGGTTATAGCATGCGGGTTAAGTGATCATTATATGATATTCTGTACCCGAAAAAAACTAAAACAAAAGGCTGGCTGCCACAAAACAGTCACATCTAGAGACCTAAAAACCTACTCTAGCGAGGCCTTCAACCTTGAACTGGAGAGTCTGGACTGGTCAGATGAACTCAATGGTACACTGGTTGAAGAAACATGGCATGGTTTCAAAACCAAATTCTCAACAATACTAAACGACATGGCCCCCCTAAGAACCACCAGGGTAAAAAATCGCGCTGAGCCATGGATGCACTCTGAAATACTGGCCGCTATGAAAACCAGAGACAAAAAATGCTCTGAGTTTCGTAAAAGTCAGTCAAAGCTTACTAAAAGCACGAGCAGTGAACTCCAAGCCCACGTGACTGAACTCAAACTAGAAAGAAACAGACTAAGAAACGACGTAAACTCCATGATCAAAACTGCAAAAAAGAATTTCATCAATGACAAAACTGAGGAAAACAAAAACAAACCACGTGAACTTTGGAAATTACTCAATAATCAACTAGGATGCAGTAAAAAACTTAAAACCAGATTCTCAAACATAAACATAAAAACGGACAACACGCTCATCACAGACAAGCTGGATGTAGCCAATTACTTAAACATTTTCTTCACAAACATAGCCACAACACTAGTAAACAAACTACCCTCCCACTCAGGGCTTTATGGGGTAGAACACATAGTAGCTTACTACAAAAACCTAGGGGTCCGCAAGGACGACTTCAAGCTGGAAATGGTAACAACAGATGAGGTACTCAATAAAAACTGAGCGCCCTCCAACCTAACAAGGCCACTGGCCATGACAACATCCCCTCCAAATTCCTCAGAGACTCAGCAGCCGCCATCACCCCAATCATCACACACATAATAAACCTCTCCATAAAACAGGGACACGTCCCCAAGGACTTCAAAATTGCGAGGGTGACCCCTCTGCACAAAAAGGGCAGCAAATTAGACCCAGGCAACTACCGCCCTGTTTCTATTCTCACCTCCATCTCGAAAGTCATGGAAAAAATAGTCTACGAACAGGTCGAAAAGTACCTAGCGGAAAAAAATCTAATCTACGAATTCCAATCTGGCTTCAGAACATCCCACTCCACTGACACATGCCTTCTCTATTTGAATGACCACATCAAACAAGAGGTGGACGCAGGCAAATACTGCGGCATGGTCATGCTGGACCTACAAAAGGCCTTTGACACGGTCAATCACTCCATTCTGATTGACAAGCTAAAAGCAATTGGTTTTGATAGTCTATCAGTGAGCTGGATGCAATCCTACCTTGAGGGGAGGGAACAGATGGTGGAGGTAAACGGTACCCTATCCCCCCCCCTCACAGTGAGCTGTGGTGTTCCACAAGGAAGCATACTAGGACCGCTACTGTTCCTAATTCATGCAAATGACATGTCGTCAGCTTGTGACTGCAACTTGTTCCTGTTTGCGGACGACTCAGCCCTGCTGGTCTCTGACAAAAACAAGTTACAGGTTGAAAAAACCCTCAGCTCGGAACTAGGCAGAATCTGCATATGGCTCGCTGATAACAAACTATCATTACACATGGGCAAAACAGAGTCCATTCTCTTCGGTTCAAATAACAAACTCAGCAAGACCGACGGCTTCTCAGTTACAGTGGGTGACAATATTGTCACAAGGAAAGATGAAATTACCTACCTGGGGTCCATCCTAGAGGCTAATCTCTCCTGTGACAAAATGGCATCCAATGTAATAAAAAAAGTCAACCAACGAACTCGTTTCTTGTACCGGATCTCCTCTCTGGTAAACAAGAATACCCTGAAGACTCTGGCAGGAGCACTCATTCAGGGGTACTACGACTATGCTTGCACCTCATGGTACCAAAGCACCTCAAAGGCGCTAAAAACAAAATTACAAACATCTCAAAACAAACTGGTCAGACTACTGCTTGACCTTACTCCTAGAACCCACCTCACCCCTGCCCACTTTGACAACCTAGGATGGCTTAGAGTAGACGACAGAGTACAGCAACTTGCAATGGGCCTGGTCTACAAGATACACTACACGACCAAGGTACCCATGTACATGTCAAAATACTTCCCAAAGGTCAGTGAATACCACGATCACAACACCAGAGGGAGCTCCACAAATCATGTTAAACCCAGATTCGGCTCAAATAAGGGACTAAACACGTTTCGCAATTATGCCACATCAATGTGGAACGCCCTACCCAAAGCTGTAAAGGAATGTGGATCACTACCCACTTTCAAAACCTCTCTCAAGGGACACCTACGGGAGACTGCAATTCAACACTGGCCCCTGTAAATATCCTAACCCAACCCTCTCCAATGTACAGTCATTTACCTAGTATGGTTTTGTCAATAGTCCAATGTACAATTTTGTTTGTTTGTACAGTGTCTCCTCCCCCCCCCCCCTCAATGTACAGTTTTACTTGTTTATACAGTGTGCCCCCCCCCCCCCCCCACCAACCACCTCCAATGTAAATTACCCAGTATGGTTGTCAATATCCCAATGTACCCAACCCCCCCCACCCAACCTCCTCCAATGTACAGTTTCTACGTCAAATGTATATACTCCCTTTTCTTGACTCCTTCTGTATCACAAACAGTACTGTATTTGCAAATCTGGTATGTCATAAATGTATAGATGTAGCAGTACTGACTATCTGTATGTCATGTATGTCATATATGTCCTGATGAATTGAAAATGGGGGACCCTGATGTAAACAAGACGAAAGTCTTTCTCTGGTCTGCATCCCCTTAACAATTGTGTGTATTGAGCTGTACTGTATTGTACCCATTCTGCAATCTGTTAATAAAGTTTTCAATCAATCAATCAATCAATCAATCAATCAATCAAACCTCTCCCATCTCCTGGCCCTTTGTATTGGCTGAGTTTAAGAGACACTGAAAAAACTGTCACCCAGTGTCTGAGCTCAGTTTACTAGTTGTAGTTGATCATATTAACTAGTCAAGCTGTAAGACATAGAATATGTATTTTAACACAGATGTATAGACATTAGGGTGTAACGGTACACAGAAGCCACGGTTCGGTACGTACCTCGGTATTGGGGTCACGGTTCGGTACGAGTTCAGGTACACAGCCAACAACATTACATTACATAATTATGTTGCAACCTTCATCTATAAAGCAAACAATTATATAAATATGTATTGGATGTCTACATAAAGCTGAACGGAACGCCAGAGGATTCCAAAGTGATGGTCATCAGAAGCATAGAAGAATTGATCAAGTATCAGTGACACTCAGGCCATGTCCAGACGAAACCGATTTCGGCCGTATCAGTCAAAGTATTTTATCGTATGCACTAGGGGTGTAACGGTACGTGTATTCGTCCCGCGAATTTACGGTACGGCCGTCACGGTGCGGTACGTGCAGCCATACGAAGAATACGCCTCACAGCGCAAACACACCAGTCGCACATGCAGGCACTCGCGAGGTCCTTGCGAGAACAGCGCGCGTGGCTGGGCACACCGAGTCCGACTTCAGAGCGGGCGAAAGTGCACGGAGAAAGAACAGCTGCAGGGTCATTAAAATTTTACAGTTTTCTTTAGTTTTCTTGTTCGCCCAATAATGTTAACTAAATGAAACCAATGGAAAGAAACACACCAAAAACACACCAACATTCTCCTCCGCCGCACTTGAGTAGGGTAAATCTGCAGTGCCGCAGCCCCATACATTGCCGGACTCACAGGCACAGCTGATCAAATAAAAAAAATAAACATACTTTTCCTATAGAAAAGTATTCTATTTAATAATGATCATAAATATAATATAAAAAAAATATAAAAAATTATATTAACACATCCTGCGCCAAGAACGAGTTACGCCGTGTTTGCCTGCCATGCGTTGAGCGCCAAGAACGGCAAAAGCCGTTTTTGAAATCAATATTAATTTTTTTTCGCCATGGCATTCATAATTCATCCAGCCAACCTCCGGTGCTGCAGCGGGACTCTGAATGAGATTGCAACGCCTCAATACCGCCGCCTGGTCGATGGTCGGGCGAGTTACACTCTCAAAACCTGAAGTTGTGATTGTGCGTCGAGGAAATCCCTCCGGCAGTAATATCTTGCTACGGGACTACAGACAAACACTGGCGTGCATAATCGATATGATTTCGGCGTTTATTGCGCCATACAAACCGGAAATGGATCTAGGCAATCGGCGTCAAATAATTGGGATCTTTTTCTTCCAGTCTCATCGGCGAACGGTAAGAGGACAGTAAGGTTATTTTCAGCCCGATTGTGCGTTTCTTTGTTTGCAAACAGTCTGATCAATATATCAACCCATACTACATCAAGTTTCAAGTTTCAAGTTTCTTTAATAGTTGTCATACAGAAGTACAGAATACTTTCATACAAAATGCTTCTTACTGTTACGCTCCAGAGACTGTGCTAGACAAGATAATATCAAATAACATAGTATAGCATGTAATTTAGAAGAAGAAAATGAGGTCACAGTGTTCGGTATAGACATATGTACAATGTTCTGAGTTACCATATAATATACAATACTATGCAGTGTACTAATGTACAGTACTATCTAGTGCAAAGCAGAAATGGGATGAGGTACAATTTAGGTACAATTTACAGTAAGGTGTACGAGTTGTAGTGCAATCCTTCATCAATAAATATAAAGTGTGGGGAGTGGGTGCTACAGTGTTTGTTTAAAGTGGGTGTGTGCTATAAAGTGTGTGGAGTGGGTGCTACAGTGTGTTTGTTTAAAGTGAGTGTGTGCGTGTGGATGTGTGTGCTATGTGCGTTTGGTGGTTGTTGTTGTGTAGTGTTCATTCATTGTTCGTTTAGCAGCCTGATGGCCTGGGGATAGAAGCTTCTTCTGAGTCTTTCTGTGCTCGCCTTGAGACTCCGGTATCGCTTGCCTGACCGCAGCAGTTCAAAGAGGCAGTTGTTCGGGTGACTGGAGTCTTTAATGATTCTCTTAGCCTTGCCCTTGCAACGCTTGTTGTAAATGTTCTGGAGGGTGGGGAGCCCCCCTCCAATTGTGCGTTCGGCTGAACGTGTCACTCTTTGTACTTAGTCTGCTTCGGTCTTGTGCAGTGCTATTCCCAAACCAGGAGGTGATGTTGCCGGTCAAGATGCTCTCTATTGTACATGAGTAGAAGTTCTTAAGGATCTTCTGACTGACTTGGAACTTCCTTAGGCGCCTGAGGAAGTAGAGGCGTTGTCGTGCCTTCTTCACAACACTGTCAATGTGTGTGGTCCATGTCAAGTCCTCGGATATGTAGGCTCCGAGGTACTTAAAGCTGTTGACTCTCTCAACCGGTGCCCCGTCGATGCTGAGGGGGCTGTAGTCCTTGACCCCCGACCTCCTGAAGTCCACAATCATCTCCTTTGTTTTGCTGACGTTCAGGGAGAGGCTGTTTTCCTGGCACCATCCCGCCAGGACCTTGACCTCTTCCAGGTAGGCCCTCTCGTCGTTGGCAGAGATCAGGCCCACCACCACTGTGTCGTCAGCAAATTTGATGATTGTATTGCTACTCCGCTGAGCCACACAGTCGTGTGTGTACAGGGAGTAGAGGAGGGGACTCAGAACACAGCCCTGGGGGGCCCCTATGTTGAGGGTGATGGATGAGGAGGTGCAGTTGCCTGCTCTCACCACCTGGGGTCTGCCAGTCAGGAAGTCCAAGACCCACTGGCAGAGGTCATAGTTCAAGCCCAGGTCCCTGAGCTTGGCTATGAGTATGGAGGGGACTATGGTATTGAATGCCGAGCTGTAGTCGATGAATAGCATTCTCACATAGTTCCCCTGCCTCTTGTCCAGGTGTGATGCTGCTGTGTGCAGCACATGGGCTATGGCGTCCTCCGTGGACCTGTTGGGGCGGTATGCAAATTGCAGGGGGTCCATGTTGATGGGGAGGGAGGAGCAGATGTAGCCCTTTACTAGCTTCTCAAAGCACTTCATGGCTATGGAGGTGAGAGCTACAGGGCGGTAGTCGTTGAGGCAAGCAGGCTTGGATTTTTTGGGTACAGGGATAATAGTGGACTTCTTCAGGCAGGTGGGGATGACAGCCTGTTCTAAGGACAGGTTAAAGCTGTTAAAGCTGTTACTGACGATAAAGGAATTATAGACGACCCCCGCCCCCCCTTTCCTCCACGCATGATGAAGCATAATGTATACCAATCATATACATTTGAATTTTTTAATATAGCGTGTATAGGAAAGAAACGGCAATCGATAATCTATCATATGCGTTTGGGCCTATAACTAGCGTTTTTGGAATTACAGCAGAAAAGCTTATAAACTTATATTCAAGACGGTATTAACACAACAATGTATGAATGAAAAAATATAACGTTCCCACATCCGGAACGATAGATAATCGATGTTGAATGGGCCATAGTAATGTCAATATAGCAATACAATTTAGAAATTGTTTTGCCCTGCAAAGAAGGTAAACATCTCCATAGGCTTTCAATGGTGGCAGACTGGGTATAATGATGGGTACAATGGCTGGCAGTCGATGTGTTAATAATAATTATTATAAATATATTTTTTCTGGCGGCTAGGTGGTGTAGTGGTCTAAGGCACTCGCCACCAGTGTGGAGACGCTAGGATTCGCGTGTTCGAATCCAGCTCTCCACATTGTTTTTCAGTTTGGCTGGTCGTCCGCAGTAATACACATTGGCCGTATTACGGGGAGGGAAAACTGAAGGGTGGGGATCGAACGTTGTGAACAAGCGACTCCTACAAGTCGGTTGGTGCGCCTGCGCAGTAGAATCAGGAAGTGTCGGGGGCAGCGTGAGCCTCCCACGCGTTACTCCTCGACACTGAGAGATCGAGCTGCGCAGGTGAAAAGATGCGACTGCTGTTACCTCAAGTACCGGAGGGGACTTGTGCTATGTATGACTTAGTCCACATTGCAGCCGGCTTGTGGGAGGCAAGAAACAGCGTTCGTGACAGGGGAGGGTTGAATTGGATGATACGAAATTGGGATGGGAGAAAAAATATAGAAAATGGGAGAAAAAGTGGATCAAAAAAAAAAAATATATATTTTTTCTGTTGTACCAAACTCGTGCCGAATCGTGACCCCAAAACCGAGGTACGTACCGAACCATGGCTTCTGTGTACCGTTACACCCCTAGTATGCACCTTTCATCCACACGGAACTGCGTTCTGGGAGCCTGAATACGCAATTTTCTGAGACCGGCTCCCAGAGTGGGAAAATCTGAAGACACCCCCTTGCGTCGCCGTCTTTTCCTGAACCGATGACGCGATAGCCCACCTCTACCTTAACCCGCATGTGCAAACTCAGCCAACATCACAACAACAATGGCATCGTACAGTGTAGTTGCGTTCGTGTTACAGAAGCTATTGAGCTTGATCAGGCTTTTACAGCTAAATGTACTGCCCCTGTACTACCACCGTTGACAACAGATTGACATCTCCCTTAATCCGCATGCAAACCCAGCCAACAAAATAGAAACATGGGGGGTGGGGGTTGACGAGACAGCCTTGGCTCCCCCCTCCAGCATGCATACGAGTTAGCTGCCATCACCAACGTGAGGCGCTGGGCCATACACGTAGGTGGGGGGGAGGGGGGTGGGGGGGCCGCATGCCACTCTTATCTCCAAGAGGGCCTTCGACTCCAGCAGCTCTTAGTTCGACCTTGAAAACACTAAGTATCCTGAGCACTTCACAGATAATGACAAGACCATAAACAATATGGAAGATCGGTCAATGATATGAAATAATGCATATTTTTTTAATGTAGGACCGAAATTGGCTGATGGTATCAGTGACCCGCCATTAGAGCAGGGGAGAGCAGTAGGAGATGGTATTGAAATTAACCCAAGTTCAATGTTTTTGAGAGCGGTAGAAGAGAAAGAAGTTATAGATATTATAAATATTTTAAAAAGCAAAACATCCACAGATGGGAATGAGGTCGATATGGCTTTAATTAAGGAAGTTGTTGATGGAGTGGTAAATCCTCTGACATACATCTGTAATTTGTCCTTTAAAACAGGTACATTCCCAAGCAAAATGAAAACGGCTAAGGTTATCCCTCTGTATAAAACGGGAGATAAACATCTTTTTACAAATTATAGAGCCGTATCTATTATGTCAATTCTCAAAAATCTTGGAGAAGCTCTTCATTGTGAGACTGGATAGCTTCATTGAGATACACAACTTGTTAACTGACATTCGAAGAAATAGATCAACAACTATGGCACTAATGGATTTGACGGAATGAAATAACTAACTGTATTGACAACAAGGAATATACAGTAGGAGTATTTATAGATTTGAAAAAGCTTTTGGTACCATTGACCATAACATAATACTGTATACAATGGAAAGATATGGGATGAGAGGCGTAGCATTGAGCTGGTTAAAAAGTAAAATTTCAAATAGACAACAGTTTGTTAATCATATCATCATGCCTAGACATTTCCCACAGTCCCACAGGGGTCAGTGTTGTACATAAATTACATTTGTAAGGTATCAACTATCTTTAAATGTATTATTTTTGCAGACGACACCAACATCTTCTTTGAGGAAATCAGAGAATCGATTTTTCAGATCGCCTATATAGCGTGCATACGTACACATTATACTATCGATAATCTAGCGTTTAAAAACTATTCATAAATAGGCCGAAAAATTACAACGTTTTTGTGTATTCTAGAATATTCCAGTACAGGGCGTTTATTATGGAATCTTTTTATTTTCCTTGAAAACGAGGGCTTTTCAAAATGCTATAAAACGGAGATTAACCGATAAAAAAACAATCCGCTTCGACAATGTTGACTGGAAAATGAGTCATTGATAAGCGACGGGCAGATTAGACACATAGCCATCATTTAAAACATAGATTAGGCGTTATTAACGCTAACATTGAAGTGGATGATGGGCATTCAAGCACTAAATCGTGCGCCCCCTGCTGGCACTGAAAGTGTTAAAGTCAAATGCCTTAAAGCTAATGGACTTGTTCAAATTTAAACTGGCACAGATAATGTATCGAGCAAAGACTCAAGAACTTATTTATAGAGAGGGATAAGGGATATAATTTGAGAGGTAACTGCAACTTTGATAAACGTTATGCTCGCACCAATCTCAGGAGCAGGTGCATATCATCCTATGGTGTAACTGTGTGGAATGGGCTAGATTAGCTAGAAGATAAAATGAAGGAAAGCTGAAATATTTTAGAAAAAATAATTTAGCATATTACAAAAAAGAGGAACGGGAGGTGACTATTGTCAATCTTTTGGATTCTAAGCTGTTGTTTTCATTTTCTTTTGTACTACATTGTGGATACTGATATTAGTTATTTATTTTATGTTGTTTTCAATGTTAACACATTGAGTGCCACGCCCCTTCCGGGAAGTGCATCTGGCCTTGCCGTCCATTAACCCTCACCTTGTTTGTAGAGCTAAACCTATATTTTATATTATAGCTATGGGTCTAATAACACCGTAGATTGTCAGTGAGTTGCTTCCAGTCAACGTGCAAAAAAACGATAATTTTTTCATCCGTACATTTCCGTTTTATACCATTTTTAATATGAATAGTTTGGGTGCTTCTGAGTAATTCCAGGAAAAAGACGCGAAAATAGCGTTTTAGTGGAATCCACTTATCACATTGTAATTTTTTGCCTGATTATCGAATCTTCCTGAAATCAATGCTAGATTATCATTATTATGTCTCCTCGTGCATACATGAAATGGGCCCTGGAGCCCCCCTCCTGCACCCAACGGTAAACAACCACACACAGCACACACAGACAGCTTCAATCGCGGTAGAAAAAAAATCAGATCAACGCAAGATTGGATATATAGAGTCCTTACCTGGTCTCTGATGTAATGCAAAAAAAATCCAATTATCTGATCGCCATTCCAGTTATCCACAGCGATCCTGTCTCCGACGTTATTGGGCATTGCACATGAACGGGCGGGCGCGGGGTCAGTTGTCCAAGCCATCCCTACAAGCGTGTGTTTTGCCGGAGTGTTTAGGACCCGCCCCCATGCCGCAGCTCGGTAGAGAAAAGAAACTACAACGTTTCTAATGGAGTGCAATAGCGGCCAAAGGCGTTAGAGGGCGGTATAAGACCGTCTGCCAGCTCAGACACATTCAGTACAGCATGCACAAGGTGCCCAGCTGAATTATGAATGGCAATAGTGAATAAAATAAATACCGTGAGAAAAACGTAGATCTACGTTTCCGGCACTCAACCGTCGGGCGACAGAAACGTAGTTCTACGTTAACGGCACCCAAAGGGTTAAGAATGAAGAATTATTGGTAATGTGGATATTCTCCATTATATCATTTAATTAATGTTCCCACTTGAAAGTGGCGGATAGGGGTAGGGCATGATGATAGGCATGATAGGCTTCTTCCTACTCCTTTTATAACAGTGATATGTATATGTTTTTTAAATCATGTTCGAAATAAAGATTCATTCATTCATACACAGTACACACACACATGGAACAGAGGACTGAGCAATCATGTATTATCAATAGTGCTGTCATCGATTCAAATATTTATATATAAAATATCGCATGATTGTCCATAGTTAACTCGCGATTAATCACAAATTAATCGCATTTTTTTTCTTTTTCTTTTATCTACCTTAAACGTATCTTTTTCAAGTTTTAATACTCTTATCAACATGAGAGTCAACAAATGCTTGCTTTATGCAGCCATTTAACACAAAAGGATGACCCTCATGCATTGCAAATTTGCATCAAACAATCAAGCAATGAAACACACACACACACACACACATACACACACACACACTTTGAGTCAGAAACAAACATAGTATCAATGAGAGTATCAATAATACACTTGATTGAAGTCTTAGTAAAAAAAAGAATAATAATAATGTTTTTAAATAATATATATATATTTTTTAAACATTAATCGTGCGTTAAAAAAAATAGTGGCGTTAACAGAGTTGTTAACGCGCTAACACATTGTTTGCCAAAAATGTAGATCTACGGTTCTGTCGCCCGATCGTTGAGTGACGGAAACGTAGATCTACGTTTCTGTCACGGTATTTCTTTTATTAGCTATTGCCATTCATAATTCAGCGGGGCACCTTGTGCATACTGTTGTGAGTGTGTCTGAGCTGGCAGATGGTCTTATACCGCCCTCTAACACCTTCCGTCATTATTGCATCCTGTTAGAAACGGGTTAGTTTATTTTCCCTACTGAGCTGCATAATCAGGCGAAAAATTACAACGTGTTTATTGAATTACACAAAACCGCTGTTTTCGTGTCTTTTCCCTGGAATTGCTCAGAAGCCGCCGGACTATGTTCATATTCAAAACGGTATAAAACGGAAATGTACGGATGAAAAAAGAATCTGTTTTTTGCACGTTGACCAGAAGTAGCTCACTGAGACTCGAGGGCGTTATTATACCCATAGCTATACTATAAAATATAGGTTTAACGGAACGTAAACCAAATGTGTCTAAATTTTTATAGGATTCTATCACATTTTCATAACAATAGCACCCTGCGCCGTTTTCATTGAGGTTTCTTACAAATTAACGATGCTCTATGTTGTCCTTTATATGCCGATTATCATTAGAATCTTAAATTGTACCATATGTCCCCCTTTAGACAACATATGTAACGCTACCAGCGCACTTTTGTTATGATAATTAGTTTACCATTCGCGGTCGCTATACCGAGGTTGCAGTAATAGTTTACCGCTGTTCAGATCACGTCGAAGAATATAGACACATTCCAGTGACCTGCGACCTGTTGTAGTTTTCAACATTTTCACCTTTTAATTTTAAACCAATGCTGCCATCTACTGACAACAGAAAGTGTTGTCTAATCGTCACCTTGAGAGCCACTTCCGTATACTAGCGTTGCCCCAAACCCATTCTAGAGATTCCCACTTTTTACTGGGAGTGGGGCGTGGCCGTATTTGGTCCCAGACAATAGAGTGGCTGCAATTGGTCACCGTGACGTTAGCTCTACAAACTACAACTATGTTTACATGGGTTTAATGGGCGGCACGGAAGGGGTCACTTCCCGGAAGGGGCGTGGCACTCAATGTGTTAATGATGCGTTAACTTTGACAGCCTTAATTATCAATGATGCGTCTGTTTCGAACCTGGCCCCCCAAAAATATTAAACACATGGTGGTACTGCCGTCATAGTGGCGCTGTGCCTCTATACCATTGTTTAGGGATAGCCCTGGAGATGTCCGCTGTCATACTTTTATTATGCACCTTGATCAAACTCTGTGGATGCATTATTAAAGAAATTGATTAATCTACATAAAAATGTGATCTATAGCAATTAAGCTTTGATTGTACACCGATAATTAGGCTTCTACTATTTCAAAACCCAAATTAAAAGGTAATTTAGACCCAACCCTACACAGATGCATATATCTTACAATTTAGATTAGATTCAAATGTATTGTCATTATACAGCACAACCAGAGTGCAAAGGTAATAAAAAAACTGAGATTTACCTTACCTTACTACCTCTCTATCTTTTTTATGCTCGCTTATGCCTGTATTTTTTACTGCTGTGAAGCACTTTGAACTGCAATTTCTGTATGAAAAGTGCTATACAAATAAAGTTTATTATTATTATAACAGTAAAGTGCAATAGTAATATACAATGTACAGGTGATTTAAACTTGATATAAAATATATAAATTAGTACTACTGAGTAATAATGCTAATAAGATGTATGTACAGTTATAGTATTATGTACAGTGATACAGGTATAAAGACTATGGTAGTAACTGTCATACTTGCAAAAGATACACAAATATGCATTTATACACACAAATATACATATATTAATTAAAAGGTCACTTTAAAGTTTAAAGTGACCTTTTCTTGTGTATTCTTGTGTGTAAAGTGACCTGTGGTGCGTTTGTGTGTGTGCGAGTGCAGAATGTTGTGTTGTGTGTGTATGTGTGTGTTCATGTGTGCTTGTGTGTGGAGAGATCAGTGTTCATTGTTCTGATGGCCTGAGGGAAGAAGCTGAGCCTTAATATTGGGTTAAAAAATAGCAGTGTTAAAATAATTGTGGGTTAATGCGTTAATAAAGCTTTAACTTTGACAGCCTTAGTTATTACACATTCTTACACATACATGTATGTTGAACATCTGAGGTAACAAAGGAAAAAAGCCAAAAGCACTTACTCCTCAGACATTCTTTGACAATTTTACAGCCCAAAATACAAAAAAGAAGAAATATTTGAAGAACTGTCGGATGCAAACTGGCTGTGTGACATAACCGAGCATCTCGCTCAATTGAATAAGAAGCTGTAGGGACGCAAACAAGTCCCACCCAAAACTTGGACCAATATAGTTGTGAACTGAGACAACCCTTATTTTGTTATTTTTGAGTACAGTTACAGTTGTGTGTTCATGCAGACACATAATAGCAATTTCATTACGAATTGAAAATGGGGGACCCTGATGTAAACAAGTCGAAAGTCTTTCTCTGGTCTGCATCCCCTTAACAATTGTGTGTATTGAGCTGTACTGTACTGTACCCATTCTGCAATCTGTTAATTAAAGTTAATTAAACTATCTTCCATTAGTTGGATGTATGGCCTCTGCAAGGTTGTGTGCAGCCATTTGTTTTTGTAACATCTGCTACATCTGTCCCACGTGTTCTTTGCAGCTCACAGTTGTTAGTTCTGCCCCCCCTCTTGACTGTGACAAAAAGGTTTTGAACAAACTTAATGTCATAGCTTGTATTTGATGATATTCTTCTTTGTTATTTACTTGAATGGTTTGATCATTGATTGGTGGAGTAATATGGGGTTCTGATAAACTAAAATTATTTGTTAAAATAACATAAGCTAACATATATTTTTACATTTATGCAAATGAATATGCAATATGTATAACTTGAATAAGTAATAAATACAGAAACACCATGTTTAACAATATGTAAATGTGTAGCTACATTTATTTTACATTACATTAACATTTATACGGTCTTTGGCCCTTTGAGGGCAACCATAATGCTGATGTGGCCCTCTGTGAAAATGAGTTTGACACCCCTGCGCTAGAGGGTTCAGTGGGGCTTGTTGATGGGTCTCAGGCCAGCGGATGGGAAATATGAATCCGATCACAGATTTTTGAAATATTGATATCAAAGACGAGTTACGGCGTCCTCGGCACCTTGAGAATGGCGGGGAAGGACGCCTAAAAGCGTCTTCCGGCAGTTAGTGTTAACCACTGATTGGTGATGAAAAAATGCTAAATATTGTTGTTGTAGATATTGTATGATCAGAATCTCTATCGATGAAGCTTCTTGGAATATTAGGAATATAGTGATTACTTAGTTAGTAGTAGTAGTTTTATTCAGTCATCACACACAATATAATATGCACAATCATTCCAGACTGTCAACGTTTGTTGCTTTTGGCAGTGATTAAAAAGGTACAGAGATAATGCTTATATATGCCCATTCTATATTAAAATCAAGCCTCCAAAACAAAAACATAAAATGAATAACGCAATTAAAATGATTCACATTTGTAACCCTCAAAAATAGATATACTAGGGCCTACAAACTTTAAAAAAAATTTATAAAACAAAGGTGAATTATTCATTCTTAAATGTATATCGGCATTGTTCCACAAGTTAATATCAACAATAGAAAAACGTCTCCTTTTAATCCCTTTCTTAGCTTTTTGAACAGTAAACTTCTCTCAAATCCTATTTGCTCTCCTGTACTGAAAACAACCTTATAGTTTAATATGTCCTTAGATTTATAAGGGATTGTTACTGATTGACATTTTTTCCTTAAAAGGGTTTCTGGATTACTGTATTGACATTTTTAATTTCAAGGCAAATGTTTTTTAATTATACTTACTAAGCACTTTCCCATCTATTATTCAAATGCTTTCAAGTGTTACTGTCAGCTATGCAGGTCTGCCAACATCAACAGTGATGAAAGTAAAGAGCTTATCTTTCTCAGTCTTAAAAACGGAGTACTCGAGTGAGCTGAGTCCATCTTTGTCCATGTCTGTTCTTGTTCTCGCCATAAGATTAAACCTCTGCCAATTGTTCCCATTTTTATTGTCTCTCACATGGGGGATCATCCTGTATCTGCCGACTTTATGGTTTGGCCGAGAGAGGGACATGCCACGGTGTGAAATGCGTGTGTAGATATCGTCGTCCTCACCTCCCCAACCCCAGTATTGATTGGGGAAACCGTTGATCTTCAAGAACTGTTCTTCAGACAGTGCTGTAACTCCACCAAAGAGAGTGTTATAAGGCAGCATGAAACCAAACTTGTCCACAGCCACAGACAGGTGCCGAGGCTGGCTAAAACATTTGTAGATGTTGCGGTCGTCCATGGGAATCATATCCACGTCGTTGAAGACAAAACAGTCGTAGTTGTACTCATTCAGGGCCTCAACGAAGCCCATGTTCATCATCTTTGCTTTGTTGAACATCCCCCCACCGTGCTGGTTGATGATGTAGATGCCGTAGTCCAGCTGCTGGCGTTGCAGGATAGGATGGAGGTAGTACAGCCAGTACTTCAGGTGGTGGATCCGGTTGCGAAATGGAATGATGACCGCCACCTTCTGTCGGGCGATGCAGTCTTGGGGTTTGAATCGCCCTCCGTCCTGGAGATCAGGGTTCTCCCTCCTGACGACGTCTAAAGTCATTGGCTTGTTGAACTCCACTTCCAATGGTCCCAACAGATGAGGAGAGGTTTCAGGACAAGGTTCCAGCACAGGCAACATCTTAGTATCATTGGATATATTTTCCGTGTCATCGTTCCATTGTTCCACTGTTTTTAGTTCAAGTAGCAACATTTTCTTGGAATAGACAGTGACATTACTGATATACGCCAAACAGATAAGCACCCAAAGCACAAAGCATACCATCATCACTGTAAATACTTTTCTCTGCATCTTCAATATACCTCATTTGGTAGTTGTTCCTTTATGTGTATCCTACAAATGAAAAATAAGTTGACTGGCTCTCTGCCCCTCTTTTAATTGTCTGATGACACTGAACCGGTTGAACCAGACACCTGTCATGTCCAGTACAGAGAGACTCAGAAGGAGCTTCTATCCCCAGGCCATCAGGATGCTCAATGACTCTATGTAACAACCCAATAATTAACCCATCATCTACACTCATTGCACACACATCCACATGCACACACTCACTTTTAAACAAACACTCACCTTATTAACTCAATGGGCGCCAGACCTGAGGATAGTCTGGTTATCTCGCCAACCGTTCAGCGCCAGACCCGAGTCGGGTTTTCATCGTTATTTCTTTTATTTTTATTTTATTATTTTTTTTTTTATCCACTTTTTCTCCCATTTTTCTATATTTTCTCCCATCCCAATTTCGTATCATCCAATTCAACCCTCCCCTGTCACGGACGCTGTTTCTTGCCTCCCACAAGCCGGCTGCAATGTGGACTAAGTCATACATAGCACAAGTCCCCTCCGGTACTTGAGGTAACAGCAGTCGCATCTTTTCACCTGCGCAGCTCGATCTCTCAGTGGCGAGGAGTAACGCGTGGGAGGCTCACACTGCCCCCGACACTTCCTGATTCTACTGCGCAGGCGCACCAACCGACCTGTAGGAGTCGCTGTCCACAGCGCCCGATCCCCACCCATCAGTTTCCCACCCCCTAATACGGCCAATGTGTATTAGTACGGACGACCAGCTAAACTGAAAGCAAATGTGGAGCGCTGGGCTCGAACTGACGAGCCCAGCGTCTCCAGCATTTCGTGGCGAGCGCCTTGCCCACTACGCCACGTAGCCGCCTTTTATTCAATATTTCTATTCATTTCAGACACACGGACCTCAGGGTTACCATAGGGAATTATCCTGAGATCGCCAAAGTGCAATACCGGCCGCATCCTGCCAGATGGCAGTATTGAGCACCCTTTGAAACCTTATATCTTGCCCTGTGTTATGTTTTAATCTCTCCGGGCTCAGTTTTTTTTGTCAGGCGAGTCTTATCACATCGCCCGACCACATTGATGCATGTGTTGTGGTGGATTATGTTGGCGACACGATGGACACCAATACTGGAGATCGTGATCAGACGATTGGAATATTCTTTTTGGGGTACCTCCTAGTGACAATAGCATATATCTGCAGAGCCGCAAGCCCAACGTCTGGGCGGGGCTTCGTGGCTTGGACTAGGTTTGAGGTGGAGTTTCGTGGCTTGGACTAGGTTTGAGGCGGGGCTTCGTTGCTTGGACTAGGTATGACTGTGCGTGGGCGGGGCTTCGTGGCGTGTACCTTGTTTTGCACTACTGCGCATGCGGATGAGGGGGGGGGGCTCTCTTGCTCGCTCTCTCTCTCTCTCTCTCTCTCTCTCCTTGTTTACGACATACACAACATCGTCTTGTGTTACATTTGTGATTGATTGAAAACTTTATTAACAGATTGCAGAATGGGTACAATACAGTGCAGCTCAATACACACAATTGTTAAGGGGATGCAGACCAGAGAAAGACTTTCGTCTTGTTTACATCAGGGTTCCCCATTTTCAATTCATCATAACATGACATACAGATGGACAGTACTGTTACATCTAGACATTTATGACATACCAGATCTACAAATATACAGCACTGTTTGTGATACAAAAATAGTCTAAAAATAGAGTATATACATTTGAGGGGGAAGAAACTGTACATTGGAAGAGGTTGGGTAGGTGGGGAAAACTGTACATTGGAGGGGGTTGGGTGGGGGGGACTGTGCATTGGAGGGGGTTGGGTTTGGACATTTAAGTTTGTGACATACAAGATATGCAAATATGGTTAGAGTTACATTGATGGAGATACTGTTAATTAACTGATGTATGGATGTCTGGCATCTTTGTCATGGCAGCTAAAGCTTCTTTCGGTTTAGTGTCTGTGGCTGTGCAGGGATTCATGGGAAAAGAAACAGGTTGGTACGTAATGGGCTGCTGGAGTTCAAATTACTTGTACCTGAGGCCTGCCTGGACACATGACATAAGTGGTGGTCCACCCGTCACCTCTCACTTTACCATGACTGCACATTAACCTGGCACACAACATACTTGTTCACATATGTCATTTTTCTTTCACTCTAAGGAAATATGTCTCACATACACAGTAGACCCCCCCAGTACTTTGTGGAGACGAAGATGGGAGGCCCATCTGTGGACCTGATGATGAGTACCAGTCTTCTCCTCAGACATATAAAATCAGTTTTTCACATTAGGATCTAACATCCCAACAGGCCACCTTGTTTATGGTTTGATTCAGTTTTAGTAGAATGTGAAAGACAAGAATGACATTGATGTGACATACTATAAAATCAGTTTCTTTACAGTGCAATGAAATAGTTCTGGATTACTGTTACTGTACAGTTCAAAGTCATCTTTACCTTCTGTTTGGTATCCAGTTTAAAACCTGACAGTCTTCCCTCTTGTCTGACACCCACTCTTAATGGTTTATATGGTATATATCAGTAAACACAATGGGTTTGATAATCAACCATGTGAGAAAGTGCTGTATATCAAGTGCAATGCTGCATATTTCCATCTCTAGATTCCACATACTATAAATACTGCCAACAATGTAGAATGCATTATTACAGTTACCAGGAATGGAAAGATTGTCTACACAACTTCAACGACATTGATCTACCCATGTACCTTTACTTTAGGAATGGTACAGGTTAGAAACTGGCTGACAATTTATTAAATGTACATAGAAATTTGAGGCTCTTACAGATTGAAACTTTATTAACAGATGCAGAATACAATACAGTACGACTCAAGACACAGAACATGAGTATGCAAAATAAAAAATGAACACAGATTTGAGGGCGAATAGTGTTACGAGGTTTAGACAGATGATCCGTTTAATGCTTTCCCATTAGGGGTGTAAAGGTACACATATCCGTACCGAACCGTTTCAGTGTGTAATGTACCGAACAAATACAACGGTATGTTAACCACTAATGATTGACCGCCCATCTGTTTTTTTTCACAATCCAATATAATTCTTTTTTCTCTTTTACAAGTCGATTATTCATTTTGATATAGAATATTCATTGACAGCCCTACAAGTACAATTAGTTATTGCACACTACATCACCCCTGAGTGCAACATGGAAAGCCAAACTTCCCCCCACTGTACCGAAAACCCGTACCGAACTTCAAAACCGAGGTACATACCGAACCGTGGTTTTTGTGTACCGTTACACCCCTATTTCCCATTGTTTACTTTGTAAAACCACACACATGGAGGATGATCTACAGAGTCTATTTATAAAAAATGTTAAATGATATCCTGCTTTCGTGGAAACATGTGCCAAACCTTGTCATACCATTGCCATTGTCCTTTTCCAGCTACAGAGAAAGCTCGGTCTCCCTGTGTGGAACGCCTGGTGCGGGGGAGGCCAGGGCTGTACAACTTAATATCGTGATTGAATAAGATTTTATGGGATATCAACTCAATTAAATATAGCACAATAGAATATAGTACAATTATAATAAAACAAATTTATTGAATAGGACAGGCAAACATGCAATGACGAAAGATAGTGACAAAAACAACGGACGCAATGTGTCATGAAAATATAAATTAAGCAAGCTCTATACATTACGAAATAAACGGAATACTAATGGTGAAAAATACTGTTATGTCTATGCCTCTTTTATTTCCCCCCTTCCTGATATCTGCCAACAGTGCTGTCAGGTGCAGACTGCTCCGCGAGCCAACTGCGCTGGAGCATATCAGGAGCAAACTGCACACATTAGGGCGTGTCTGCACTAGTATCTCATCCGTGCAATGTCCTTTGTGGATAGCTCGCAAAGACGGAGCAGATACCGCACGCTAAACACGTGCAGTTAAGGGTGCAATTAGCACCGCACAATCCATTCTTTGTGGATGTTGAAATAGCAGTAATGCCATGTTCATTAATAAAATTACATAAGGGATGGGAAGGGGGGATGACCGTTTTAGAAGGGGGATGATATTGACTGTTTTTATTTCAGGGGGGATGCCATCCCCCCTCAACTGGAGTACTGCCTATATTCGGCTCCGTGGTATAGTCTGGCCCGAGCACACAATGGTAACCTGCAATGCAATGGCAAGTGAACTATTGGATATTATGAAGAAAAAGACAAAACGGATTATATGGATGATGATTATGGATGATAAGGTGCGTTTCCAACTTTCCACCAGACTATGATGTTGGACTATAAAAAACTATAATTAAACCGACCGATAAGGAAACCTATTCGGCTCCAGCTATAGTCTGGCCCGAGCAGATGAAGAAGACTGATGAGGGCTACCTAACGTTATATGTATTGATCCTGTTCTGTTTCAAGACACTTTTGAACTCGAAGTGAGAAATGGAGTACCTCTAAACCAAAGGTAATGTCTTATTTTACGTGTACTTTACCAAAACTCCATCATAAAACATGCGTTTATATGATCGCAACATCAGATAAACGACCCCCCCCCCCCCCCCCCCCCGGCTTTGTGAAGAAACAAGGTCATGTGTTTATCTTTGACCTGGCAATAATATAGGTTTCAAGCGAGCAGACGCGAGATTTGCGCATACGCTCCACAAAACACACTTTATCTCACAATCTAGAAAACCAGCCTGGATTATTTTGAAACAGGACAATGTTTATCTTGGGATTGTGAACGAACAAGGGTATGTAGAAAATAACGCTTTTTTACATGTTGGACTATAAATAGTGTTTGTCAAATGAGCCATACTATAGCTATAATATAGAATTATACAATAGCTCCGCAAAGAGTTTCAAGTTTCTTTAATAGTTGTCTGTCATACAGAAGTACAGAATACTTTTATACAAAATGCTTCTTACTGTTACGCTCCAGAGACTGTGCTAGACAAGATAAGTATGAAATAAAATAAAGTAGCATGTAAAAAGAAGGTCCCAGTGTTCAGTATAGACATATGTACAATGTTCGATGCAGACTAGAAGTAACTGAGTTACCATACAATATACAATATACTATGCAATATACTAATATACAATACTATATAGTGCAAAGCAGAAATGGGATGAGGTACAATTTAGGTACAATTTACAGTAAGGTGTACGAGTTGTAGTGCAAATCCTTTACCAATAAATATAAAGTGTGTTTAGGTGATCTAAAGTGTGGAGAGTGGGTGCTGCAGTGTGTTGTTTGTTTAAAGTGAGTGTGTGCGTGTGGATGTGTGTGCTGTGTGCATTTGATGGTTGTTGCATAGTGTTTATTGTTCGTTGAGCAGCCTGATGGCCTGGGGATAGAAGCTTCTTCTGAGTCTTTCTGTGCTCGCCTTGAGACTCCGGTATCGCTTGCCTGACCGCAGCAGTTCAAAGAGGCAGTTGTTCGGGTGGCTGGAGTCCTTGATGATTCTCTTAGCCTTACCCCTGCACCGCTTGTTGTAAATGTTCTGGAGGGTGGGGCCCCTATGTTGAGGGTGATGGATGAGGAGGTGCAGTTGCCTGCTCTCATCACCTGGGGTCTGCCCGTCAGGAAGTCCAAGACCCACTCACAGAGGTCATAGGTCCCTGAGCTTGGCTATGAGTTTGGAGGGGACTATGGTATTGAATGCTGAGCTGTAGTCGATGAATAGCATTCTCACATAGTTCCCCTGCCTCTTGTCCAGGTGTGATGCTTCTGTGTGCAGATCGTAAAATATCGTGAAAATGGTCAAAAAAAAGCTGGCGCCAGGCAGTACAGATGGGGAAAAGGCGTGGCACTCAATGAGTTAATAAAGTTTTCAATCAGTCAATCAATCAATCAATACAGACAGTGATCTTACCCTTAAAAATCTTTAAATATTTGATATTTACTTTGACATTTAACATTTTAGTATCTCAATCTTCTTCACCAGGTAATGTTCATAAGAAGTTCAGTGTGCGGTCAGTGGTCACTGTATCTGTACTTCATGGCAAATGTTTTGAATTCCCCACCTATTGTGTTTGCAGTCAGTGTCAGCACTGCCAACATCAACTGTGATGAAAGTAAAGAGCTTATCTTTCTTAGTCTTAACCACTCTGTACTTGAGTGAGTTGATTCCATCTTTGTCCATTTTTACTCTGGTTTCCGCTATTAGATCAAACCTCTTCTTATTGCTCTCATTGTGAAAGTCTCTCGTATGCCTGATCATCCTGTACTTGCCAACTTGATGGTCTGGCCGAGAGAGGGACATGCCACGGAGTGAAGTGCGTTTGTACATTTCGTCATCCTCACCTCCCCAACCCCAGAATCGATTGGGGAAACCATTGACCTTCACTGTTGTTTAGACAGAGCTGTAACTCCACCAAATATAGTTTTATATGGCAGCTTGAAACCAAACATGTCCACAGCCACAGACAGGTGCCGAGGCTGGCTAAAACATCTGTAGATGTTGCGGTCGTCCATGGGAACCAGGTCCACATCGCTGAAGACAAAACAGTCGTAGTTGTACTCATTCAGGGCCTCAATGAAGCCCACGTTCATCAGCTTTGCTCTGTTGAACATCCCGTTGCCGTGCTGGTTGATGATATAGATGCCGTAGTCCAGCTGCTGGCGTTGCAGGATAGGATGGAGGTAGTACAGCCAGTACTTCAGGTGGTGGAACCGGTTGCGAAACGGGACAATGACCGCCACCTTGTCTCGAGCGATGCAGTCTTGGGGTTTGAATTGCCCTCCGTCCTGGAGATCAGGGTTCTCCCTCCTGACTGAGTCTAAAGTCAGTGGCTTGTTGAACTCCACTGCAAATGGTCCAACCAGCTTAGGAGGCCTTTCTGGGCAGGGCTGCAGGCCTTCAAACTCCTGGGTTTCTTGCGTTTGTTTTTCACGTTGAAGTACAGGTATATCCATAGCATTAACACTGGCATCACTCCGGTACAGGCAGTAGGATAGATAACAAAGCACACCAACCAGTAATGTTCCTATGAAGAGTTTTCTCATATTCAGCATTTCAAAAACAAGTAATGCTCCTTTGGAGAGTTTTTTTCCACATCTTCAATGTCCTGGGTCTTTGCTCCTGATGTTATCCGGTGTGTACTAATCCTGCACTAAGTGAAATGTATCTTAAAGATGTAACTTATCTGAGACTGTGGTGTAGCACTACAAGAGGTCCCACCACTCCACCTAAACCATGTCTGACAACAGTGGATACAGACTTATCTTAAAAACTTGAACCCCTTGCTTATGAGACTGAACCTGTTTGACAGGACAAGAAACAGGTTTCTACTTGGGTGTTCCCCAATAGGGAGGTGTAGTGGTTATGTCATTGCTGTTTCTGGCCGGTCCACCTCCCGAAATTGCAACGTAATTCCCCATTGCCCATTTCTAAATCGTCTCGTTTAAAACAAATAAAGCATGAACATTTGCATGGTGCATAGCTGTCAAACATCCCGTTTTTCCCGGGATTGTCACGTATTTCAACCTTCCTTCCCGCCGTCATCCCAATGGTGCTCTCCCTCAACATGCGAGTAGGGTGAGACAACACCATTCTTTAGTCCAAATAATACCCTACTTTATACTATATTATTGTCATTAGTTTAATGTAAAGTCAGTCTTACATTGGCACTGCTTTAACGTTGCATTTGCTGTATTAGACGTGCCAGTATAACTTTTGTAATATGAATGAAGAGCAAATGTAAAGTTAATCAATACACAATGAAACAATATCAAAACTACTTTAATAAAAGAAGATTTCCGTTTTTCATTTCTACTTGTTGTGAAGGGCCAGATTAAACCGAATATATATATTTATTTATATATATATATTTAATTGTATTTGTATATTCTCTAATATTCCCTGATATCCCTTGTATATTCCTTGTACAATATGCATTGAATATCCATTCTAGCCTACTGAACATCCCATAATAGTCTCCATTCTACTATTGGTCGAGACCTTGGTGCCAGGCTGCCATACCCCTCAGACCCAGTTCAAACGTACCGCTCGACATGTACGAACGAGTCCTAGTTCCGCGTAGGAATTTGGCTACCGCACCACTAATGGGACTATTTGTTCATAGTGCGTATATATACTGCGCTACTAAAGTAGGACTTTCTTTTCAGTCCAGTTTCTTACCCTCCAATAGAGTCACAGACGTAAAGCCTCCCCGCGACGCCACGTGTGGGAGTAAGGCCAAGTTCGCCTACCATCGGTATTGAGACATCGTGTATATTAATATTTGAATAGTCATATTTGGCACTATATCGTCGAGTTGGACGTAGTCTATTAAGCTAATAATAGTCTGTTAATATATAGTGCTTCGTGCGGTGAGAATACTACCGTAGTCAGTACCCCATCGTTTCGGGCAGAGAACTGGCTGCTTACCCAGGGTGGTTGACCCTATGTGAAGCTGCACCCGAGGAGCCCCAGAGCCGACGAGCGAGTGGACCTGTATACCGGATTATTCTACCGACGACAGCCCGCCTTCCCAGGCACGGATTATGCTTTGGATACTTTGATTATTCCATGGATAAAGACCCCCGACACTGCCGTGTGTTGGAACCCCCCCCCCTGGAGAGGACGCAAGGTGAGGAGACGCTCTGCAAGACGAGGTCGCTTCACGTCTCTCCCCCGTGGACCGGAGAGAGCCGGCCCACAAAGAGTCCACCTGCTTGCATCTGTGGTCCAAGGATCGCCGGCGCATTGAACGGCACTACAGTGGGTTCACCTGGGATACCCTTGGCCGGACGAGGCAGCCGGATTCTACCCCCCCCCCCCTCCTACTCCTGTCGGCTTACAAGCGACCGGATTAACCCCCTCTAGTGTATCTAGTATATAATCATTAAAGTATCATTGCTGTTATTCCTTAACTATTCCAGGTCGTATATTTACCACCTGCGCCTTCAGAGATTGGACATTCTCTATTGATATATCGACGAATACTCTTTGCCATAAAAGTGCATACTATTTCAATTCATAAATGTAATTAAGTGCTTATTCTACACACCATCGCTGTGTAGAAATAAAGACCTGTTTCTAATTCGTACATTTGTGTTGGATCCGTTTCATCTACGTGAGAGTGTTCATGATAATATATTTATGCCGTGTACTGGGTGGCCGAATATTAAGTACAAAGGTAGTGGTAGTAAGTATCATATCTAGTAATACAGTCAGGGAATTGTACCCCTCAGTTACAATTGGTCCTTCGAGCCGGAGGGTAATTAGTGTAATATTAATATAGTGTTATTAATATTGAAATGGCCTATGATGAACACTCCACGAAACGATCCTCCTAACCAACGCCCGCAGCGCGAACGACGGCTCCCTCAGTACTTAGAGGCTTACGCTGTCAGTCAACAACCTAGTCTTCTACTAACAGTAAACGCGGTAAAACTAGAAAGTAAAAGTATGTCTAACCCCAACGCCCAGACTACCCCGACCATAGAGGCCCCTACGGGCTCTAATGTAACTGACCAAGTTCACGGTGGGGACCAGTGGGAACCAGACATGACTTCACACCCCGCCAGTACTGAAGAAGTAGTCCCCGATGAGTCCCGGGAGGAATACAACGCTACCGAGAGAGAACTCGGCACGGAAGAAGACGGGGAGAGCACCGTGGAGATAGAGCTCCAAGGCTCCGCAAGGAGTACCCCGAGGGAAGGCTCCCCTATACAACCGCCTTCTCCCAGCGAGGCAGAGAGGACCCTACAGCAGGCCTTCCTCCTCAGCCTGAACGCCGCTGCTGAACGCGACCGACTGCAGATCCAGCAGCGAAGCGAACACGAGCAGATACGTCTAGAAATAAGACGCATTCAGATGGAAGAGAATGTGGCCCGAGAACGAGCCGGTGCTCAACGGGACGCAGCGCGCGACAGACAGCAGTCGCAACTAATAGAACAGCTGATCAGACGGACAACACCCTCTCCCTCCGCCAGAGGCTCCAGGAACTCGTCTAGACACACCTCCAGGGCGGCATCCCCTAGCCGAGTAAACAACCCTGAACTTGACCAACAGACGAGGTCTATACCCCCCACAGACCACCTCCCCCCACCGGTCCAAGCGAGACCTAGCAACCGGGAAAGAGCAGCATATCCTGTGGAGAGGCTAAACCAGAGACTACAAGCACTGGATGACCTAACTGAAGACGAAGAGGAAGAGGAGGAGAACCACGCCCGAAGACAGCACAGTACTCTACCGGACCAGGAGGTCCGGTACAGCCCAGGCTATACTCCCGCGGAGCTGCGCTACAGACCCCCGACTCTATACACGGGTGAGCACGACGCACGACCCGCACCGAGGAACAGCACCTGGACAAGCGGGCCATGGTACACTGCCGGTACCAGCCCATACCAAGGAGCGGGAGGAGACTCGCCTAGGAGGCCTCTCCCCCAACGCTCGCCGATGTATCCACAGTCAGCGTCATACATTGGCACGCCTATGGTACCCGACTTCACCCAAGAGAACCGGGCCCAGTATACAGAACTCCGCATGTGTCTGGAGACCATGTTGGTGGATGTATTGGATGAACGCCACAAATACGCCATCCTACTGAAGCACTTAAAGGTGCCCCGCGCACATAATATAGCGCTCGCCTACGCGACTTCCACCACCCCATACACAGCAGCGCTGGTAGCATTGGACCAGAGGTATGGGCGCATATGGGATTACGTGATCCAGGAGATCCGACACATCGACCGCTTACCCCCAGCAATAGACAATCGAGCACTGGACGACCTGTCCATCAGAGTGCAGTCCCTGGTAGGGATGTTGGGAGCGCAAAGAGAGAAGGGGAGGCATGAACTTTACGCCAACTCAAATGTGGAAAGGATCCTGGAGAAGCTGCCGCCCGCTCGTCAGGAGCGCTTTAGGCGGCAGAGGGACCACAGAGACCCGAATGGCCCCGAACCGAACCTCCTCGATCTAGCAGACTTCCTGGTGAGAGAAGTCAGCAGCCTACGGCTAGATACATTCGGACGGAGCACCCCTGGCTCCAGAGAAGGAACCAGACGACTAAATGATGGAAGAAGATCGGTGACTGTGATGCACCAATCGGAGTCAGTACCGAGCAGCAGGAGCCACAGTACCCCCTCCAGAACGGAGAAGTGGAAGATAGTGTGCCCCTACTGTGAGAAAGAACACTGGCTAGCGCAATGTGACTCCTTCCCCAAGCTGAACGCGGAGGAAGCAGGTCAATGGATAAAGTCCAACAAGCGCTGTTTTCGCTGTGCGCGCTCACACATGGCAGCCGAATGCCGCTTAAAGAAAAGGTGCACCAAGTGCGATGGAGCCCATCTGGACATACTTCACGACAGTAACAGACGGCGCCCTTCACCTGCACCATCCAGCCGCAAAGCGAGCGTCATGTACATCGATCCCGCCAGCAGCAGTGGAGCCCGAGTACTCCTAAAAGTAGTGCGTGTGACACTAAGCTACCAGAATAAAGTCCTGGACACTTACGCCGTCCTCGATGACGGGTCAGAGAAGACCCTGCTGCTCGCCTCCGCTGCGGCCCAGCTAGGGCTGCGGGGAAGCGAAACCCAAATGACAATTCGGACAATAAGACGAGATTTGAAGACGATAAAGGGCGAGAATGTCTCATTCTCTATCGCAGCAAGCGGCCAGCCTGAGCGACGGTACCAGATTGCAGACGCTTTCACCAGCCAAGAAATAGGACTGTCGCGGTACACATACCCCGTCGCCAAGCTGATGGAGAAATATGCACATCTGCGCAAGTTACCGATCCCGCTCATAGACAATGCTATGCCGACCCTGTTGATAGGCTCCGACCATGCAGACCTCATTGTCCCGATAGACCGGGTTCATACCGGACCCCGAGGCTGCCCTGCAGCAGTCGAGACCCGTTTGGGATGGACTCTCCAAGGCCCGCTCGCCAAATCTCTCAACCGAAGTACAGCCACTAGATGTCTCCACTCCCGAGTCACAGAGGGAGAAACCGCACTCCTGCAACACGTAGAGCGGCTATGGACCTTGGAACAAATGCCCTTTAAGAACGGAAAGAAAGACATTCGCTCTAAAGATGACATTTACGCAATTCACCTCCTCGAGACAGGGACCAAGAGAGTCCCGGTCAACGGCGTGTTGAGATACGCCACGCCACTCCTGCGGCGAGAAGGAATGCCTACTTTCCACGCCAAGACAGACGCCACAGAACGGTACCTGCTGAACACGGAGCGGCGCTTAGCCAAGAACCCCGCCCAAGAGAGTGTATACTGCGCTGAGATTGAGAAGCTCATCACAGCGGGACACGTCACAAAGATGGACATTAAAGAGGCTGACCAGACCACTGAATCGTGGTACGTGCCCCACCACAAGGTCCATCACAACGGTAAAGACCGCATAGTATTTAACTGCAGCTACCAGATCGGATCCCAAAATCTGAATAAAGAGTTACTGCCCGGTCCCACACTCGGCCCCTCCCTACTCGGCGTTCTACTCCGCTTCCGCCAGGAAAAGGTGGCCATCAGCGGGGACATTAAAGGAATGTTCCTGCAGGTGAGATTAGTAGAGGCGGACAAGCCCCTGTTACGGTTCCTATGGAGAGAGAAGCCAGGAGATGAGCACCCAGCCATCTACCAATGGGAAGTCCTCCCCTTCGGAACGACATGCAGCCCCTGCTGTGCGACATTTGCACTACAGAAACATGTAGCAGAGGACCCAGCAGCGGACGAAGAGGTCCGACACAGCGTAAAGAACAGCTTCTACGTAGACAACTGTCTACAAAGCCTTTCAACCCAGGAAGAAGCCGAGGCTCTCCTGATTAAACTCCGCGCCTCATTGATCAAAGGCGGCTTTGATCTCAGGCAGTGGGCCAGCAGCGATCCGCAAGTACTGCGCAGCCTCTCCTCCGAGGACAAGGCAGCCAGCAGCGAGACCTGGATGGCTACAATCCCGGGAGAAGCCCAGGAGATGACCCTGGGATTGGTGTGGCGATTCAAAACAGATTCGCTTCACTACAGACACAAGCCCCTGACTACGGAGCAGGGAAGGCCGGCGGCGACGCCGACCACCAGACGGAGTGTGTACACAACACTCGCCCGACAATATGACCCGCTAGGATGTATTCTACCGTACACCACCAGGGCAAAAATGATTGTACGAGCATTGTGGGACAAGGACCAGGGCTGGGACGATCCCATTCCTGCACACCTTGCATCCACCTGGAGAGAGTGGGAGATGGAGCTCCACTCACTCCCAGGCGTTAATATGCGCCGAAGCTACTTCCCACCCACGGTGAGGCCAGAGACATGTAAAATGGACTTACACGTCTTCAGTGACGCCTCAGAGGTCGCATACGGATCAGTAGCCTACTTGCGGGCCCAAGACCAGGGGGGAGAGATCTACACAGCATTTGTCCTCGCCCGCTCGAGAATAGCCCCACGCAAGCAACAATCTATCCCACGTCTAGAGCTCTGCGCAGCCCTAGCCGGAGCGCACCTAGCCACGCTCATCCAACGTGAGCTCACCATACCGGTGTCTAGAACAATCCTGTGGTCAGATTCCACGACGGTACTCGCCTGGATCAAATCGGACTCATGCAAGTACAAAGTCTTCGTGGGAGTCAGAGTCACCGAGATTCAAGACTTAACCGAAGAGTTAACCGGAGAAACAGAGTGGCGCTACGTTGATACAAAACAGAACCCAGCTGACGTCATCACCCGGGGGATGCCCCTGGATGACCTCACCCGTCGCAATGTCTACAGTGACGGCCCCGCATTCCTAAGACTCCCGGAAGGACAGTGGCCCATGCCTATCCCGAGGGAAGCAAGTCCAGAGGAGGTGGAAAATAAGAAGTCTGTGTTCTGTGGATTGAGCACCGTAGCCTCCACCGACCCTAACATAGACGATTGCACGTCCATAGAGAGTGCACAACAAAGAACATTCCTGCGGTACCACCCGGAGTGCAAGTCCCCCGCTGATATGTCAGCAGCTAACTACGAGGAAGCAGAATTGCTTCTACTGCAGCGAGCCCAGAGAGACTCGTTCCCCGATGAATTGGCCTGTCTACAGGGAGGAAAGCCCGTCCCATCCGACAGCAGATTAATTCACCTGGCCCCCGAGAGCGACGCTCATACCCTCATCAGAGTGGGTGGTCGCCTACGCAGAGCCCCCAATCTACCGGATATCGACCCAGTTACCCCCAACACACTCCTGATGGGGCGGCTAGATCCTGCATTACCACAGACAATGTACCGGCCTGAAGAAGCGAACGGCCGACGAATGTGGAGGTACAGCCAAGTATTAGCCGACAAGTTTTGGAACAGTTTCCTACTGCACTACCTACCGTCTCTACAGACCCGCCAGAAGTGGGTAAAGGAGAGAGACAATTTGACAGAAGGAACAGTCGTCATGATTATTGATCAATCACTGCCCAGAGCTATGTGGCCGGCCGGCCGCGTAAGCAAAGTGATCACCGGTGCCGACGGCAAGGTCCGAGCAGCTGAAGTGCTCGTCCAGGGTCGCACTTACACCCGTCCCGTGGCAAGGCTCATAGAACTGCCTCGACTCCCAGACACAATCGATGATGACCATGACCCTACAACCCTATGACTTTGTGAAGTTGACTGACCCCTACAGCAAACCCTTATGTGTAAATAGACAACGCGATTAATCTGTCTCTGTTTAACTGATTAGGTCTGGGACCTATTCAGGGGGTGGCTGTTGTGAAGGGCCAGATTAAACCGAATATATATATTTATTTATATATATATATTTAATTGTATTTGTATATTCTCTAATATTCCCTGATATCCCTTGTATATTCCTTGTACAATATGCATTGAATATCCATTCTAGCCTACTGAACATCCCATAATAGTCTCCATTCTACTATTGGTCGAGACCTTGGTGCCAGGCTGCCATACCCCTCAGACCCAGTTCAAACGTACCGCTCGACATGTACGAACGAGTCCTAGTTCCGCGTAGGAATTTGGCTACCGCACCACTAATGGGACTATTTGTTCATAGTGCGTATATATACTGCGCTACTAAAGTAGGACTTTCTTTTCAGTCCAGTTTCTTACCCTCCAATAGAGTCACAGACGTAAAGCCTCCCCGCGACGCCACGTGTGGGAGTAAGGCCAAGTTCGCCTACCATCGGTATTGAGACATCGTGTATATTAATATTTGAATAGTCATATTTGGCACTATATCGTCGAGTTGGACGTAGTCTATTAAGCTAATAATAGTCTGTTAATATATAGTGCTTCGTGCGGTGAGAATACTACCGTAGTCAGTACCCCATCGTTTCGGGCAGAGAACTGGCTGCTTACCCAGGGTGGTTGACCCTATGTGAAGCTGCACCCGAGGAGCCCCAGAGCCGACGAGCGAGTGGACCTGTATACCGGATTATTCTACCGACGACAGCCCGCCTTCCCAGGCACGGATTATGCTTTGGATACTTTGATTATTCCATGGATAAAGACCCCCGACACTGCCGTGTGTTGGAACCCCCCCCCCTGGAGAGGACGCAAGGTGAGGAGACGCTCTGCAAGACGAGGTCGCTTCACGTCTCTCCCCCGTGGACTGGAGAGAGCCGGCCCACAAAGAGTCCACCTGCTTGCATCTGTGGTCCAAGGATCGCCGGCGCATTGAACGGCACTACAGTGGGTTCACCTGGGATACCCTTGGCCGGACGAGGCAGCCGGATTCTACCCCCCCCCCCCCCCCTCCTACTCCTGTCGGCTTACAAGCGACCGGATTAACCCCCTCTAGTGTATCTAGTATATAATCATTAAAGTATCATTGCTGTTATTCCTTAACTATTCCAGGTCGTATATTTACCACCTGCGCCTTCAGAGATTGGACATTCTCTATTGATATATCGACGAATACTCTTTGCCATAAAAGTGCATACTATTTCAATTCATAAATGTAATTAAGTGATTAAGTGCTTATTCTACACACCATCGCTGTGTAGAAATAAAGACCTGTTTCTAATTCGTACATTTGTGTTGGATCCGTTTCATCTACGTGAGAGTGTTCATGATAATATATTTATGCCGTGTACTGGGTGGCCGAATATTAAGTACAAAGGTAGTGGTAGTAAGTATCATATCTAGTAATACAGTCAGGGAATTGTACCCCTCAGTTACACTACTCATTCATCCAAAACAAGACAGCAATTCTACTTCTGCATGCACCGGGAGAATTGAGCTCATAGCACCGATTTGGAGTTGATAGAATGGACATTGCTGTTCTTAGGAAATGTTGCACATGGTGGAAATAATGGAAATTAACATTTCTAACATTAACATTTAGTGTATGTTTAAAGTTGATACATTGAGGCATGGTAGAATTTCACTTTATATTACAGCAGTATCCGTTTTTTAACATTACAATTAGTGTCTGACACTATAGACACATGTTAAAAGTCAAAGTCAACTTTGTCATTTTCCAATTTGTGCAAGACATACAGATAAATTCAATTACGTGCCCCCCTTCCCACGGTGTATATAGAAAGAGACAATAAACACAAAAGTAACATAGGACACAATATACAACACACAGGACTATGTACAATATAAACAGTGCCTACAATTAAATTAATGAATGAATTAAATAAGAGGTAAAAGAGAACTTAGTGTAAATATTCTTTAATTTGTGTCAACGTTATAAAAATCCTATTGTATTCAACAAATTAATTATGATACACCACAATGTGCCCTTTCTATCTATTCTAAATCTATGGCCTCACGATTCCACGGCTGCGCAGTGCAGACAATATATAATATAATATACATACGAGGGGGACGAGACTACATTGGGAGCGGGGGGGAAGGGGGCGGGGCGAAATATCCAGGTTTTTCAAATCCCAATGTTGACAGCTATGGCATGGTGTACCTTTCTGTGCGTATTCATCCACAATATAAAGCTCAACATGAAAATATTTGCAATTAATCGTAAAATAATTACGTCGAATTTTATTTCAACCAAAAATGCTTAAACAATAATGTTAGTGATGGAAGGGAACTCATTTTGTGCAAAAATGGAAAGCTTTCCAATGTTCATGAGGCAGAATTGTTACAATAGCAGATAATCCATTTTCCCAATGATAAATCCCTATACGGGTGGACCTCACGGGCAGCCAAAAGTGACGTCAGACTACACCTCTATATAACTGGGAGAAAGAATAGTGCTGCACTGGGTAAAAAATTATGATGTTGATATTTATTTACACACATTAAATTAATACAAATTAATTATATAATATCAATACAATATTTATAAAGAGGATGTGCAGGTGAGGTAAGAAACCCACCAGGGCTTATTTTAAAACCTCACCACAACTTAAACATTTAAATCATAAGAAAAGGGGGGGAAATAATAAAACAATAAAATAAAAAAAGGTTTAAAAAGTTACGCAAAAATGCACTCACAATAATAAAATAAAAAGAAACGACAAAACAACACAATATATGCAGTGGACAAAATACAAGTATTTAAATGAACCAGCCAGAAATACAAAAGTAAATAAAGTGTAAACAAACACAATTAGTCTACCCTGTTTCTTCTCTGGGTGGTTATTAAAGCCTCTTTTAGTTTTCTTTTAAAAACAGGTACTGAGGTGGAGCTGTCTACCGCAGGTGTAGGTTGGCGTTCCACAGTTGTACACCTCTATATTTAATGGAATACTGTCCCTTGTTGGTAAGATGGAAAAGAAGATGTAGATTGTTTGGTAAGAATGAATAGAGGAATTCTTACAGAAATATTGTTGGAAACAGTCTGGTAAATTGTTGTTCTGAAATTTCACCATATGAATAAAAAGACATGTTTGTAGGATGTTAACACTTTAATCGCCGGAAACGCTGAAACACGTCTTTCCCCGCCATGCTCATTCTGCCGAAGACGCTGGACAGCGTCTTTGATATCAATATTTCAAAAATCTGTGATCGAAATCATATTTCTCCCCCGGAGACATGAGATGTACTGTTGAGCCCCTCTCAACTCTACAACGGTTCAAGAGCGCCATCTGGCGGCCGATCGGCGGATCGCCCAGGGCAGAAACAGGAAGTGGAAGCTGGTGCTCATTTCAATTCGGTCCGATCACTCGCTAATAGTCCCAGGACTCGAGCTGATCACAACGGATAGTGATCCGTTACCAATAACTCGATAAACAACATGATTTGGACGTATATACTATTATACAACCTGGAAATGGATCGGATATTTCGACATCCCATAATAGAAAAAATTCTGTTCCACGCTCATCTCCCAACGCTACGAGGAAGCTACGGTGAGTTTCAGCGTTATTTGTTAACGTCTTCGATACTAACTGCTCTAATGATCATATCACACACACTAGATGAATGATATAACGTTGCCCACGGAATTATAAACGACCCCCCCCCCCCCATCCGGTCAACATCAGATCATACGTAGTAACTCCTAGAAGCACGTACAGTTGACATTTTTTATCTCGCACAGATTCCTACCAAACTGTATTTGATCATCAATATAATGCATTTAGGGCTATAAATCAAGTTCTGGAGAAAGCTGCAGAAAACGATAAAAACATACTTATACTTTAGACCGTATTTTAGTATGAATATGTGAATGAAAAAGTATAACGTTGCTACACCCTGAACAATAGATATAGGACGTTGAATGGGCCATAGTAATGTCAATTTAGCAATAACATTTTAAAAGTTATAGCCCTGCAAAGAAGGGGAACTTCTCCATGTTAAATAGGGCTGGCTGGTAAATTATGAATTTAACCCCGGCGATCAAAGTGTTAATATAAAAAAGTTTATATTTTAACAATGGTGATTATGATGGTGATAATGTTGAAGTAAAAACCATGTCTGACAGCAGTGGATACAGACTCTTAAAGACGTGAACCCCTTCCTTAGAGAGACTGATCCTTTTTGACAGGACAATAAACAGGTTATACCTTTTTCTGGGAGAAATAATTGAGTGCTGCACTGGGTCAAAATGATGATGTTGATATTTATTTAGAAACAAATGAATAATACAAAAACAATACAATATTTATAAAATGGATATGCAGGTGAGGTAAGAAACCCTTCGGGGCTTATGTTAAAACCTCACCACAACTTACACATTTAAATCACAAGAAAGGGGGGGGATAATAAAACATTTAAACAAAATAAAAAGCTATGGGGGAAAAAAAAACACTTACAATAATCAAATTAAGGGCGGCTAGGTGGTGCAGTGGGCAAGGCGCTCACCTCCAATGCTGGAGACGCTGGGTTCGATCCCAGCGCTCCACATTGCTTTCAGTTTAGCTGGTCGTCCGTACTAATGCACATTGGCAGTATTAGGGGGTGGGAAACTAATGGGTGGGGATCGGACGTTGTGGACAGCGACTCCTACAGGTCGGTTGGTGCGCCTGCGCAGTAGAATCAGGAAGCGACGGGGGCGGCGTCCCTCCAAAGCGCAGACCCCTGACGCTGAAAGATCGCGCTGCGCAGGTGAAAATATGCGACGGCTGCTACCTCGAGTACCGGAGGGGACTTGTGCAATGTACAGTATGGCTTCGTCCACATTACAGCCGGCTTGTGGGAGGCATGAAACAGCGTTCGAGATAGGGGAGCGTTGAATTGGATGATATGAAATTGGGATGGGAGAAAAATTGAAAATGGGAGAAAAAGTGGATCAATAATCAAATAAAGATAAACTACAAAACAACACAATATATGAAGTGGACAAAATACAAGTATTTAAATGAACCTTTTACATAAATCTTAAATAATTCACTGAATTGCTTCCGTTTCCTCAGGATTAACACAGACAAAAAGAAAGTAAGTAATTTGAGGTTTAATAAAAGTACAATAAATACATGTGAAAAAAAACAATAGATAAAATCATGCCTTCACATTAAGTGTGCATTGATTTAACTAAATAAACAACCATATCCAATCAAAGCGAAAACATGAATTATACCTAACAAAAATAGCGTATGTGGTCTAGAGTGGTCCGCACACGGCGGGCGATTTTTGCCAGGCGACCGTTTTTTTTTTAAGCGAGGTGACCGACAGAATTCTATCGCTTCCATTGTTATGAATGAGAGAACCCACACGGCAGGAGATTTTGAAGCGACGATCGATCTTATTTTTTGAGGCGACGGAAGGCGACACAGCAAGGACAATGAGCAAATAACATGACTTCTACAGTAGAAGTAGTACAGAAGTTCTACTGGTGTATCATTTGTACACCATTAATTTATCAATACATTCATTGATCAATAACCTACTTATTATTACCATGCTACTTATGTTAATTATTATTAACAGGAACCATTTAAATAAATAACGTTAGTTGGAGAACTTAAGGTTTAGTGGCCGCTTGTCATTAACTAATAAATTGACAATGCGCCACGATGCACCTACACTACTTAGATGTTTTTATACTCGGGTAACAAAATAAGTTGTGGATGTTGACAGAGTTTAACACTTTCAATGCCCAAAACATGATAAGACGTTTTATCAGCCCAATGCCTGAATGCCCACGACGACAATTAGCGTTTTATTTTGTTATTAGCGATCTGAATTCATATTTCATCAACCGAGTCTCCCGTTGGTATGCAGCCCCTGTAGGAGCTCAGATGTGGAAAAAACCGCCCCCTATCGTCTGCCAGATGGTAATGCACCCTTTTGGAATGGACTCAATGAAAATGGATGAGAAAAGAAAAATCCGGAATCCACATTTTACTTCTCAGGCATGTAACCCGAGCCGATCGGATTCATTGTGGAGCCTCAGAACAGCATGGAATACATATGTACAGTATGTAGCGTTGGATCAATAAAAGCGATCGATTTTTGGAATGGCGATCAGGAATTGGAATGATCTTTTTGGAGAACATCTGATCTGAGGTAAGGAATCTATTTTACAAGTCTTGGGATAATCAGAGTTGTGATCGCCTATATAGCGTGCATACGTACACATATACTATCGATAATCTTTTTTTGATCCACTTTTTCTCCCATTTTTCTATATTTTCTCCCATCCCAATTTCGTATCATCCAATTCAACCCTCCCCTGTCACGAACGCTGTTTCTTGCCTCCCACAAGCCGGCTGCAATGTGGACTAAGTCATACATAGCACAAGTCCCCTCCGGTACTTGAGGTAACAGCAGTCGCATCTTTTCACCTGCGCAGTACCGCATTTGTATTTTATTTTTTTATTATTTTTTAAACATAACATAAAATTAGACATACAAGCATTAACAGTGGTACCGCATTTGTATAAAAAAAATTCATCTTTATTCTTATTTTTATATATATTTATACCTGTATATATATTTTTTTATTATTAAGACATGCGAGTTTACTGGCGATCACGGTTAGAAAAGGAGTCCCGAAACTATTTCAAACATGTTTGATAATCTATCCATTTGTCCCTCAACATTCTGAAATGTGATAAAAGTAGATTAGGGTGTTGCCTGCTCCTTTAAGAGCAATGCATTGTGGGATATATACTAGGTCCACGCAAGCAGCGAATAGTCAGTCACACATCCCTTCTCCAAACTAATGTTATTTGAGCGAACATTTAACGTTATAACACTATTTTAATGTTAGTGAATTTTAATGCACATACATAGCTAGTTAAATATCACAACTTGTGTCATTGTTCATCATTGGGGGAAACTAGCCAATTAGCTAACATTATAGATAGCGAACGTTAACTAACGTTTGCAAACAAAGCTAACGTTATCCAGTTGACATTACAGATCCGGGATATGAAAATAAATCCTGATTTCATTTGTGAGTTGTAAACTGTATGGAAACGTGAAGTTAGCTCATGCTACTGGAAAACGGACGCACGAGGCACGGCCCCATATGGGATTTTTTTTACCACTGTTGTCGCGTTTTGTTATCCATCCGCGGGTGCCTTGACACATTGCGGTGATGCGGTTACCGCGACTGCTATCTCCTCTTGGCTCTAATTAATAGCCTATCTGCAGAGTAGCTAACACTGGACTAATGTGCTCTCTCCTCTTGGTTCTAGATAATAGCCTAGCTGCAGATTAGCTAACACTAATGTGCTCTCTCCTCTTGGTTCTAGTTAATAGCCTAGCTGCAGAGTAGCTAACACTGGACTAATGTGGTCTCTCCTCTTGGTTCTAGATAATAGCCTAGCTGCAGAGTAGCTAACACTGGACTAATGTGCTCTCTCCTCTTGGTTCTAGTTAATAGCCTAGCTGCAGATTAGCTAACACTGGACTAATGTGGTCTCTCCTCTTGGTTCTAGTTAATTAATAGCCTAGCTGCAGAGTAGCTAACACTGGACTAATGTGCTCTCTCCTCTTGGTTCTAGTTAATAGCCTAGCTGCAGAGTAGCTAACACTGGACTAATGTGCTCTCTCCTCTTGGTTCTAGATAATAGCCTAGCTGCAGAGTAGCTAACACTGGACTAATGTGCTCTCTCCTCTTGGTTCTAGTTAATAGCCTAGCTGCAGGGTAGCTAACACTGGACTAATGTGCTCTCTCCTCTTGGTTCTAGATAATAGCCTAGCTGCAGATGAGCTAACACTGGACTAATGTGCTATATCATCTTGGTTCTAGTCAGGGGTGCAGTCGTAATATCAGAACTGCCTGTACGCTGTTTAAATGACGCCACGCGCGCGCATGCGCATACATGTTCCCTCGCGTGCGCACAGAACAGATGATTATTATGTATAAATAGTAGGAAACATGTTTGTATAGGAAATTACTAGTTTTAGTTTAGTTTTTGTAAATATTGCCTTGAAATAGAGAAGCTGAAAAAGGTAGCAGGATGTAGCCTTCAATATATAAAGAAATGAAGGGACATTTATGCACATGTATTGGGACTGCCCACCAGTTAAGGCATTCTGGAAAGATGTGACCCAACAATTATCAAAACTCGTATCTTGGAATATACCTGTACACCCCTCGGTATTACTATTGAATGATGTTTTTGAGTTTGCAGTGAATCCACAGGTAAAGAGATTGGTTTTATCGGGTATCACAGTAGCTAAAAAGCTGATCGCATCACGCTGGTTTCAACCGGAAAAAATTTGCCGTAAAGTTTGGTTTCTTACATATCTCGATGTGATTTATCAAGAAATATCTACAGCAAGAATTCTGGGTCTCAATGAATCCAAAATGTGGTTAGAAGTGGTGGAGAGAATAAAAGCTAGCTTATAATGGTAGTGTCTGGTTAGGTGCGAGGGATAGTGGAGGTACTTCTCAAGGTGGGGTCCGGGAGGGGGGGGTTCGAGCTGGAGCATATGTGTGTAGGTTTTTTAGATAACAGGTATTAGGGGTATATCTTATATAAGACAATTAACTAAAATGTGATCTCATTGGATGTGCTCTGACAATTAATGCTTGTATATCTTATCGTGTGTTGTCATGTTTGTTTATGTGTTTGTTTAAAAAATTATAAAAAAATAAAATACAAAAAAAAATATATAAAGAAATTATATTGTCAACAGATATGGTTGAAAAACAAACAATGTTTTAAATGTAATTGTAGATACAATATTGTAGTTACAATTTCTTTAATTGAATTAACTTAAACTAGAAAAGTAAATACAAACTATTAACAATGTAACTTACAGTTTACAGTTTCCTTCTGAAGCACAACGAAATGTCTCATACTTCCATCGGGACCATTTGGTTCCACAGCTCAAGCAAACCCCCACCAATTGGTACAGGGCTTGTATTTTGGTTTTGCACTTCTCTTTCTTTGTTATGCTATTGGTATCCTATTATTATGCAAAGACTAGGTGATAGATAAGTGCCGGGTACTTGGCGCACGGCGCGACGAGTCGAGTGAAAGTTGTGAACGCATTTTTGTGTGCACGCGGCGCTGCCCACTGTGCGCGTACCTCTACTCAGAAAACTGCTGGGTCGGCATGGTACCGTGTGGGACCACCACTGCACCACTGGTTCTAGTTAATAGCCTAGCTGCAGAGTAGCTAACACTGGACTAATGTGGTCTCCTCTTGGTTCTAGTTAATAGCCTAGATGCAGAGTAGCTAACACTGGACTAATGTGCTCTCTCCTCTTGGTTCTAGTATCTAGTTGATAGCCTAGCTGCAGAGTAGCTAACACTGGACTAATGTGGCCTCTCCTCTTGGTTCTAGTTAATAGCCTAGCTGCAGAGTAGCTAACACTGGACTAATGTGGCCTCTCCTCTTGGTTCTAGATAATAGCCTAGCTGCAGAGTAGCTAACACTGGACTAATGTGGTCTCTCCTCTTGGTTCTAGTTAATAGCCTAGCTGCAGATTAGCTAACACTGGACTAAATAATGTGGTCTCTCCTCTTGTTTCTAGTTAATAGCCTAGCTGCAGAGTAGCTAACACTGGACTAATGTGCTTAGGGTTGCCACCTTTCACTAATAGAAATAAGGGACACCTTTCCTCGTATGTGCGAAGCACGCGCAAGATATTTCTTTTTGCGTTTTTTGGGCGCAAATGGGCGGATTTTGTAACCTTTTTTTTTTTTAGTTTATTTCGGTTTTAGGGTTAGGGTTATGTTGTTATTTAATTATTTAGGGGAGCCAGCCCCCCAAACTCCTGAAATGCATAGAAAACAAACAGTCAGCACTGTTGTAGCTGCTGTGTTTAACCGTGTGGTATACCTGTGTCACCTCAGCTGCAGTAACCTAGAGGGGAGGAGTGGGATGATCAAATTGAAATGAAATGAAATTGAACAGTATGACTTTTATATTGTTGTCTGAACACTATTTACTTATTTATGTTTAAGTATTTATTTAAGTCTTTTTGCATTTATGTATTTATGAATTATATTATTTATGTATTTATTAACTGTTAATCCATTATGAATAATTCCGTTTTCCAGATGAGCATAACAACATAAGAGTTTAAATGGGCACACTATTTAATTATATTGATTCATATAAATACATGTTTATTTATTAGACTTTAAAAACTCAACATTAATGAACAATCAACCATATTATTAGTCAACTGAAATAACCTAGACTAGACTATGCCCACGCAGCCAATATGTAGGCTCCTGGCTGAGGCATGCTGTTTGACGTCAGTCAGTCCACCATGCGCCACAGAAAACACACACCTACATACTTTGCAGTTTGCTTTATAAACATCTCCACTGACGCAATCAAGCCAGGGGTTTGCCAGTTCCCACTCACGTCTGTACTTCTGGAGGCGTTTTGTCTTTTTAGGACGCGGTGGAGTAGTGTCTGCTGTATTCAAACAGCCTGGCGATGCAGTGACTGAGCTGAGCAGAAGTAACTTGACAGGCTGCGCACAGACGGAGTATTGGCACAACCGCACAGAACGTTTTAGCAACGTTTTAGTGCAAATTCTCATTGGTCGTGAGCTGCTGAGCGCACGCCCATCATACCAGAGTTGCCAAGTCTGTTTATTTTCCGCAACTTTTGGACACAATTGCTTGTTTTTGTAGGTCGGCTGGCTCATTTCTCTCACAATACTGGCAACCTTAAAATACAGGACAAAGGGCGTCCCGTATCAGTTCAATACGGAACGCGTCTTTTAGTTTCCAATTACGGGACGATTCCGTATTTTACGGGACGGGTGGCAACCGTAAATGTGCTCTCTCCTCTTGGTTCTAGTTAATAGCCTAGCTGCAGAGTAGCTAACACTGGACTAATGTGGTCTCTCCTCTTGGTTCTAGTTAATAGCCTAGCTGCAGAGTAGCTAACACTGGACTAATGTGGTCTTCCCTCTTGGTTCTAGTTAAAGGCTTGAAATAAAGGCATGTGTAACTGAGGGGTACAATTCCCTGACTGTATTACTAGATATGATACTTACTACCACTACCTTTGTACTTAATATTCGGCCACCCAGTACACGGCATAAATATATTATCATGAACACTCTCACGTAGATGAAACGGATCCAACACAAATGTACGAATTAGAAACGGGTCTTTATTGCCTACACAGCGATGGTGTGTAGACTAAACACTTAATCACTTAATTACATTTATGAATTGAAATAGTATGCACTTTTATGGCAAGGAGTATTCGTCGGTATATCAATAGATAATGTCCAATCTCTGAAGGCGCAGGTGGTAAATATACGACCTGGAATAGTTAAGGAATAACAGCAATGATACTTTAATGATTATAGGCTGGATACACTAGAGGGGGTTAATCCGGTCGCTTGTAAGCCGACAGGAGTAGGAGGGGGGGGGGGGTAGAATCCAGCTGCCTCGTCCGGCCAAGGGTATCCCAGGAGAACACACGGTAGTGCCGTTCAATGCGCCGGCGATCCTTGGACCACAGATGAAAGCAGGTGGACTCTTTGTGGGCCGGCTCTCTCCGGTCCACGGGGGAGAGATGGGGAGAGACCTCGTCTTGCAGAGCGTCTCCTCACCTTGCGACCTCTCCAGGGGGGGGGGTTCCAACACACGGTAGTGTCGGGGGTCTTTATCCATAGAATAATCAAAGTATCCAAAGCATAATCCGTGCCTGGGAAGGCGGGCTGTCGTCGGTAGAATAATCCGGTATACAGGTCCACTCGCTCGTCGGCTCTGGGGCTCCTCGGGTGCAGCTTCACATAGGGTCAACCACCCTGGGTAAGCAGCTAGTTCTCTGCCCGAAACGATGGGGTACTGACTACGGTAGTATTCTCACCGCACGAAGCACTATATATTAACAGACTATTATTAGCTTAATAGACTACGTCCAACTCGACGATATAGTGCCAAATATGACTATTCAAATATTAATATACACGATGTCTCAATACCGATGGTAGGCGAACTTGGCCTTACTCCCACACGTGGCATCGCGGGGAGGCTTTACGTCTGTGACTCTATTGGAGGGTAAGAAACTGGACTGAAAAGAAAGTCCTACTTTAGTAGCGCAGTATATATACGCACCAGGGTTAGAAATTAACATTTTTTTTCAAGGGCTTTTTTTGCCCCCCTTAATTGCTTTTCGGGGGCTTTTTTTTGTATTTCGGGGGCACAATATTTTTATAATGAAAATTAACATAAAGATTATAAAACATTGTTGACACTTTTTTTTACAGTCTTCATCCCTATGTTTGATAACGTAATGTTAATGTCTCCATATATAGGGCTCTACGCTAACCTTTTTCCCAAGGAGCACATGTGCTCCTAAATAAAATGTTAATAAATAAAATCTAAATACAAATTTAGGAGCACACAGAAATTTAGGAGCACAGTGACAATTGTTCAAGTAACACACACACACGATGTGTGACATCATGGCTTGGTTTCATGTTTTGAGGTACGTACCTTCAATTATCTGTAAATAATACATACATACTCTATCTAAATAGATTAAATATTATTGTCCCTGAGGGCAAGTTGTGTTGTTTTCTTGATACATCTACAAATAGCAGACGAATAACCGGTTGCCTCTGGATCAATGAATGTCTAATATTGAATAATATTATTAGATATTTTATTTTTAACATCCCTAATTCCAACAGTCAAGAGGCTTGTTTCAAATTGATGAAAAACCCCACACACGCAACGTTTCTGAGTATAGGCTCTGGCCAGATCGATCAATGAAATACGTTGCGCGCTCAGCGCTGTGGAATGAAGGAAATGCGCATCGGGATCGGATTTGGATGTTATTCTTTGTAGTTGTGTTACAAATGGAACGGTCTTTCCCCGCCGAACACAAGTTACTTAACGTTACACGGGTCGCGCTATGCAGATGCTTAGCTTGCTAACGTTAAGATAGCAGTGTAATGCTTGATGAGAGCAGAGCGCTCTCTCTGTGTTCGCACCTCTCAAGTGCCTGGAAGCATCTCCCTGTAACACGCAGCGGGCCCCGCCTCCCTCCTCCTTGGAACAAACATTCCACCCAAAAACTGAATTTCAGTCCAGTTTCAATCTGAACTATTAACAGCGGAGCTGTTTTGTAATCTTCACAATCACTCGTCTGTCTCGCACTGCAAGTAAATGATTTTTCCGGTGTGCACACACACATATTATTAGGGGCAAATACGCACTGTAGAGCATATATATAATTATATATATAATTAGTAAACTGTCGGGGGCTTTTTTTGCCCCGCTTAACTGATTATCAAGGGCATTTGGTCAATTTTCGAGGGCATTTTGCCCCAAGCCCCCGTTAATTTCGAACCCTGATACGCACTATGAACAAATAGTCCCATTAGTGGTGCGGTAGCCAAATTCCTACGCGGAACTAGGACTTGTTCGTACATGTCGAGCGGTACGTTTGAACTGGGTCTGAGGGGTATGGCAGCCTGGCACCAAGGTCTCGACCAATAGTAGAATGGAGACTATTATGGGATGTTCAGTAGGCTAGAATGGATATTCAATGCATATTGTACAAGGAATATACAAGGGATATCAGGGAATATTAGAGAATATACAAATACAATTAAATATATATATATAAATAAATATATATATTCGGTTTAATCTGGCCCTTCACAACAGCCACCCCCTGAATAGGTCCCAGACCTAATCAGTTAAACGGAGACAGATTAATCGCGTTGTCTATTTACACATAAGGGTTTGCTGTAGGGGTCAGTCAACTTCACAAAGTCATAGGGTTGTAGGGTCATGGTCATCATCGATTGTGTCTGGGAGTCGAGGCAGTTCTATGAGCCTTGCCACGGGACGGGTGTAAGTGCGACCCTGGACGAGCACTTCAGCTGCTCGGACCTTGCCGTCGGCACCGGTGATCACTTTGCTTACGCGGCCGGCCGGCCACATAGCTCTGGGCAGTGATTGATCAACAATCATGACGACTGTTCCTTCTGTCAAATTGTCTCTCTCCTTTACCCACTTCTGGCGGGTCTGTAGAGACGGTAGGTAGTGCAGTAGGAAACTGTTCCAAAACTTGTCGGCTAATACTTGGCTGTACCTCCACATTCGTCGGCCGTTCGCTTCTTCAGGCCGGTACATTGTCTGGGGTAATGTGGGATCTAGCCGCCCCATCAGGAGTGTGTTGGGGGTAACTGGGTCGATATCCGCCACATCACTGGAGACATATCCGAGGGGCTTCGAGTTAAGTACTCCCTCAATCTCCGTGAGGACTGTCATTAGGACTTCTTCCGCCACAGTCTGGGCCCCAAGTACTGCGTACAGGGCTGTCTTTATGGAGCGCACTTCTCGTTCCCAAGTGCCACCGAAGTGGGGTGCGTTTGGGGGGTTGAATTGGAAATCAACCTGTGCTGGAGCGAGGTGGGTCTTAAGTTCTGGGCCCATAGCTTGGAAGCTCTCTCTCAGCTCTCTTTCGCCGCCTTTAAAGTTTGTCCCATGATCGGACAATAGGGTAGACGGTCTTCCTTTCCGTGATATGAATCTACGGAAGGCCATAAGGAATGAGTCTGTGCTCATGGTCGGGAGAAGCTCGATGTGTATCGCTCTGGTGGTCATGCATTTGAATACAATACCCCACCGCTTCTCGGTTCCTCTTCCTTTCTTTATGTGCAGCGGGCCAAAGCAGTCCATACCCGTTGAGTGGAATGGCTTGTCACCGATTCGGAGGCGACATGGAGGAAGGTCAGCCATCCTTGGTATGCTGGGCTGCGCGCGCCACTTGCGGCAGTCTAGACATGTTCGTTGGAAGCGTCGTACCGCCTCTCTTCCTTGCAGGATCCAGTAACGACGTCTGATTTCCGCGAAGACTCTTTCTGCTCCTGCGTGATGTACATCCTCATCGTATTTCTTTATAATCAGCTCTGTGACCTTGTGTCGGCTGTTCAATACGATCGGGTATTTAATGTCATCCGGTAGATTGGGGGCTCTGCGTAGGCGACCACCCACTCTGATGAGGGTGTGAGCGTCGCTCTCGGGGGCCAGATGAATTAATCTGCTGTCGGATGGGACGGGCTTTCCTCCCTGTAGACAGGCCAATTCATCGGGGAACGAGTCTCTCTGGGCTCGCTGCAGTAGAAGCAATTCTGCTTCCTCGTAGTTAGCTGCTGACATATCAGCGGGGGACTTGCACTCCGGGTGGTACCGCAGGAATGTTCTTTGTTGTGCACTCTCTATGGACGTGCAATCGTTTATGTTAGGGTCGGTGGAGGCTACGGTGCTCAATCCACAGAACACAGACTTCTTAATTTCCACCTCCTCTGGACTGGCTTCCCTCGGGATAGGCATGGGCCACTGTCCTTCCGGGAGTCTTAGGAATGCGGGGCCGTCACTGTAGACATTGCGACGGGTGAGGTCATCCAGGGGCATCCCCCGGGTGATGACGTCAGCTGGGTTCTGTTTTGTATCAACGTAGCGCCACTCTGTTTCTCCGGTTAACTCTTCGGTTAAGTCTTGAATCTCGGTGACTCTGACTCCCACGAAGACTTTGTACTTTGAAGACTTTGCGGCACGGTGGTGTAGTGGTTAACACTGTCGCCTCACAGCAAGAAGGTCCAGGGTTCGATTCCCGCTTGGGGACCAGGTTTCCATGATGCCAGTTACCCAGGTGGGGCATCTCCCAGGCCTTTCTGTGTGGAGTTTGCATGTTCTCCCCGTGCTCGCAAGGGTTTCCCCCCCGATAAGATAAACCCAATGGAAAAACATGCACAACAACAAGATCGCTAACGCTGTGGTGTCCTTGACGAAGACGGACAGGAGCACTTGGATTGGTCCCCTGGCGCGGCTCACGTTGACGCCTGTCTGCTCCCGGCTGCCCTTGGGGGGGAAGGACGACGGGATGGGTTAATCGCAGATACGAATTGCATGCATGCATCGCATGTGTGCCAATTGATGACCTCGGAGCAGGTCCTAAATTATTTATTATTATTATTACTTGCATGAGTCCGATTTGATCCAGGCGAGTACCGTCGTGGAATCTGACCACAGGATTGTTCTAGACACCGGTATGGTGAGCTCACGTTGGATGAGCGTGGCTAGGTGCGCTCCGGCTAGGGCTGCGCAGAGCTCTAGACGTGGGATAGACTGTTGCTTGCGTGGGGCTACTCTCGAGCGGGCGAGGACAAATGCTGTGTAGATCTCTCCCCCTTGGTCTTGGGCCCGCAAGTAGGCTACTGATCCATATGCGACCTCTGAGGCGTCACTGAAGACGTGCAAGTCCATTTTACATGTCTCTGGCCTCACCGTGGGTGGGAAGTAGCTTCGGCGCATATTAACGCCTGGGAGTGAGTGGAGCTCCATCTCCCACTCTCTCCAGGTGGATGCAAGGTGTGCGGGAATGGGGTCGTCCCAGCCCTGGTCCTTGTCCCACAATGCTCGTACAATCATTTTTGCCCTGGTGGTGTACGGTAGAATACATCCTAGCGGGTCATATTGTCGGGCGAGTGTTGTGTACACACTCCGTCTGGTGGTCGGCGCCGCCGCCGGCCTTCCCTGCTCCGTAGTCAGGGGCTTGTGTCTGTAGTGAAGCGAATCTGTTTTGAATCGCCACACCAATCCCAGGGTCATCTCCTGGGCTTCTCCCGGGATTGTAGCCATCCAGGTCTCGCTGCTGGCTGCCTTGTCCTCGGAGGAGAGGCTGCGCAGTACTTGCGGATCGCTGCTGGCCCACTGCCTGAGATCAAAGCCGCCTTTGATCAATGAGGCGCGGAGTTTAATCAGGAGAGCCTCGGCTTCTTCCTGGGTTGAAAGGCTTTGTAGACAGTTGTCTACGTAGAAGCTGTTCTTTACGCTGTGTCGGACCTCTTCGTCCGCTGCTGGGTCCTCTGCTACATGTTTCTGTAGTGCAAATGTCGCACAGCAGGGGCTGCACGTCGTTCCGAAGGGGAGGACTTCCCATTGGTAGATGGCTGGGTGCTCATCTCCTGGCTTCTCTCTCCATAGGAACCGTAACAGGGGCTTGTCCGCCTCTACTAATCTCACCTGCAGGAACATTCCTTTAATGTCCCCGCTAATGTCCCCCCCCAACTCGACGATATAGTGCCAAATATGACTATTCAAATATTAATATACACGATGTCTCAATACCGATGGTAGGCGAACTTGGCCTTACTCCCACACGTGGCATCGCGGGGAGGCTTTACGTCTGTGACTCTATTGGAGGGTAAGAAACTGGACTGAAAAGAAAGTCCTACTTTAGTAGCGCAGTATATATACGCACTATGAACAAATAGTCCCATTAGTGGTGCGGTAGCCAAATTCCTACGCGGAACTAGGACTTGTTCGTACATGTCGAGCGGTACGTTTGAACTGGGTCTGAGGGGTATGGCAGCCTGGCACCAAGGTCTCGACCAATAGTAGAATGGAGACTATTATGGGATGTTCAGTAGGCTAGAATGGATATTCAATGCATATTGTACAAGGAATATACAAGGGATATCAGGGAATATTAGAGAATATACAAATACAATTAAATATATATATATAAATAAATATATATATTCGGTTTAATCTGGCCCTTCACAACAGCATGGATCAGTCTTTCAGTGTGCTTTTGATTTATAAATCATTTATAAATCATCTGGATGTATATATTATAATACTAGCTATCTGAGGCGGTCAGGTGGCGTAGCGGAGATTGCGTTCGTCACCAACCCCGGAGACGCTAGGATTCGCCTGTTCGAATCTAACTCACAGCTCTGGGGTTGTCACCAGCTTGGCTGGCCGTTCACACTAATACAATTGGCAGTATTAGAGGGTGGGAGAAGCTGGAGGGGTGGGTCCGGGTCGTTGTAAACAGCGACTCCTACAGTTCGGTCGGGGCGCCTGCTAAGCGCGGATAGGATCTAAGTGGGATAGTGTGATCCTTCCACACGCTACGCCCTCTCAGTGAGAATCCGCGCTGCCAGGTGAAAAGAAGCGGTTGATTGGCTGGACGTGTGTCGGAGGAAGCACGTGATAGCCTCCACTCTCCCAGACCGACTGTGGGGGGTAAGTGCACAGCGACCAGGAAGGGGATTGGGAATTGGCATAACGACTAACATTGGGATGGGAGAAAATCGGAGGAAAAAGGAGGGGGGAAAAGATCAAAAAAGAAAAAAAAAAACTAGCTATCTGAGGAAATATACATCAACCAATATATCAAACGTTAGCTAGTTAACAATGCAACACATTGCAGATGAATCTGACATCCGAGGTAATAACCTGTTTAAATAACTGGTCATAAATGAGGAGATGACCAATCCTCATTCAACTTAATGTTGGCCGAACTGAAAATGTCCACACATGCTACACAGTGACATGATGACTCTTCCTTCTTTTATAGATTCCTTGGATACTGATGACTCCCCATCCAAATAGACAGGGGCCAGGTTTTGTTAGTCCCCCGTTATCAGGATGGTGGTGGAGTGAATTGACTTCTGTTTAGACAGACTTTGGTAATAATACCAGTCTTGATATTTTCCAGTATGTCCAGCTGCTGACCCAGATTCACATGCTGACCAGACCAGTGGCCCAGTTACAAAGTGAGGCTCACACCACTAGGCAGTTCCTGGTAAGACACACACACACGCACGCACGCACACACGCACGCACACACACACACACAAATCAAATTTCTTAAATCAGATTTTTTTATTTTTTATTATTATTTTTAACTTTATTTACCTAGGGTCGGTTCGCTGAGCATGGATGCTCTTTTTCAGCAACGCCCTACTTCACACTTGCACAGTTCCACACATTCACACCTGGGAGCTGCCCAGTACAAGCACCATCTGACACTGGCCGAGACCAGGCTGCAGAAACAAATTAGTGGGGGGGGCATAAAATGTTCTCGGGGGGGCACAATGGTTTTTCAACACAGGTTCCTTTTTATACATTTCAGCTGGGACAGCGGCGCTGTGGCTTGCTTGGCGCTGCCCACGGTGCTGAACTAAACAGCAGAGAGGCAATTGAAAAATCAAATTTCTCTCTATCTTAAGAACATTCACTTTTACAAAAACAGACTGAACGGATATATATAACAGAGGGGACACAAACAGGCTAGATAAGATGGTCAGGAAGGCCAGTAGCGTGGTTGGGGTGGAGCTGGACTCTAGCGAGGGTGGCGGAGAGGAGGAACCTTGCTAAGCAACCCCTCCCACCCACTATACACAGACTTGGCTGACAGGAGGAGCATGTTATAGGCTCACACTACCTAAATGCAGCACTGAACGGCACAGGAAGTCCTTCATTCCGACAGCCATCAGACTATACAATGCATCACTGTGCCTCACTGCATCACTGAGCACAGAGTGACAGTTACCATCTTCCTGGACTCTTTTTATTTATTTACTGTATCTTTTATTCTATTTTTATTCTATTTCATTTTATTCTATTCTTAGGCAATTTTTTTTTTTTTTTTTAAATCTTTTCCCCCCTCCTTTTTCCTCCGATTTTCTCCCATCCCAATGTTAGTCGTTATGCCAATTCCCAATCCCCTTCCTGGTCGCTGCGCACTTACCCCCCACAGTCGGTCTGGGAGAGTGGAGGCTATCACGTGCTTCCTCCGACACACGTCTAGCCAATCAACCGCTTCTTTTCATCTGGCAGCGCGGACTCTCACTGAGAGGGTGTAACGTGTGGAAGGATCACACTACCCCCCTTAGATCCTATCCTCGCTGAGCAGGCGCCCCGACCGAACTGTAGGAGTCGCTGTTTACAACAACCCGGACCCACCCCGCCAGCTTTCCCACCCTCTAATACAGCCAATTGTATTAGTGTGAACGGCCAGCCAAGCTGGTGACAACGCCGGAGCTGTGAGCTGTATTCGAACAGGCGAATCCAGCGTCTCCGGTGTTGGTGACGAACGCAATCTCCGCTATGCCACCTGACCGCCTGTTTTGTTATTCTTATTCATGACTTGTTCTGTCTAAATGTTTAATGTTGAGTGATTTGCAGTGTCAAATTTCCCTCAGGATAATACATTTCTATTCTATTCTATTCTATTCTATATCTTTGAAAAGTCTCCATTTATTTAACACTTCTGAATTCACTGAAAACTGAACTGACAAAAATAAGGTGCATAAAAAGCAAACAAAATTCCTCCACAGGCTACTCACCATCAGCGATGCGTTCTTCATGGGACAGGGTTGCACTCCGTGCAGCTAAAGATTTTAGCAGAAGCGCGTGCACGCACACAGGAATGCGCTGCACTCGCCAACTCGCTATAAGTACTTACTTTGCATATCAATAGCGCCGGTCGTCAGGTGTGTTAAATACGTTCTCAGATACATTCACACCTAACTTGTGAATGATATATGTGTTACATTCCATTCGTAGAGGCAATTAGGCACTGTCTTTAGTCTGTTCTCAAGCGAGGGGACATTTATGCACATGCGCGGGAGCGCGCGCACGCGGCGTCATTAGCGTGCGTGCAACCAGAGTTCATATCAGGAACGCACCGCTGCTCACCATCATTAGTAGAGCGGCAAGCGGCGTTTGGGGACAGAGTGAAATCTTCTTAAAACACTGCCCCTCGGGCGGCTACGTGGCGTAGTGGGCAAGGCGCTCGCCACAAATGACGGAGACGCTGGGCTTGCCTGTTCGAGCCCAGTGCTCCACATTGCTTTCAGTTTAGCTGGTCGTTTATACTAATACATATTGGCCGTATTAGGGGGTGGGAAACTGATGGGTGGGGATCGGGCGCTGTGGACAGCGACTCCTACAGGTCGGTTGGTGCGCCTGCGCAGTAGAATCAGGAAGTGTCGGGGGCAGCGTGAGCCTCCCACGCGTTACTCCTCGCCACTGAGAGATCGAGCTGCGCAGGTGAAAAGATGCGACTGCTGTTACCTCAAGTACCGGAGGGGACTTGTGCTATGTATGACTTAGTCCACATTGCAGCCGGCTTGTGGGAGGCAAGAAACAGCGTTCGTGACAGGAGAGGGTTGAATTGGATGATACGAAATTGGGATGGGAGAAAATATAGAAAATGGGAGAAAAAGTGGATAAAAAAAAAACACTGCCCCTCCACTCATTCCTGAACTTAAGTCCTTCTCAAATGCCACTGAATTAAATTGGCCTTGCGTCGATGAAGCATACTAAGGCGATGTTCTGTAAAGACGTTCTTGAGGGTAGAAAACTCATTCTCACAGAGTGCCGTGCTAGCTTCAGTAGTGTTGTTGTTGATATCAGTGCCCACTAGGGCTGTCCCCCGACTAAGGATTTGGATAGTTGACTTTGATTGACAAAAAAAAAGAAAGAAAAAAAAATAGTTTTTTACCAGGGTGGGCACAGCTGACTGTGGGCGGGCCCGGCCCCCTAATGCCCGCCCATGGCGCCGGGTCTGCACTGGCCATTGAGCAGCTCCACCGCAGCAGTCAGGGGTTATATGCCTTGCTCAAGGGGGCACTTCAGAGGTTGGTATTGAGGGACGGCAGAGAGTTATTCATTAACATTCCCAGCCCAGATTTTTCCTGCCGGTCTGGGGGATCAAACCAGTGACCTTCTGGTCACAAACCCGCTGCTCTAACCTTTAACCCACTGCCCTCAATTACAACATGTCAGAGGTTCAACATGGTGTTAAAGACGGTTAAGGACACAAAGAGCATCATCTCCACCACACAGTTATCACAGCAGGAACTGAACACACTCCTGCTAGTTATTTGGCCCATTTCTCTGATAGGCTTGCAATTTTCAAACCACTAACCACAAGATTAGCTACCAAATATCAGGACCATTAGCTTACATCCTTAGCTAAGGCCTCTGATATATATATTATAACTACTGTATATATAGTACATGATTTTATACATATATACAGTGTGTATATATATATATTAGGGCTGTTGATGTTAAAGGTGCTGTGTAAGTGGTATTTCTTTGTGTGTTAAAATAAGTGGTCTACATGTTAAAATAATAGCACTACACTCCGACAGCCAGTCCCTTTGCTCTGCAGTAAACAGAAAATGCATCTGTTTATCCTAATTGGATAAAGTGGGAACTGGATTCCAGAAAATGTCACAAAGAAATACCATTTACATCACCTTTAATGCAATAATAACACCTTAAACAAAAAAACACTGCCACAATAAAAAAAATTATACTTTAACACTATGGTCGCCAAAACCGCCGTACAGCGTCTTTCCTCGCCATGCTCATTCTGCCAAAGACGCCGTACCACGTCTTTGATATCAGTATTTCAAAAATCTGTGATCGAAATCATATTTCTCCCCCGGACACTTGAGATCTACTGTTGATCCCCTCTCAACTCTCCAACGGTTCAAGAGCGCCATCTGGTGGCCGATCGGCGGATCGCCCAGAGCGGAAACAGGAAATGGAAGCTGGTGCTCATTTCAATTCGGTCCGATCACTCGGTAATAGTACCAGGACTCGAGCTAGACACAACGGATAGCAATCCGTTACCAATAACTCGATAAACAACATGATTTGGACGTATATACTATTATACAACCTGGAAATGGATCGCATATTTCTACATCCCATAATAGGAATATCTCTGCTCATCGCCCAACGCTATGAGGAAGCTACGGTAAGATTCAGCGTTTTTTTTTAACGTGTTCCATATAAACTGCTCTGATGATCATATCACCCACACTAGATGAATCATCTAACGTTGTCCACGGAATTATAAACGACCCCCCCCCCCCCATCCGGTCAACATCAGATGATCAGTAGTAACTTCTAGAACGTCCATTTGACGTTTTTTATCTCTCGCAGATTCCTATCAAACTATTTCATCATCAATATAATGCATTTGGGGCTATAAATCACGTTCTGGAGAAAGCTGCAGAAAACGATAAAAACATACTTATACTTTAGACCGTATTTTAGTATGAATATGTGAATGAAAAAGTATAACGTTGCTACACCCTGAACAATAGATATAGGATGTTGAATGGGCCATAGTAATGTCAATTTAGCAATACAATTTAAAAAGTTATAGCCCTGCAAAGAAGGGGAACTTCTCCATATTAAATAGGGCTGGCGGAGGATGGTAAATTATGAATTTAAGCCTGGCGATCAAAGTGTTAAGGCACATTCTGTGACGACTGTTTGCCCATAGTTTTGGAATCAGCTGGTGTTAATGTTAAGTCGGATGGCCATAGCAAGCAGCAACGTAAAGGTATTTTGAATGGCAAGTTCAGCTACAAAGCCCTCCCAGACAGGTCTGTCCACATAACCAAAGTTATGTGCAGTCAATGTGAGTTGAGTTACCTGTGCCTTGTTACTCACTGTGCCTTGTATATATCTTATACCCTTTAAAAAAGGGTTTATTTTTTAGCACTCGCTTCTATTTAAATTGTAAAAAAAAGTATTGTGTGATTTTGTGTGAAGGGCGGACTAGCAAAGTAAGATTTTCATTGTACGGCAAACTGTCTGTTTAACTGTGCACATGACAATAAACAATCTTGAATCTGCGGAGTGCATCAAGTCTTACCTGGTAACACCAGCCTTCTTGTCGTTTTTCCTTAGGGCTGTCTGGGACACATAACGTTAAATCCATCTATCCTTGCCAACAAAGTAGCTTGCTAATCAATATAAAACCACATTTTCTGTTATTCCTGCTGATGGAAATGGGCTAACTATGACTTATTTTCAGCCTGTTAGCAACTTTAGCCAGTTAGCATGCTAACATTACTGTTGTGAACATAACGCCCTGCAGAGCAGTGAGATGGTGGTTAGACATTCTGAATAAACAAATAAACGTATCACGCTATGAAATTAATCATTCTCTCTAATATCATCAATCATATTGCAGTTGCAGTATCTTTTCCACATCGTTCAGCCCTAGCTGGTTATAGGGAGATGCAGGGATCTTGTTTATAGTTAGGGGCCGGTTTGATTCTCTCTCTCGCTCTCTCACTCTCTCTCTCTCTTTCTCTCTCTCTGCCCCCCCCACCCCAGTTTGAGTTGCAGATGTTGGCCCAGCGTGGTGAGATGAGCATGGCTGACCAGCCTGCTTTCTCCAGTGCTTTCAGAGTGTCCAACCTCCAGGGGGCGCTAGAATTGCTAGAGGAGTTGAGGCAGGCACCCGTCCACGACCAGCACCACAGGGCTGCCACGAGAACGAGTGAGTCACAACTCATTTAAAGGATATTATGGAACATTTATTTTGCTTTGCTTTGTACAGATTCAGCTGTTTGGGATAATAATGACAATAATAATACATTACATTTGTATAGAGCTTTTCTAGCACTCAAAGTGGCTTTACACTGATGGGCGGAGGTAGTGAGACAAACATCAGACAAGCGTAACACAAGGATGGATGGGGGCTAAGGGAAGACAGTGGAGATGAGAACTTGAGAAGGCAGGCTGAGGTGGATCTGAGGGACTCAGAGGGTTGGTAGTGGGAGAGGAGGCAGGCAGGCTGAGGTGGATCTGAGGGACTAAGAGGGTTGGTAGTGGGAGAGGAGGCAGGCAGGCTGAGGTGGATCTGAGGGACTAAGAGGGTTGGTAGTGGGAGAGGAGGCAGCCAGGCTGAGGTGGATCTGAGGGACTCAGAGGGTTGGTAGTGGGAGAGGAGGCAGCCAGGCTGAGGTGGATCTGAGGGACTAAGAGGGTTGGTAGTGGGAGAGGAGGCAGGCAGGCTTAGGTGGATCTGAGGGACTAAGAGGGTTGGTAGTGGGAGAGGAGGCAGCCAGGCTGAGGTGGATCTGAGGGACTCAGAGGGTTGGTAGTGGGGGAGGAGGCAGGCAGGCTGTGGTGGATCTGAGGGACTCAGAGGGTTGGTAGTGGGAGAGGAGGCAGCCAGGCTGAGGTGGATCTGAGGGACTCAGAGGGTTGGTAGTGGGAGAGGAGGCAGCCAGGCTGAGGTGGATCTGAGGGACTCAGAGGGTTGGTAGTGGGAGAGGAGGCAGGCAGGCTGAGGTGGATCTGAGGGACTGAGAGGGTTGGTAGGAGGAGAGATTTTGATTTGATTTGATTTGATTTGATTTGATTTGATTTGATTTGATTTGATTTGATTTGATCCCCATTAGCTGGTGCCATAGCAACCAGCTAGTCTTCCTGGGGTCCACACACAAAAAAACATACAAAAACAATTATTATTGCAAAAACAAAATTATTAAAAGTCAGTACACACAATGCATAATGAAACTAACACTTAAGATAGCTAAAATTACATTACAGTGTAAAACAAAAATACTTTACAGTGTTAAAAACAATTTAAGATAATTTTTTAAAGTGAATCTACTGTAAATGCAGCAGAGGTTTTGAGGCAGGTTTTTCCAAAGAGTTAATGCTCTAAAAATAAAAGATCTCCTTAAAGCATTGGTTTTAGGACCTGGCAATTCAAGCTGCCCACTACTGGAACCTCTAGTGTAATGCTCATGCACAGTATTACTAAAAACAATCTGATTATGTATAAAAACAGGAGTTTTACTGCTCATGACCAACTTGAACAGCACAAGTATATTAAAAGAGAGGAGGCAGGCAGGCTGGGGTGGATCTGAGGGACTGAGAGGGGTGGTAGGAGGAGAGGAGGTCAGTAAGATATGGGATGAGATGTTATTTAGGCGATAAAGGAAAATTACATATATAATCCTTGCACTTTGGCCAGAGTTGCTGTTGCTGCTATGATATCTGAATTTCCCTACAGGGCTGAATAAAGGTTTATCTTATTTACATTTACATTTTGTCATTTAGCTGACGCTTTTATCCAAAGCGACTTACAAGTTCTGTATTAAGTCAGTAGGAAGGGTACAACTCTTACAACTGAGTAACAATGTGTTGTGTCAAACAGTGCTGAAACTTGGGTGCTGCAGTGTTGAGTGCATAGTAGTAAAGAAGACATATTAGTATAGTAGGAACAGTGCATGATAGTATAAGATGGTAAGAGGGTTAGTGTTTAAAAAAAAGAAAAAAATCTCTCCCAGAGCAAACTGTCTCAGCCTTGCCCCTCTGTTGCACATTCTTCCGCAATGACTGCCAGAGTGAGTGGAGTTTTGCTCTCGGGTCCAGAACCCTTTTTCTTCAAAAAAACATTATAATAATAATAATAAATAAGTAATAAATCTATTTATTGATATTTTTCAATTGAAACACTTTACAAAAAATGTATAGAACATTTTACGTATAAACCCTTTCACCCTCCCCATCCCATCACCCCCAGCTCAGCCACCCTCCCCACCCAAGACCCCCCCCCCCCAAAACATGAAGAGAAAATAACATTGAGCACAAATAAATGACAAATGAATAAATAATACTATAGTACAAACAAACAAAGCAACAATAGACAAGTAAATAAACACATACGTAACTCCGACCCACATCACTTCCAATTCCCTGTTTTCTTTAACCCTTTCACCGCCAAATGGTTAACCCTTTCACTGCAACAATACAGACTGTTAACCCTTTCACTGCCACATGACAAAGGGTTAACCCTTTCACTACCACACTACAGAAGGTTAACCCTTTCACTACCACACTACATACATTTCTGTTAATGCGGTTTGGTTAATGAGGTCCAAGATCCCACACAGCGGTTCAAAGGGAGAAAGTCCTGTGGGGGCCTGGGGCACCTCCCGCACCACAGACAGCAGGGGGCACCTCCCACACCACAGACAGCAGGGTGCACCTCCCACACCACAGACAGCAGGGTGCACCTCCCACACCACAGACAGCAGGGGGTCCAGCCACCTCTCCTAATTGCATGCGTTGTCTTGAATAAATGTACGGATCATGGACTTCAAGGTTTTGTTTAGATGCTTGGCGATCTGCTCGTTGATACAAACGGGTCCACATTGATTTATTTTTGTTGTACTGTTCTTGTGCTTTCACATTACCAGATGATTCAGATTCAGACAGTTTTATTTGCCATGCAACAAGTACAATGGAATTCTTTTTTTTTATCCACTTTTTCTCCCATTTTCTATATTTTCTCCCATCCCAATTTCGTATCATCCAATTCAACCCTCCCCTGTCACGAATGCTGTTTCTTGCCTCCCACAAGCCGGCTGCAATGTGGACTAAGTCATACATAGCACAAGTCCCCTCCGGTACTTGAGGTAACAGCAGTCGCATCTTTTCACCTGCGCAGCTCGATCTCTCAGTGGCGAGGAGTAACGCATGGGAGGCTCACGCTGCCCCCGACACTTCCTGATTCTACTGCGCAGGCGCACCAACCGACCTGTAGGAGTCGCTGTCCACAACGCCCGATCCCCACCCATCAGTTTCCCACCCCCTAATACGGCCAATGTGTATTAGTACGGACGACCAGCTAAACTGAAAGCAAATGTGGAGTGCTGGGCTCGAACAGGCAAGCCCAGCGTCTCCAGATTCCGTGGCGAGCGCCTTGCCCACTACGCCACGTAGCCGCCCCGTACAATGGAATTCTTACTCTCCGTTTGCTCCACAGCATCAAGGAATAAACAAGCAACAATTTACAGAATAAAAAAGTATTTGTATACAATAAACTGTCTGTGGTATGTGCAATAAAATAAGTACAACTAAGTATAAGTAAATAAAAATAAGTACACAGACAAGCTAAAATAATTGCAACTTATATTGATGCACCAGGGTGCAGGAAAGTGGCTGAGCATTGTAGCAGCATTTGAGTGCAGTAAGGAGCGGATTAACTGTTCATCAGGCGTACTGCCTGTGGGTAGAAACTGTTCCGGTTTGTGTTTGTTCCTATGCTGCGGTACCGGCGACCGGATCGCAGTTTGGAGAACAGCTGGTGTCCCGAGTGGTTGTGGTCCTGGATGATGGAGATGGCTTTGTTCCGGCACCTGGACTCATGGATCTCCTCGATGGACAGCAGTGAACAACCGATGATCTTTTCTGCCGTCCTCACGACGCTCTGGATGGCTTTCTTATCCTGAGTGGTGGCGTTGCCATGACACCACACGGTGATACAGCCCACCAGTACGCTCTCTACGGTGCCACTTCCTGAGGCACCGCAGTGGGGTAGAGGCGTTGGTGGGTAGGGATGGGTACCGAATCCAGTACTTTTAAGGGTACCGACCGAATCACGTCGGTACTACCGAGTACCGATTCACGTGAGATCCACCGGTGCCACATTTCGGTAATGAAAAAAGTCTGATGACGTCAACGTTTAGTTTACCGCGAAACAAAACCTATGAGGTGTGCCTCACGTCAACATTCACACGCACAATACACGCTTAGTCGCTTAACTAGGATTTTACTTGATTCAACAACAACAAAACAGTCGGGGCAATGGCAAGCCGAAAACGGTTGCAAGTGTGGTTATACTTTACAAAACTAGATGCAGACAACGCTCGCTGCAATATTATATATTAACAAATTGTTCTAAATAAATAATAATGATAATAAATAATTAGAAGTTTGGACACATTTTTTACAACTGAGGTAGGTAGATTAATTTCTTTAGACATTAAAGTACAGAAAAAAGGTACCGTCGGGTACCTGTATCGATTCACAGGTATCGGTTCAAATGTGAACGGTACCCAACCCTATGTGTGAGCCTTCTTGAGCAACTTAAAAGATTGCTGCTCTACCTCCTGATATACATATACATTACATATACAATGGCTTGGGGAAAAAATTGGCCCTCGGCCAAACTTAATTGCCTACCCCTGGCTTAAGGGGTGCTTAAGGAATGGCTAGAGAGAGGTAGGGCTGTCGCGGTAACCACATCACCGCAATACCGCGGTGTGTCAAGGCACCTGCGGATAAAGAACAAACAACCACAACAAAATATATATAATAATAAATTATCTGTACGTTTTATTATTTGTTTTCCATTTAATTATTAAATTAATCATATTCGATGTGTAGCCTATTTGATATAATCATATGACTAAACTCATAATGAAAACAACACTTTAGGGCTATAATGAGTGTTTTCACTTAGATAAGTTATCCTATTTTAGGGCAGGGCAATGACCAGGACCATGACACACAGGGAACTGGAATAACGAGAGAGAGAGGGTTAATTACACTGACGACCTTACAAGCTGCACCTGTCCTGACTCTCAGCTGAACCACACCTCCCACACACAGGTTCAAGGAGGTCATTTACAATTGTCGAAAAGATAATTGCCTGTGAGAGGCAGACAGAGAGACTGGCAGGCAGACACGCAGAGAGAGACAGACAGACAGACAGACAGACAGACAGGCAGGCAGACAGACATATTCAGTAGTATAACAACACAACCTCGAGTGTGATATTGCTTGAATAAAAAAACATTGGTTTTTATACTGTAGATTGCAAAATAAATGCAGGTGTGACTCTTCAACTTGGCTTGTAAAATTAAGTGACTCTTCCACTTGGCTTACATTATGAAGTGACATTTACACTCGGCTTACAATATGAAGTGACATTTATACTTGGCTTACAATATGAAGTGACTTTTATACTTGGCTTACATTATGAAGTGACATTTACACTCGGCTTACAATATGAAGTGACATTTATACTTTGCTTACAATATGAAGTGACTTTTATACTTGGCTTACATTATGAAGTGACATTTATACTCGGCTTACATTATGAAGTGACTTTTACACTTTGCTTACATTATGAAGTGACTTCCACTTGGCTTACATTATGAAGTGACTTTTACACTTGGCTTACATTATGAAGTGACTTTTACACTTGGCTTACATTATGAAGTGACTTTTACACTTTGCTTACATTATGAAGTGACTTTTACACTTGGCTTACATTATGAAGTGACTCTTCCAATTGGCTTACATTATGAAGTGACTTTTATACTTTGCTTACATTATGAAGTGACTTTTACACTTGGCTTACATTATGAAGTTACTTTTACACTTGGCTTACATTAGGAAGTGACTTTTACACTTGGCTTACATTATGAAGTGACTTTTACATTTTGCTTACATTATGAAGTGACTTTTACACTTGGCTTACATTATGAAGTGACTTTTACACTTGGCTTACATTAGGAAGTGACTTTTACACTTGGCTTACATTATGAAGTGACTTTTACACTTAAGTGACTTTTACACTTGGCTTACATTATGAAGTGACTTTTACATTTTGCTTACATTATGAAGTGACTCTTCCACTTGGCTTACATTATGAAGTGACTTTTACACTTGGCTTACATTATGAAGTGACGTTTACACTTGGCTTACATTATGAAGTGACTTTTACACTTGGCTTACATTATGAAGTGACTTTTACACTTGGCTTACATTATGAAGTGACTTTTACACTTGGCTTACATTATGAAGTGACTTTTACATTTAGCTTACATTATGAAGTGACTTCCACTTGGCTTACATTATGAAGTGACTTCCACTTGGCTTACATTATGAAGTGACTTTTACACTTTGCTTACATTATGAAGTGACTTTTACACTAGGCTTACATTATGAAGTGACTTTTACATTTAGCTTACATTATGAAGTGACTTCCACTTGGCTTACATTATGAAGTGACTTCCACTTGGCTTACATTATGAAGTGACTTTTACACTTGGCTTACATGATGAATGCAGGCGTGACTTTTACACTTGGTTTACATGATGAATGCAGGCGTGACTTTTACACTTGGCTTACATGATGAATGCAGGCGTGACTTTTACACTTGGCTTACATGATTAATGCAGGCGTGACTTTTATACTTGGCTTACATGATTAATGCAGGCGTGACTTTTACACTTGGCTTACATGATGAATGCAGGTTATGCGTTATAATGTAGTGTGTAAAGTAAGTAGGGCTGACCTTCGTTTTTTTTTGGAATTCGAAGCTTCGGGGCAGAGATAAAAAAATTCAAAATATATATTTATTTTTTTATTTATTTGTATTAAATTGTTATTATAATTTTTTTTTATGTTGTTGGACTTGTACAGCACTTTGTTCAACTTTGTCATTGCTGTAAAGTTTAAACCTTTTTAAATCTTAGACAAACTAAACACTTTGCTTTCATGAAATATTGTAAGCCGTCATTTGAGGCTTTATAAAAGCAGTACAATGAACACAAATCTGTCAGTGCCGAGTCCGACCTCATCTTAAATAACAAACAGCATTGCTTGTTGTAGTTAACAAAGAGAGGCAGAATTGATTTAGCAAAAAATAAATAAAAAATCATATATATATTTTTTTTTATTTTTTTTTACATAATCGAAATTTATTTTCATATTAGAATCCCATGCCCATCGAACGAAGCTTCGAAGCTTTGAAGTATTTAAGACAGCCCTAAAAGTAAGTCACTCGTGTTGTTCCTCATGCAGTCTACCCAGTGATGCCTGCTGAGCTGGCCTGGCTGTTTGCCACGCGGCCCGTTTTCCTCTACACTCAGCTGCTGCCCTGCGCCAGCCTGGACCCTGCCTTCTACTGCCCCCGCAGGATGTCCGCCTTCACTGCGGCTGAGGACTGGTAAGACAAGGGGTGGATATCTTTTGTCTCAGTAATAATAGTAGTAATAATCATAATGATAATTGTCCAATTATCTAGCGGTCTCAGTCAATGAGTCAACTAAATGTCCCCATTGGAAGGGTGTAGGCGAATGGCTTATAAATTGAACCAAAGAAACAATTCAGACTTTGTAGCTGGTAGTTAGTAGCAGCTTACATTCAAGCGTTAGTGGATAATGTCAGTATAGAGGTCGATATGGCATTTGGTAATGTCCAGCAGAGTCGACGTGGATAACAGTTTGTTGATAGTCAGGTTACAGTTAGTAACTGTCTGCGTTTGGCATTGGATAGTAGCATTTAGCAACTGCCAGTAGTCGATAGCATTTAGTCAGTAGTCAACGTGTAGTCAGCGTTTAGTCAGCAACGTATATTCAAACGTCAGACGATACAGAGTCGATAGATTATTTACCTATACAAAGGAAAGGAAATAAACGGCATTAATTAGTAACTAGATATATGAATGAAAGGATAAATGCGGATATTAAAGGCGCATACAATGCAACGTACCGTTGGCCAGTCAGAGTTCGCCCACAGGGCTTTTCACCTTACAGGCCTATGGCTACGTGTGTCTCTTAAATAGTGCGTCACACAGACGCTGATTCAGCCTCACCTGTCCACATCTCAGTCCCCTGGCGTCCCACCGTTGCAGTAAACGCCTACTAGGTGGCACCAGATGATAAATAATACTTGTATAATAAGTGCCTCTATAATAATGATAATAATAATAATATCTCTGTAGGAAGGGCGCTGGATAATTCTCCAATAATAATAATAACCGTAATAACTAGAAAGGTGTGCTCGGTGGAGCGCAAATCTGCACCAGGTGGCAGCTTAGACCTGTGTGTGTGTGTGTGTGTGTGTGTGTGTGTGTGTGTGTGTGTGTGTGTGTGTGTGTGTGTGTGTGTGTGTGTGTGTGTGTGTGTGTGTGTGTGTGTGTGTGTGTGTGTGTGTGTGTGTGTGTGTGTGTGTGTGTGTGTGTGTGTGTGTGTGTGTGTGTGTGTGTGTGTGTGTGTGTGCGTGTGCGCGCGCGTGCGTGCGGGCTGCTCCAGCTTGTTGGTGCTAGGCTTGCGGGACATGGAGGGGACATGTGACCAGTCAAAGATGGTTTCTCAGTTCCTGCTGAAGAAGACGACCATGCAGGTCAGACGGAGAATCCTCCAGTGCTGCAGACCAGGATTCTCTGATAACATTGTCAAGGTGCACACACACAAACACACGCACAAACACACACACACACTACACACCCACGCACACTGTTCATGTTATGACAATGTAACATAATGCATTGGTCATGTTATGGTCATGCTCTGCTCATATGTGTGTGTGTGTATATATATATATAACTGATTGTGGAGTTAAAACAATGTCAAAACATGAAACAGTTTAAAATCAAATATAGTCAAATGGTTTTCCAGAGGTACAGAGATGAAGAAGGGGTTTGATAACTGGCTGTATGTATGTGTATGTATGTATATATGTGCATATGTAGTGTTAGATTTCGACCATAATCAGCCAGTATCACCTCTTCATCTGTGTTCGTGTAGTTTCTGCGTTGTGTTTATCTCTCAACCTTCTCATACTGGCTGTACATTGTGGTCATCCCCCTTATATGCAATCCGTAATCATAAGAATTCGACACTGGCAACGTGATACCTTTCTTGGAAAAACGTTGTTTATTCCATAAACAAAGCCTTGTAATCAGATGTAACCCTGTTCTGTATTGTCATTGTTCAGTCTTAATTCTCTTCTCCATCGTCTCTTCCAATGGTTCGGGCCTCGTTGTTAGCCAAACCACCATTTCCTGTTAGCTGAAGCTAGTGATGATGTGTCACTCCCCTCCCCCACCCAGCGAGGGTGGAGAGGGATGAAAGTCTCTGATCAACGCGTCCGCTCTTCTGTGTGGTTCGTATCTCAGTCTATAGTGAAAAATCAACATGCACTCTCTCAAAAAATATTGTTGTGCTGGGAATTGCTCCCCTTAATTGTCATCAGATGAAAAAATTTACAATTCCCGCACTCACTTTTTCTCTGCTTTTATTGTCGTCAACGTTTCGGCTATTCAGCCTTCATCAGGACAGTGGCATGAAACAATGAGGTCTCACATTCATTTTATACAATTCCAAGGTCTGTTTTGGTTGATTGCATAACAGGGAGCACCTGTGCCTTCCTGTCAATAAACCAATTGGTTGAGCTTGCAGCCCCACTGGGTACTGCAGCAAAAAGAGAGACAGAGTTAGAAATGCAATAATTCAACCTCAGAACAAAACATTTTTGAAACATCGAACAGTCATATTTACAACACAATATAGTTTAGCATATTTAATATACAGCAATATGACCGAATCATTGTGAAACATTAAACCATCATCAATGGGATTCAGTGGAACAGTTTACAAACACACACTTAAATCCAGTTCATCATTGAGTCCAAAGGTGGTCCCAAATGTTTGAAGTTCCGTTATCCAATAGGCTTCTCTCTTGAGAAGCATCTGTTTCAGATCCCCCCCACGTCTAGAAAGGACCACTTTTTCAATACCACAGTAACTGAAAGCTGTGGTAACCTACACTGCCAGAAACTCACAGCTATAAACTATAGTCCTTAGCAACGGCTCGTCTCCTTACTATGTGACACGCTGTCTTCTTTAACTTTTAAGATCTATAGATCAGTCTGAGTAGATGCTGTCACCCACCGATATATATACATTATATATAGGGATGCTCGATATTGGCTTTTTTACCGATACCGATATACCGATATTGTCCAACTCTTTTTTTTTTTTTTTTTTTTTTTAATCTTTCTTCCCCTCCTTTTTCCCGATTTTTCTCCCATCCCACCCTTCCTGGTTGTTGCGTACTTTCCCCTACTGTTGGTCCGGGAGACCGGAGACTGTCACATGCTTTCCTCCGACGCATGTGCAGCCTGGGGCAGGCCAACCTGGCCACGCAGGTTCTCACCGGGGAGAGTGTAGCGTGTGGGAGGCCACACTATCTCTCCTCAGTTCCAACCCTCGCTGAGCAGGCACCCCGACCGAACTGTAGGGGTCGCTGTCCACAACGCCCAGGACCCACCCTTCAGCTTTCCCACCCCCTGATACAGCCAATTGTATCAGTGTGAGAGGCCAGCCAAGCTGATAGCAACGCCGGGAGCTGGATTCGAACAGGCGAATCCTAGTGATTGTCCAACTCTTAATTTCCGATACCGATATCAACCGATATCAACCGATACCAATATATGCAGGGTTTCTTCCCCCCCCCCCCCCCCCAAAAAGGTAATCAGGTAATTAACCCTTTAATCGCCAAGGACGACTTTAGACGTCATTGCTCGCCATGCTTAATCTGCCAATGACGTCTTACAGCGTCTTTGAGATCAATATTTCAAGAATCTGTCATGGCAATCATATTTCACCCACGGAGACTTGAGACTTGCTGTTGATCTCCTCTCAACTCTCCAACGGTTCAAGACCGCCATCTGGTGGCCGATCTGCGAATCGCCAAAACCGGAAGTGACGGGCAGGAAGTGGTGCTCACCCATATTTCGTCCGGCCACTTGCTATCGCTAGCGGGACTCCAGCTTGATACACTGGATAGCGATCCGTTGCCAATAACTCGATAAACAACATGATTTGGACGTATATAGTATTATACAACCTGGAACTGGACCAACTAGATCGACATCCGATAATAGCGAACTTTCTGCTCCACGCTGATCGCCCAACGCTACGAGGAAGCTGCGGTGAATTTCAGCGTGTTTGATTATTATTATACATACACACTGCTCCGATCAACATATCACCCATACTAAATAAATTATTTAACGTTGGCCACGGACTTATAACCCCCCCCCTCCGGTCGCCAGCAGATGATGAGGCATGATGTGTAGGACCTTGTACAATTGACATTTTTAATCTGACGTCAATCGGTATCAAACTACATTTGATGATCTAATATATGTATTTAGGGCTATAACTCACGTTCTGCAGAATGCTGCAGAAAACGATAACATATTTATACTTTAGACCGTATTTTAGTATGAATATGTGAATGAAAAAGTAGAACGTTGCTACATCCTAAACGATAGATACTTGACGTTGAATGGGCCATAGTAATGTCAATTTAGCAATACAATTTAAAAAGTTATAGCCCTGCAAAGAAGGGGAACATCTCCATAGACAAATAGAGCTGGCAGAGGATGGTATAAGGATGGATATAAGCGTGGCAGAGAAAGGTTTTTTTTTTTTTAAACCGATACCGATATTTTCCAATATCACATTTTAATGCCGATATCGGCCGATAATATCGGTAGGCCGATAATATCGCACATCCCTAATTATATACACATTGAAAAACAGACATCCTTCAGTAGGTACGTAGTTGTATATAAAATGGCTAGATAACACACAATCACATAAAAGCTTATATCTCTCTGTGAAAACGAGTCTGATTATCCTAATACTGATAACATAGATGCCTGAATTTCCCCAAGGGGATCAATAAAGGAATATCTTATCTTATCTTATCTTATCTTAGATGCCTTACCTGAGATCAGATGGTATCCAAATGGTTTATTCCAATTCCCGATCGCCATTCGAAAAAATCGCTCATTTGATTGATCCATTGTGTATACAGTAAAACACATATTCCCTGCGGCTCCGAGGCTCCAGAGTGAACTCTGGTAGACCCCAGTTACATGAGTGAGAAGTAAAATGTGGAGTGCGGGGTTTTTTTTTTTTTTCATTCATTTTCATTGAGTTCAATCCAAAAGGGTGATTTACCATCTGGGAGACGATAGGGGGCGCTTTTTTCACATCTGAGCGCCGGGGGTGCCTGGATCTCCAACGATAGACTCGCTTGATTTCAGATCGCTAATAAAAAAAATTAAAAAAAAAACGAATATTCTCGTGAGTGGGCATTCAACCCGCGGGGGGTAAACACGAGAAAACTCGTGGATAGAATAGAATAGAATAGAAATACTTTTATTATCCTGTGGGAAATTTGACACTGCAAATCGCTCAACATTTAAACATTTAGACAGGACAGGTCACAAATTAGAATAATAACACAAATCAAATAAAGTTGCCTAGGATAAGGGTAGAGTAAAATAGGATAAAATCAAATGAAATAAAATATATATAAAATATACAGAAATAAATACAGTAAGATTATACTGAGCATTCTGAGCATGGGGTAAACATTTGGTCAATATAATTATAATTTAAATCTAACTAAATGAAATATGAAATATATATTCCAGTATTCACAGTGTCACAAGGTGCAGTATGCTTCAGGTAGTGTATTGTCCTCCTTGGGTTCCAATAAGACCTAGATCAATGTCTGGCAGCCATCGCTGCCCCCTGTTGTGGAGCCTGGAGGCCGCTAGTCGCGGCCTCCTGCCACTATTGAGCTGCCGCTCTGTGCTCAGTGATGCAGTGAGGCACAGTGATGCATTATATAGTCTGATGGCTGTTGGAATGAAGGACTTCCTGTGCCGTTCAGTGCTGCATTTGGGTAGTGTGAGCCTAGCACTGAACATGCTCCTCCTGTCAGCCAAGTCTGTGTATAGTGGGTGGGTGGGGTTTTCCCTGATGGCCTGGAGCTTAGCGAGGCTCCTCCTCTCCGCCACCCTCGCTAGAGAGTCCAGCTCCACCCCAACCACGCTGCTGGCCTTCCTGACCAGCTTATCCAGCCTGGTTGTGTCCACTGCTCTCAGTCCGCTGCCCCAGCAGGTCACAGCGTACAAAGTGTTAAGGCTATATCTGTACTTGATGTTTGTTTGTTGTTGTTGCATTATTTGAAATACACTTAATTATAAAGAAATATATATATAAAAAATGTAATATGTGTGTGTCGAGATGTTACATACACAAGTGTCACAGTGTGTTCATAAATATAAAGACATCAGACAATCAGAATAATTAAGAGCACATTTTAAAATACATTAAAAAAAATATTTTTAAAAGAATAAAATAGCTAAGAATTAAAACAGAGGTAATCATTTAAAAACAATTACATATTGTGATGACCTGATTGGTCATTAAGGTTCTAAACCGACCCATAGACACTAGAGCAGGGATCTCAAACTCAATTTACCTGGGGGCCGCTGGAGGTAGAGTCTGGGTGAGGCTGGGCCGCATCAAATATTCCACAAAAAAAGGGTTTCAAGTATTCCAAAAAAAAGTACAACTGATCCAATCTTCTCAATCTTTAGCAATAACATTTCAGAACATGAACAGTTCTTCAGAACATGAACGGTTCTTCAGAACATAGGCTTCTCAGTGGTGTCAGTGGACTCATCCACAGCTATGGAAATGCACTGTGAATTTTTTTATTCTATCACAAAGCTGTTTAATCAAATCACCAGCCAGTATTTCAGTTATTCTGGTTGCTGTGCTATCTGTGGAGGATTTGCTTTTGTTTGCCTTCAAACATGGTCTCCATCACTTCAGTCATACATTATTTTATTAGGCATAAAAGAAAATATTGTTTGTTTCCTGTTGGTTGTCAGTTAAGGCCATGGGTAGGTAGGGAATTTATTTTATTTTATATTTTATTCTTTCCCACGGCGACTATGGATAGGGAATTTCTTTATTTAATTAAAATGTTCACAACAACATGGATGCATGTACTCTGCCAGCATGTTTAATATCCATAATACTAAAGGTTTGACTAAGATTTTTATGAAACTTTATTGAAAAAGAAAAATGAATTGTATTTTTTTTTAACTCATAAAATAAATTATGTAGGGGGCCGCAAAATATCATCCAGCAGGCCGCAATTGGCCCGCGGGCCGTGAGTTTGAGACCTAGAGTGTCTAGTTTCAGTGTTTCCTGCAGGGTATTCCATGATGTAGGGGCAAAAAAGCCAAAAGCAGATCTACCAAGTTCAGTACAAACTCTAGGCACTAAGTGTAAGCCAAAAACTGGATTGTGTACGACAGGGTCCAGTGGTCCATTCCAATAAAGAACTAATATAATTTGGACAATCTCTAATTATGGCTTTATAAATAAAAAGATTGCAATGCAATTTACGTCTCTCTGCCAGAGAGGCCCACGACCTTATTATATAGGATACAATGGTGAGTACCATAACTATCACCGGTGATAAATCTAATGGCTGAATGATAAACAGAGTCTAAGGGCTTAAGAGTGGAAGCCGCTGCATGTCTATAAATCACATCTCCGTAATCCAAAACAGATAGGAACACTGCTTCAACAACTCTCTTTCTACTAATCAGGGAAGTTGGCTCTATTTCTATACAAAAAGCCAATCTTTTTCCGTTATTTACTGGCGAGAACGCCCACATGATATTTAAATGTAAGTCCTTCATCAATCCAAATACCAAGGTATTTATATTCTGAAACTCTCTTGATATCAGAACTGTTCAGAGTCGATATATGCAAGTCACTATAAACAATATTTTTGGCTTTGGAAAACAACATGAATTTAGTTTTACTGGCATTAAGCACCAATTTTAGACTAATAAGTGCATCTTGCAGGGCGTCAAAGGAGAGTTGTAAATATTTAGTGGCCAGTGGCACAGAATCAACAGTACAATAGAGAACTGTCATCCGCGTAAAGGTGGCTTTGACAGCTGCTCAGAGATGAGACAATATTATTAATATAAATGGTAAATAAGACACGGCCCAGGATTGATCCCTGTGGAACACCTTTTGTGATGGGTAGAAGCTCTGATTGGGCATTTCCCATTTTCACACACTGAAATATTTCTGTTAAATAGTTTTGAAACCAACTGCAAGCACCTGTATCAAAGCCAACACTCTGCAATCTTTGTAATAGGAGAAGGTGGTCAACAGTATCAAACGGCTTCGACAAATCTACAAACAGGACAGCACAATGCTTTCCTTTGTCAGGGGCTGATACAATGTCATTTATAACTACAGTAGCCGCCGAGATTGTACTGTGTTTTTCTCTAAAACCAGATTGGTGTGGGTTTAATATAGAGTGCTTTGTGATGAATGTTTTAAGTTGGTTGTTTACCAATGACTCCAGGATTTTTGGTAAACAAGAGATTGGTCTGTAATTATTTAGGTCACTTTTATCCCCCCCCTTTATGCAAGGGGGTCACATGGGCTGTTTTCCAGGCAACAGGAACCACACCTGTTAGTAGTGAAAGATTAAATATGTGTGTATATATATTTGTGTGTCTGTGTGTGTATATATATATTTGTGTCTGTGTGTGTATATATATGTGTGTGTGTGTGTATATGTATATGTATATGTATATGTATATGTATATGTATATATGTGTGTGTGTGTGTGTGTGTGTGTGTCAGACCTATCGTTACCAGAAGCTGGTGCAGCCCATGCCTCTGGCCTGTGGCAGAGTGGAGTCAGGAGACCAGCGCCCCCCAGTGGAGAGAGATGAGAGGATCATGCCTCCCTGGCTAGCGGTGAGACCTACCAGCTCACAGCTCATTCTCCTCTTAAAACAACCCTCCAGTGCTGCTGCAGTCGTCTAATAACTGTGTGATCAGGATGATATGAGATGAGAGGTTTATAGATGCTCTGATGTTATCATTACAATGTAGATCTTATTGCAAAGGGACATTATGACATCACTGATCTGGGCACACTTTGCATTTAAGCTAAATTCAATCTGTAATCGCAATTATTTCTCAGACTGGACTGGTCAGTCCAACAGGATGACAGCATCCCTATAGCACCTACTTGACTAGTGACTTACGAAATTTCATATACTGCTTGTGTTTTATTTTGCACAAGACTGAACAGGAAAAGGTGTTATTTAACATTATAACACTACCTTATGCATACTGCACCTTATGTGACACTGTGAATACTGTATATTTCAGTTAGTTAGATAGTAAATTATATTGACTTATTTGTTTACACTGCTTGTGTTGTTTTTTACTACCTGTACCCCCCCCCCTATCCCCCATGCTGCTATGATGCCTGAATTTCCCCAAGGGGATCAATAAAGGAATATCTTATCTTATTAAGGTTAGAGAGAGCCCTCACCTGAATGTCTGGCCAGCTGTGTGATAGGGCTGTCAGTCGTCCCTGAGGAAAACATCAACAGGCTGAAATTAGCCCGATTCTAATGTTAAAGGAACACGGCAACATTATGGGAAATGCGCTTAACGTCTTCTCCAGAGTCAGACAGGAAGATAGATACCGGTTTCCTCTCTGTGCATTCAGTAGAAAGATATCCGGCTGCATGGTAGCCAACTTAGCACAAATTAATGGAAGCAGATACTACCTACTAGCCTAGCTGTTGGCCAAAAACACCTCTACCGGAGTTTTAAGCTAGGCTAGTGGTCTGCTTCGCTTCATTTGTGCTAAGCTAGGCTATCATGCTGGTCCCAGTCAAGCGCTCCCAGAGTTGTTTGCTTCCACATCTGTGACCAAACCTCGGTGATATAAGAACCCTGGTTTTCCCTGTAGTCACGTTCTGCTGTGAACTCTCTAACTTGTATTCCTCCTCTCTCCCCCCCTCTATCTCTCTCCCTCCCTCCCTGTCTCTCTCTCTCCCCCCCCCCCCCCCCCCCCCTCTCTCTATATATATACAGAGAAGTCTCCCTGTCATGGATCTGGTGATCAAGCAGTTTAACTGCCCCTCCCACCCCGTCAGACCGCTGGTCTCTGCTAAGCTGACTCGCCCGCGTCGGTGTCACAGGACTATCCTGAGGTCGGGCGGACACTACAGCTTCCCTCCTGGAACTCTCTACCCGCCGCGGCTCCCCAAGAACATGGCTCTGCAGCGCATGGGCTTCGTCATCATCGAGCCCCCTCACCCGTCTCACTCTTCTCCTCTCCCTCCGCCCACCCTGCCTCCCTGCTCCTCCTCTCCCCCTCGGTCTTGTGACCTTTCGCTGTCCGTTGCCGTGACCCACAGCGTGCTCGGGCAGACGGGGGGCCAACCGGCCAAACGATCGCACTCTAAGCCCGGCGTGAGACCCTCCTCCCCTGAACTCTGTGCCAAGGATCCCCCCGAGTCCCCTCCAGAGTCCGCCCAGAAGTCCCTGCGCGTCGTCCTCCGCCGTCTCGCCCCGTCGGCCGGTGTCGGGGACGACTCCGCCCCCACCGTCAGGTTGCTGGCCCGAGACCAGATCGCTCTGCGCTACAGGACGTTTGCCGCCCTGCGCCGGTTGCCGAGGTTACCGAGGTCCCGGCCCTCCCCGCTCACCGCCTCTCCCCGACTGGCCGACGAGGCGCCGCCACACATGTCTTCAACCCCTCTCTCGGCGTCCAATCAGAGAACCCACTCGGCTCCTATTGGTCCCTCTCTGTCTCCCATCAACCAATCCCTGGTTGACGGGAGGGGGAGGAACAGAGCCACGTCCTCTAAGACGCAGAGGCGACGGAGCGAGGGGAGAAGAAGAGACGACGGGAGGGACGGGGAGGGAGCATGTCCTCCATGGTCCCCTCCTGAGCCCCCCGCCTCCACCCAGCAGGTGCGGGAGGGCTCGGTTGTCATGACAATGGAAGATGGAGAGGAGGAGGAAGAGAGGGGGGAGGAGGGAAGCGATGTGGAGGTGCCTCACCTGGCTCTGTCGGAATCTTCAGCCGCCAGCCAGGCAGGAAGCGTTACCCACGGCGACGACCTCGGTGACCCCGGAGGGGTGGGGTCAGAGGAGAAGGAAGTGACGTTGACGTTGTTGCCTGGGCAACGGAGGAGAGCAAGGAAAGAGAGACGGAGGGATGAGAGCGAGGAAGAGTTGATGTCATCATCGGATGAGTCCACGCTCTCTGTGCCAGAGCTGCAGGTGTGTGTGTGTGTGTGTAATAATAATACCGGTAATAAACAAGACTTCACTATACAACAACAATAATAATAACCACAATAATGACAGTAAATAGAATAATGAAAATAATAAAAACAGAATAAAAACATAAAACTATATTACCAAATACATTTCAAAAGACATTTCACAAAAAAACATTCCTTCCTCCAGAACCCACCCCAGGACCCCTCAGGACCCACATCCCGATCCCCCCTCGCCGCTAGATCATGGCCTTTACTTTCTCGGCCGCTGAGGCCCACAGTTCAATGTTGGACTGCCCAACTCCAATCACCCGGGCAGTGGAGATCTCCAAATGAATGACATCCAAAAGTGTCAGAGACCAATTTATCATTTCTTTCTCAGGTTTTCCACCACATGGCTATCAGTTTCTTGGCTGCTGTAACGCCCACCAGAATGATAATCTTTTGCTGTACGGAAGCCGGCAGTAGTGATATATCATTTAGGAGCAGTGTTGCTGCTGCAAATGAAATTGTCAGGTTACATATGTTTGAAAGTTTAGTTGCTATAGATTCCCAAAAACTAGCTACCGGTGGGCATTCCCAAAACATGTGCATATAAGTGCCAGTGGCCCCCAGAGCGCACAACGTGCACAGAGAGTCAGCCACCAACCCCACATAGCGCACAGTTTCCTAGGTGTCAGATACGTCCTATGAATATAATTAAAATATAATTTAGTTTGCTGGTGATTAGGGTTACGGGAAGTCAATGTACAATGCACATAATTTTTAACACAAATAATCAGTGTTGGGACAAGCCCTCAGTTTGTAAAACGACAAACAGGAAAAGGCATGCACGGCATTTAAAAGATGCGCTCACCTGGTGCGTGCTGCTAACGTTTCTATCCATATCCTCTTCCAAACGCCTCGCGCTGTCGTCGCGCTTCATGCACCACTGTGTCGCCACTGAGTCTCTCTGGTCATAGAGACTCGCTACCGTTCAGGCTCAACGGGTCAAAACGGCAATGGCCCTATGGGAGAAACACTCATGACCACACTGAGTCGTGTGAATGAATTCTGTGCCGTCTTTACAAAGTAAGTTCATAACTGTCTGTCTGTCTGTCTGTCTGTCTGTCTGTCTGTCTGTCTGTCTGTCTGTGTGTGTGTGTGCGTGCGCAGGAGACGATTGAGAGGCTGTCGTGGCTGGCCTCTGAAGGAACGGAGGAGGAGAGGCTGTCCCCCCCACCCCCCCTGTGTGAGGAAGAGGGGGGTGATTGTTATGAAGATGACTTCCAGAGAGAGCAGGAGGACGTAGCGTTTGCTCAGGACTATCTGAACAGGGTAAGAAGTGTTGTCTTGTCTTTCTTTCTTTCTTTCTTTCTTCTTTGATTTTGTGCATGAATAATTAAGCTGTCTTGCCTTTACCAATTTAACAATACTCTCTCTGTCTCCCTCTCCTCACTTTGTCTGTCATCTATCTCTCTTTATCTTTCCCTCCCTCCTCTCTCTTTCTTCCCCATGTCTTTCATCTCTTTCTTTATCCCTCCCTCTCTTTACCCCCACCCCCCCTCCTCTCTCTCTCTTTGCCTCCACCCCCTCCTCCCCCAGGTGAGCGAGGCGCTCCTGGACGTCCCGGGTCGTGCCGAGTCCTTCCTGTCCGTCCTGTATGAGTTTGAGTGGCAGGGGGGCGGGGCCAGCCCGGTGGCGCTGTACGGCAGGCTGCAGGTGGTGCTGGAGCCCTGGCCCCTGCTGCTCAGAGACTATGCCGCCTTCCTCACCGGAGCGCAGGCGCGGCTCTGCGGACTGGTACGTTCTGCCTGTGTGTGTGCGGCGGTGTTGTAGTCGAGTTATGTACATTATTTGTTTTATGTTTTTGTCGTTTATTTTGTCCAGCATGTGGTCTTTGTATTGCATGTTTTGTGTTCACATCAACCTGCAAAGGGACTACAGATGGAAATTAGCTTATAGCTACAATCTGGCATGTTTACATATAAATGTAAATCCCTATTTTTAAATAAATAAATTGAAATTGAATTGAAATTTAGTCACTAAATATTGAGTCCAAGTCGAGTCTCGAGTCCGAGTGCAATTGTGAGTTACCAAAGAAGAGCATGAGTCCGAGTCGAGTCCCCATTACCCTAGTCCGAGTCTGAGTCCAAGTCATCAAGGTTGAGTCCACTCCACTCTGGCAGTCAAAGAGCTGACATACAAATAAAAAAAGGTCTACATTAAACATAAATGGCACAGCGGTCACCGTTTCAATGGGAGTTTATTTACTTTGTGACACAATAGCCAAAAAAATGCACTAGCCATCAATATCTTATAATAATAATAATACAACTTTATTTGTATAGCACCTTTCATACAGAAACTGCAGCTCAATGTGCTTCACAACAGAAAGAAAAGACAGGCATAAAATTTGCACATAAAGTGCAGACATAAAATCACAGTTTTTCACATTAGGATCTAACATCCCAACAGGCCACCTTGTTTATGGTTTGATACAGTTTTAAATATACAATAATAAAAAGAGTAAGATAGAATAGACAGAGTAAAATAGGGCAATAGTACAGTGCAATAAGTAGTAGAATAGAATAGACATGAATGATTAGGGCCTCATTATTACTCATGCGATCCGGATATGGCGTGAAACACAAAAAAAATAAATATTCTAACCCACATAAATGGCATAATCATACTCCCTTATTCAATAACAATGCACTCCTGATTGGAAAACGAGCTATAAGATTCCCTAGATGGGAAAAGCAGGGCATACACACATTAGGAGATGTTTTCAACAAACAGGGCTTTTGTAGTTATGAGGAAATACACAAAAATGTTTATCTCACCGGTTCCACATATTATTTTTACGCACAGTTATTGTTATGTTTGAAGGCTCACGGTGTTCCATTAAGGATACCAATTGTACACCACAGATACTAGGGGTGGGACGATACATCGATCCAGATCGATACATCGATGTAATTATCAACAATCGAATCGGATCGATGTGATGTAATAAGATCGATTCATATCGATACTCTTATTTTGAAAATCCTGTGGCGAGTCTCATATCCGCCCAAGAACAACAGCAGTAGCTCCGTGTGTGTAGATGTTACAGCATAGCATTCTCCCTTTCTGTGTGTGTGTGCGCGCGTCTTTGGAAAGACCAGATGAGGTCAGAGGAGTTTGATGTTTAAATGTTATTTAAACATAAACAATATAATACATAATAAATGTAGGCCTATACATGATCATGCAACATCAACAAATTGTTGTAGGAACGGTTTGGGAGAGGGAGGTTGTGAGTTTTGAGTTCCAAAAAATGTAGCTTAAAGTTTAAAGCTCAATATATAAAAACGTGGCACTTTACAGTGAACAGGAGGTCTATTTGTATTAAAAACAATAGATTGATTTTCCTTTAAATGTCTGGAAGAGCTCAAAAATACAAATGTCAAATGATATTTTCATTACCTTTTTTTTGTTGATCTAAATGTTACCGATTGTGTTAAATGGGCATATGATATCATCTCATATCGATCGCAGGCACCTGAATCTAATCGTATCGTATTGTATCGTGAGAGACTTTGTAATATCGGCAAATATCGTATCGTTGTCCAAAGAATCTATATCGTATCGTATCATGATGAAACTGGTGATTCCCACCCCTAACAGATACCACAAATTCTTCTATGAAAGAGAGACATCGAGAGGTTTTGTATCAGATTTTTATCATCAATTACTAACGTCCTCGTATGAAATCCTCCACCTAGAATCAGTCTGGAGGAGGGATATACCAGACCTGGAAATAGATTTTGATTGGCAAGAAGCCTGGGCAAATGTTCGACTTGCATCAAGGAACCCGGACCATCAACAAATCAATCTTAACTATATTCATAGGACATACTTGACTCCTATAAGACTGAACAGAATGGGTCTTAAACAAGACTCCAAATGCTCCTTATACAAATGGGGACGAGGGGACATTTATGCACATGTACTGGGACTGCCCACCAGTTAAGACATTCTGGAAAGAAGTGACCCAGCAATTATCAAATCTCTTAACTCTGAATATACCTGTACACCCCTCTGTATTACTGCTGAATGATGTTTTTGAGTGTGCAGTACCTATACAGCTAAAGAGATTGGTTTTATCTGGTATTACAGTGGCTAAAAAGCTGATAGCATCACAATGGTTTCAACCGGAAAAAATGTGCCGGAAGGTCTGGATTCTTACATATCTCGATGTGATTTATCTAGAAATATCTACAGCAAGAATTTTGGGAGCATATGTATGTAGGATATTAGATAGCAGGTATTAGGTGTATATCTTGTATAAGACATTTATCTAAATGGTGATTTCATTGGATGTGCGCTGTTAATTAATGCTTGTATATCTAATTTTATGTTGTCATGTTTGTATATGTTTGTTTAAAAAAAAAATACAAAAAAGAATGATTAGGGCCTATTACAAAAAAAAATGTATTTATCAATTAACAAGTCCCAGTCCGAAATCCGAATGCAGTCAAGTCCACGTCGAGTCATGAGTCCTGAAATCAGGAGAGAGAGAGAGAGAGAGAGAGAGAGAGAGAGAGAGAGGAGAGAGAGAGAGAGAGAGAGAAGAGAGAGAGAGAGAGAGAGAGAGAGAGAGAGAGAAGAGAGAGAGAGAGAGAGAGAGAGAGAGAGAGAGAGAGAGAGAGAGAGAGAGAGAGAGAGAGAGAGAGAGAGAGAGAGAGAGAGAGAGAGAGAGAGAGAGAGAGAGAGAGAGAGAGAGAGAGAGAGAGAGAGAGAGAGAGAGAGAGAGAGATGGAATCTGACCTGTGTGAGCTCTTACACCCACCTGAGGTTTATAAACAGTCCTGGATTTAAGAGCGAGACTTCTGTTTGAGCGAGGTTTCAGTGGAAAAAACTATTTGAGTGGGCTACTAGTTACTTGGTAACCAAATAAATTAATTTGATCAAATAAAAAACAGAGTTATTTTCACAGAACATTATGACCGGAGAGATTTAAATATGTCAGACTTCAGGTTACCGGATAATGGAAACCCTGATACCTTTATCTTTTTGTTCTATCTGTTTATCGTTTAAAGGAACATGCCAACATTATGGGAAATGTGCAGACTCCAATTTCCTCTCTGTGCTTTTAGTAGAAGCTATCCGGCTGCCAGCTAGCATAGTTTGGCACAAATGAATGGAAGCGGATACGGACCAGCTAGCCTAGCTGTTGGCCAAAAACACCTCTGAGTTTTAAGCTAGGCTAGTGGTCCATATCTACTTCCATTAATTTGTGCTAAGCTAGGCTAGCTTGCAGCCGGATAGCTTTCTACTAAACATCTGACTCTGGCACGCTAAGCACATTCCCATAATGTTGTCGTGTTCCTTTAATCTTTCTTATTTTCTTATTTTCTTTCTTATAATCTTTCGTTATTCTGTCTGTCCATCTGTATTATCTTTAATCGTTCTCTCCATCCTCTCTTCTATTGTATCCTGTAGCTGGCAGAGCAACAGCTGTTTGAACGCAGCCGGCAGTTTCTACGGCAACTGGGCGGAGCCTGGGGGAAGGCTCCACCCACTACCAGGAAGTAGTTGCTGTTCTCCAGGGAGGCCTGCTCATAAGCCTTCTGGCATCAAGAAGGTACAATGGCTGCGTTGAATTTCTCCATGCTACATACTATTTGTTTACATCTGGGCTGTCAGTGTGTCCGGCAGCATATCCTGTTAGCTAAAAGGCCAAGGTGGATGACAGCAGGCCAGGGACCTGGATCCTTGAATATTTAGCAAATCGATCAATGACAAGTATTTATTTGAATTAATTTCCATCATTGTCCATTGAAATACAGTAGATTCAGTAAGCAGGTAATAGCAATACGTATGGATAACGAATTATGTGAATAACTTTACCCCTCTGACTAGATTAGCCGCTCTCTTTTTTTTGTCGCACACTCCAAGCGACAGTGGCTCAGAGGTAGAGCGGCCGTCTGGTAGTCGGAAGGTTCCCGTTTCGATTCCCGCTCCTCCGGGCAGCGTGTCGAAGTGTCCTTGAGCAAGACACTTAACCCCTAACTGCCCCCGAGAGCAGGTTGGCACCTTGCATGGTCGCCTCCGCTGTCGGTGTGTGAATGTGTGAGTGAATGGGTGAATGTGAGGAACTAAAATTGTAAAGCGCTTTGGATAAAAGCTCTCTAAAATGCACAATTTACCCAAGCCCTCTGGTGTGATCAACCAGGCTCCTGCTCATCTGGTGTGATCAACCAGGCTCCTGCTCTTCTGGTGTGATCAACCAGGCTCCTGTTCTTCTGGTGTGATCAACCAGGCTCCTGCTCTTCTGGTGTGATCAACCAGGCTCCTGCTCTTCTGGTGTGATCAACCAGGCTCCTGCTCATCTGGTGTGATCAACCAGGCTCCTGCTCTTCTGGTGTGATCAACCAGGCTCCTGCTCTTCTGGTGTGATCAACCAGGCTCCTGTTCTTCTGGTGTGATCAACCAGGCTCCTGCTCATCTGGTGTGATCAACCAGGCTCCTGCTCTTCTGGTGTGATCAACCAGGCTCCTGCTCATCTGGTGTGATCAACCAGGCTCCTGCTCTTCTGGTATGATCAACCAGGCTCCTGCTCTTCTGGTGTGATCAACCAGGCTACTGCTCATCTGGTGTGATCAACCAGGCTCCTGCTCTTCTGGTGTGATCAACCAGGCTCCTGCTCTTCTGGTGTGATCAACCAGGCTCCTGCTCTTCTGGTGTGATCAACCAGGCTCCTGCTCTTCTGGTGTGATCAACCAGGCTCCTGCTCTTCTGGTGTGATCAACCAGGCTCCTGCTCTTCTGGTGTGATCAACCAGGCTCCTGCTCTTCTGGTGTGATCAACCAGGCTCCTGCTCTTCTGGTGTGATCAACCAGGCTCCTGCTCATCTGGTGTGATCAACCAGGCTCCTGCTCGCACGAGAATGGATGTTTGGCGGCGCCTCGTGGTCCTAACTCACCACCACACTACCACACAAATACACCACAATACCCTGTTCTACTATTGTCTTTCAGATCAAAGCAGAGATCTCATCCCTTCTCAAAGACCATGCCCACCTCCAGGAGGAATTCTGGGTGTTCTTCAACGAGCTCCACTGCCAGCCGATGTCCACGGCCGCCCGGGCTCACGCCGCCGATGCAAACTCCAAATCCCAGAAGTCCACCTCCAGGAACAGGAAAATAGGTTGCCGCTCCAAAGATATAAAGAGCAAACGGGTGGAGGGGAGAGCGGTGGGCGACGAGGTGGAGGAGGTGGGGAGAGGAGGAGGAGAGGAGGCAGGGAGAGGAGGAAAACAGGGGGATGAAGAGGAGGAGGAGGAGGGGAGAGGCGAAGTACGAGAGAACGGAGAAGAACATCCAGTTTGTGCAAAAAACATCTCCCTCACCCCCAGTGGAGAGAAGGTCGTCCTCTGGACCCGGTAGGTCCTGTGTGTGTGTGCGTGTGCGTGTGCATGGGTGCGTGTTTGTTGATGTTGATGGAGTTCCGAGTTTACCTCGTTTTTAAAACAAAACAAAAATGTAAACAACATTTTTATAGTTAACACTTTGATCGCCGGGGTTAAATTCATAATTTACCATCCCTCGCCAGCCCTATTTAACATGGAGAAGTTCCCCTTCTTTGCAGGGCTATAACTTTTTAAATTTTATTGCTAAATTGACATTACTATGGCCCATTCAACGTCCTATATCTATTGTTCAGGGTGTAGCAACGTTATACTTTTTCATTCACATATTCATACTAAAATACGGTCTAAAGTATAAGTATGTTTTTATCGTTTTCTGCAGCTTTCTCCAGAACTTGATTTATAGCCCTAAATGCATTATATTGATGATGAAATACAGTTTGGTAGGAATCTGTGCGAGATAAAAGAAATTCAACTGTACGTGCTTCTAGGAGTTACTACGTATGATCTGATGTTGACCGGATGGGGGGGGGTCGTTTATAATTCCGTGGGCAACGTTATATCATTCATCTAGTGTGGGTGATATGATCATTAGAGCAGTTAGTATCGAAGACGTTAACAAATAACGCTGAAACTCACCGTAGCTTCCTCGTAGCGTTGGGAGATGAGCGTGGAACAGAATCTTTTCTATTATGGGATGTCGAAATATCCGATCCATTTCCAGGTTGTATAATAGTATATACGTCCAAATCATGTTGTTTATCGAGTTATTGGTAACGGATCACTATCCGTTGTGATCAGCTCGAGTCCTGGGACTATTAGCGAGTGATCGGACCGAATTGAAATGAGCACCAGCTTCCACTTCCTGTTTCTGCCCTGGGCGATCCGCAGATCGGCCACCAGATGGCGCTCTTGAACCGTTGTAGAGTTGAGAGGGGCTCAACAGTACATCTCATGTCTCCGGGGGAGAAATATGATTTCGATCACAGATTTTTGAAATATTGATATCAAAGACGCTGTCCAGCGTCTTCGGCAGAATGAGCATGGCGGGGAAAGTGTTAGTGTTAAGTGTTAATCAATAATATATATATTTTGTATTATTACTCTGCATAAAAATGTAACCTTTATTTTAACCAGGTAATTAGATTAGATAGATTATCTTAATTGCAAGAGAGACCTGGCCAAGACAGCAGCATTTAAAACATACATTCAAAGTTACACACGCTGCAACATAAAACAAGAGCAGAATAAATACATGGAATAATATCATACAAAACACTGTAGGAATGCGGTTAATGATAGTGAAAACGGAGCCGTGTTCCGATGCAAAAATACTATTTTATTACGCACTCTACAGTCGCACAAACAACACTGCCATTCATCTCTCACTCGTCTCTCTTTAACAACGTCATCCCCCGCTAAGGATAACGGGAGATGTAGTTAACACCACAATAGGCTAGGATGCCGTGAATTATGTCCCAGTAGCCACTACACACGTCCCCCCAGAATTCACCAGAACTGGCCCCAAAAAACTTCCCGGGGCTCTGACGACCCGCCCAAAACGACTCCGGTACCCCTGGGCAGGCACAGGAACCCGAGGCAGTGGTAAAGCAGTAGGCTGACACTGAACAGGCCTCGGACGGCAGGTCCGGGGGTCCGCCATAGCTAGAGTAGGCGTCGGGACTGCCCTACCAGGGGGGCGACTGCGGCGGGGCGGTTGGGCCAACTCAATGGGGCGGTCCAAATCCAGGTGAGCAGGCTTCAGGTGATCTACCGAGATCCGTTCTTCACTCCCCCCCATGTCAATGATAAAGGTCTTATCGCCTGCCTTCACAACCCGGTAAGGACCGTCGTAGGGTGGCTGTAGGGGGCCTCGATGGGCGTCGCAGCGGATAAACACGTACCCCGCTGCTTGCAGATCAGGCGGGACACGCACCTTCGGAACGCCGTGGCACGAGGTAGGGATGGGCAAGAAAGACTTGGCCTTGTCCAGCAGAGCATCCCGCTGTTCCAGTGCTGACCAGGAGGCCGTAACACAGGGAAGAAAATCCCCTGGGACGCGGAGGGGTTGGCCGTATACCAGCTCAGCCGAAGATGAAAGAAGGTCCTCCTTAGGTGCAGTACGGAGTCCCAGCATCACCCAAGGAAGTCTGTCGACCCAGGTGTCGCCTCGGAGATCGGCCTTGAGAGCAACTTTCATTGACCGGTGAAAGCGTTCACACAGGCCGTTGGCCTATGGATGGTAGGCCGTAGTGCGGTGGAGGGAGACACCCAACTGCTGGGTAATGGAAGTCCATAACGCGGAAGTGAATTGGGCCCCTCGGTCTGAGGAAAGATCAGAGGGAACACCGAACCGGGCGACCCAGGTACTGATGAATGCGCGGGCCACATCAGCTGTAGTAGTCGCAGAGAGTGGGACAGCCTCCGGCCAACGGGTGGTCCTGTCTACCATTGTCAGAAGGTGAGTGTACCCCCTGGAGGGAGGAAGGGGTCCCACCAGATCCACGTTGATGTGGTCAAAACGCCTCTCAGGGACATTGAACCGCTCCAACGGGGCTTTAACATGCCGATGGACTTTCGCGCGTTGGCATGCCATGCAGGTCTTGACCCAACCCCCAATGTCAACTTTCATCCTGGGCCAGACTAATTTCGCTGCCATTAGGCGCTGTGATGGTTTCCTGCCCGGGTGCAAGAGGCCATGGACAGTCTCGAAAACTTGTCGTCTCCATGCACGTGGAACCACTGGCCTTGGCTGCGCCATAGATATGTCACATAGCAGCGTCGTGCCATCATCAAAAAAGGGGACGTCCGCCAACCGGAGGCCAGTAACCGCCGTCCTGCATGCCTGGATGTCTGGGTCTGAAACCTGATCCGCAGCCATACGGGCGTAATCAATGCCCAGGTGGACAGCACCGATGGCGGCCTGAGAGAGGCAGTCAGCCACGGGGTTGTCCTTCCCCGCCACATGCCGGATGTCAGTGGTGAACTCAGAGATGAAAGCCAGATGGCGTTGTTGCCTGGCAGACCACGGTTCAGACACCTTCGCCATAGCAAAAATCAAGGGTTTGTGGTCTACAAAAACAGTGAAAGGGCGAGCCTCCAGCAGGAAACGGAAATGTCTGACTGCCAAGTACAGGGCGAGGAGCTCACGGTCAAAAGTGCTGTACTTCTGTTCGCTGGAACGGAGTTGTCGGCTGAAGAACGCCAGGGGTTGCCAAATACTAGGGCTGACCCTTATTAATCGATTAGTCGACTAATCGGTCGAAAGGGGCCGTAGTCGACTGGCCAACCTCTTAGTCGAATATAATAAAAAAATATATATATATATAATTTTTTTCAAAAGAAAAGAGGCATAGAAGCGTGGCCAACACTAATGGCACGCATACCAGAGGCTAACTGCCTACGAAAACAGGCACAGAGGCACTGAAAGAGGATTTCACCCATCTAATGAACACACTATACTAGACAAATATCAAGATGTATCCATCAGTGTACCAATTGCATGCTTTTGCAGAGGACAAGAAGCCTTCAGTCGACTCCTTCAGACATTAAGCACCCCCCACAGCCCAAATGGAATGATATAAAAAAATATATATACGTTTTTTTTTTTTTTTTTAGTCGACCAATAGTCGACTAATGGCAAATTTTGGCCAATCCTAGTCGACCATCCAAATCCTTAGTCGGGGACAGCCCTACCAAATACCCTTGACCAACTGCTCTTAAACTGCTCCAACGGCATAATCCGAGGCATCAGTTGTCAACGCCACGGGAGCCTCAGGCACGGGGTGCGTCAGCATGGTTGCGCTTGCAAGGGCCTCCTTGGTATCCGAGAACGCCTTTGACATGTCGTCGGACCAGGCGATGGCATGCTTGGGAGTCTTGCCCTTGAGAGCCCCATACAGGGGGCGCATTAGGTGGGCAGCCTGAGGGATGAACTGATGATAGAAATCCACCATCCCCAGGAACTCCTGCAAGGCCCTAACCGTGGTAGGGCGTGGGAGCTGCAGCACCGCTTCCACCTTTACTGGCAATGGGACCGCCCCAGCAGTAGTGATGTGGTGGCCAAGGAAGTCCATGGCAGGCAGTCCAAACTGACACTTTGCTGGGTTGATGATCAATCCATGCTCTCTGAGGCGACTGAAAAGGAGCCGGAGGTGTGTTAGGTGTTCTGCCTTGGACGTGCTGGCTACCAGGATATCGTCCAGGTAGACGAACACGTAAGACAGGTTGCGCAGCATGGCGTCCATTAACCTCTGAAAGGTCTGAGCAGCATTTTTGAGGCCAAATGGCATCCTCAGAAATTCAAAGAGTCCGAATGGGGTTATAACTGCCGTCTTGGGGATGTCCTGAGGGCTAACCGGCCACTGGTGGTATCCTCTCACCAGATCCACCTTAGAAAAAACAGACGCGCCAGCTAGGTGGGCTGAAAAATCTTGTATGTGTGGAACCGGGTAACGATCAGGTGTAGTGGCGTCATTAAGGCGCCGATAGTCGCCACACGGACGCCAGCCGCTGTTAGCCTTTGGCACGAGATGGAGAGGCGAGGCCCAAGGACTGTCGGAACGACGAACGATACCCAGTGCCTCCATGGAGGCAAACTCATTCTTAGCGATGGTGAGCTTGTGTGGGTCGAGACAACGAGCCCTAGCATGTACTGGTGGGCCTTCCGTGGAGATGTAATGAAGGACTCCATGCTTAGTGGCCACGGACGAGAAGGTGGGTGTTGTGATGTCCGAGAACTCCAACAGGAGGCGGGAGAAATCATCAGTGGGCGCGACGGTGCTGGACAGTGTCATTGTGGGTGTGTCACTGCGCTCACATGCCAAGGAGCCAAAAGTCTCAGCATTGACGAGCCGGCGATTCCCCACGTCTACCAAGAGACTGTTGGCGCAGAGAAAGTCAGCGCCTAGGAGGGGAGTGGACACCTTGGCCAACACGAAATCCCATGTGAAACGCTGGTCAGCAAAACATAATGCCACGGTGCGTTTGCCAAATGTAGGGATCGCACTGCCATTGGCAGCTTCAAGGGCGGGGCCCCGTCTTGCTGAGTGGAAATCCTGAGTGGACGCCAGCAACACGCTCACCTGGGCACCCGTGTCACATAAAAAACGGCGGCCGGAGAGTGAGTCGGTGACGTACAGCAAGCCTGCAGGATGGCCAACACTCACGGCTGCTAATGAGTGGCAGCCAGTGCGTTTCCCGACCCACTGTAGTTACATGGTGGCAGACACTTCTTAGATTTGTTCCCAAACTTTGCGTGGTAAAAACACAAAGCCGCATAGCCGCGGCAGAGATAGAGAGTGGTTGGAACCCCTGCTCATCAACGGTGTAGGCTGATGCTGCCACACACCTCTTCCCAGCTGAGAAAAATACATCTGCTTCTCTAGCTAGCTGGCGAAAGTCAGTTTTGATGGAGTTAGCCATAGGTAAACGAACATAGTCTGGCAGCTGTTGCAGGAAAAGCTCTTTAAATAGAAAACATGGCCCATGGTCACCCAGCAAAGCTAACATGTGGTCCATCAGTTCAGAGGGCTTTGAGTCACCCAATCCAGGTAGAGAGAGAAGCTGGCGAGCACGGTCAGATTCAGATAGACCGAAAGCAACATATTTGTCATGTGCAGTGATGCCACAGATTACTTGTAAAAGTAATCTGATTACTGATTACTCCTTTAAAAAGTAATCCAAGTTACTTTACTGATTACTTGATTATCAGAGTAACTTAGTTACTTTGAAAGTAACTAGGTTACGAAGTCGTCGTCGTTCCCCCAACAGTATTTTTTTAAACGCTTTATTGAAAGTGCATAAATTGTTTTTAACTTGTTTCTCTGCACATAACGTAAATTGTTAAACTAGTGCTTCAGCTTCTGTACCATCAAGTATGGTAAAGCAACAGTCTATGATGCTCACAGCATTAGAGCAGCCAGCCAGTGGTTTTACAAAACCAGTGTATCACATCTAACAAATGCAGGCTGAACTATTCAATTATATCAACTGTAACTATTAAATTGTTTTTATAAATGTCTCTCTATAAACATACAATCAGTCTCTCTTTAACATGTAAATTAACTGTAAATCTGGCAAATAAGAGCTTTTGCTCTGCCACCATCAAATATACATTAATCAAAAGGGAAAGAGACAATCTTTCTCTTTTGCTGTTTGGCTGGCCTCCGAGTCCTCCTGTACCTAGTCGAAGCGTCGGCTAGTGTTGTGATTCCAGATGCTTTCAATGCAATTGGATGTGCTGTTTTTAGCGGTAGACAGTATTTTGTTTCCTCCGCATATGAATGTTTTTTTCACCCGGCTTAGCTGACACAAACGTGAAGTAGTGACTGAGGCTACGTTTAGACGAGCGTTTTGGGGTGGAATTCTCCGTGCTGCAGACGAGGCTGTAACTACGGAGCCCTGCTGTCACACGATTGGCGCATATGTCACATGACGTGCTGTGAAGACCCGCCCTACTCTGCCTCTGATTCGCAGACTGTGGATGGGGAATGTGATTGGACCAAAGCAGAGTCACTCACAGACAGAGGGTCCAGTCACGCCGCGGGACACATTGTGTATTTAACCCTTTCACTGCCACACGACGTCACTCCCAATGATGAGATAGTAACGAAATAGTAACGCACAGCCACTTGGACAAGTAACTGCAATCAGATTACTGGCTTTTAAAGATTAACGCGTTAGATTACTATTTTCGGGGAAAAGTAATCAGATTACAATAACGCGTTACTTAGTAACGCGTTACTGGCATCACTGGTCATGTGTAGGTGGGTTTTCCAGCAAACTCACCACTCTCACCGCAGTTGAGTTCGTAAGGGCTGCTACCACATAGTAGTACTTGGTGGCGTCCGCGGTAATGTCCCTGAGAGCGAATTGAGCTTCAGCTTGCGCAAACCAAGCGTTGGCACTCTGCTCCCAAAACTCCGGCAGCTTGAGTGAAATGGCGTTCAAAGATCTGCGTTCTGTTGCTGTTGGTCAGTCCACGTCCAAGGGAAAATCAGGGTCACCAATGTAGGAATGCGGTAATGATAGTGAAAACGGAGCCGTGTTCCGATGCAAAAATACAATTTTATTACGCACTCTACAGTCGCACAAACAACACTGCCATTCATCTCTCACTTGTCTCTCTTTAACTACGTCATCCCCCGCTAAGGATCACAGGAGATGTAGTCAACACCACAATAGGCTAGGATGCCGTGAATTATGTCCCAGTAGCCACTACAACACATTAATTTAAAAGTCAAGCGTTCAGGGCCAGGATTCCAGGAAGAGAGATATTCACAAACACAGACAGCTCCAGATTGATTCTGTTTCCAGGTCTTTCATTAATGTTTTACATTCATAGTAATCAGATTTTCCAGCTGCAAGAGAGAGGAAGAGGGAGCGGAATACCTACAAGCCAACTTACCTGTTGTACAGGTTAGACCTTTCGTACAGATAATAATTACTATAATTATAGCTGCCAATGTTGCGTGATGTGAGTGTGACAGTTCACAGATAGGAGGTCAGCAAACCAAGAATGGACTTAATTAATGTAATTCATGTAAATAAATGTGAGCCAATGGGTGTTGCCTCCACAAGAGAGCCAATTAGCCTTGGTTTACAAGATACAGTGATGTGTCGGAGCTTCACAGCCAGTCACTAAACCTCAGTGCACTATGATAGACGTATCAGTCACAAACCTCAGCGCACTATGATAGGCCGTATGTGTGAAACCACAGCTCACCATCCATTCTAAACCCTAACCACAGCTTACCGTCCCAACTGACCCTAACCATAATACCCCGCCGTCCCAGCTGTTGAATTCCATCCCGATGATGCTTTATTTGTGTCTCAGGGAGGCAGATCGCTCCATCTTGACGACCTGTCAGCAGAGAGGAGCCAAGAGGAAGACGTTCCGTCTCGTCTCTTCCCAGCTGGGGGACAAGACGGCCCAGCAGGTGAGTCTCCCCCTGGTTTAAGATAAGATAAGATGGTCCTTTATTGATCCCCTTGGGGAAATTCAGGCATCATGGGATCATGGGGGAGGGGGGGGGGGGTACAGGTACATGTGCATGTGATAGTAGAAGACATGATACAGGTCATACAATTATAGTACAGTGGAGAAGTAAAAATATGTATAGAATAATAATAGGCAGTGTAAACAATATAACAATAATTAACTCTAAGTATGCACATATGGGCAAGTAGGCAGTGTAAATAGGTCAAGGTGCAAGATGGGGATATGTATGGCTTCTCAGTTATATTTGCCTTACAATAAATATAGTTACAATATATATAATCTAATATCTAATCTAATATATCTAATCTAAAAATGCTAAATATATGCTCTAATGAAGTAAGTATACAGTATACACATAAGGTGTGTATACTCTGTGTTTATATCCTGGAGTGAATGATCTACATCACAGAGTCAGTCGGTTCACTCACTGTATGATTCTGAAAGCCGCTGGGCTGTGTGATTCCGGCAGCGCGGCTACATGAGAAAGTGGTGTTGTTGTCCAGCAGGGGGCACTCTGTCCTCTGGACATAGTAACAATGCCCCTGTTACGGTGATAGGGACACGTACAGTTGCGAGTAGGGATGCACCGAATGGGAAATTCTTGGCCGAAACCGATACCGAAAATAGAAAACAGTTGGCCGAAAACCGAAAGGCCGAAAATGATTCATAGAATAGAATTTTTTTTTACCAATGTTGTGGAACATTATGATTGTGGAAAAATATATGATTATGGCAAAACTTAACTTAAATAATAAATAATCACTATTATGGGTCCATAAAACATTTATTCAGCACTTCTGAATGCATACAGTACATTAATTCCATCTTTTCTCTGGCTACGCAGCGGACATCTGTGCTCTACTGAGCACACCTTTCTAGTCCCCAGCTGAATGTGCTCGCTTGACTCGGCACACTAGACGCGCGTCAATGTGAGAAACACAATCCCCCCCCCCCCCCCCCCCCCCCTCGCTCTGAATAATATGCATATTAGATCACTCAGTGATTAACCGCGACGGGCATATAGTAAATAAGGATATAAAAGCATGTTAAAGACGCATTTATTGGAGGCGTTGCGCGCAGAGTTTACATAGAAACAGCGCGACTCCCGACAGCGCGACATCATCACAACAACACGCGTTAGGTTACAGGTTGTTTCTGTTTCGGTGACATATTTTCGGTGAAAAAACTCTTTCGGCCAAAAGCCGAAAGGCCATTTTTGGCCGAAAGTTTTCGGCCACCGGAATTTCGGTGCATCCCTAGTTGCGAGTGCTGTCCTTCGGATGAGACGCTAAACCGAGGTCCTGACTGAATTCGGTCATTAAAGAACCCAGGACGCCTATCGCAAAGAGTAGGGGGTTCCCCCGACATTCCTGGCCAAATTCCCAATCAGGTCTCTGACATCAAGGCCACCTAATCATCCCTTCCCCTTAATTGGCTGATACCATTCCTGTCTCCTGAGCCGTTCAGCCACTGTGTAGTGTGATGTGTGCCGGGTGCCAGTGTATGGCAGCCAAGGTTGGGTGCTACCAGTGGTGGTGAAGAAGGCAATTTCCCTAATCCTACGTTGTAAAGCACTTTGAGTCTGAGAAAAGCACTATATAAATGTAATGAATTCTTATTATTATTATGGGCCAAACCATACAAATGCCACATTCAATCGAATGTTGGAGAAAACGTGTTGTAAACTGAGAGTGATGTGTCACTCGTGAACAGGAGATACTAGCAATCAGATTCTCCTGCAGCAAGTTAGCTTGTAGTGCCTTTCAGGAAGAGGGACCTAGTTCTGTAGGGACCTTGAGTACAGATAGTAAGTTCTTTAACAACCGAATTCAGTCAGGACCTCAGTTTAGCGTCTCATCTGAAGGACGGCCCTCGCAGCTATACAGTGTCCCTATCACTGTAACAGGGGCATTGTTACTGACAAGTCCAGAGCACAGAGTGCTCCCTGCTGGACAACAACACCACTTTCCGACAACGGCCTGACCGGGCCTCAAACCGGTGATCTTCTGATCATGAGTCCGGAGCTCTACTCATGTAGCCACGCTGCCGGATGTAGAATGAATGGACATAGAATGGTCCACTGTGTCAAAGGGATTGATAAAAAGACAGTACTGTGCTGCATTCTGAAGCCAGAAGGGAACTTAGATATAATAGCAGACAACATACAGTCCAGGTCTTTGGAATTCCGTTGCTGAAATAAAAAATACTCAACATGGAGTTTGGAAATAAAATTCAGCACCTAATCTTAAAAGAGTAAAGCTCCAGATTGTCAGGACCGGGAGGTTTACTAGGGTCCAATGTAATGTAATGTGCATGTCACCAATAGAAAAGGGAGTAAAACAAAAAGTCTCACTCCCAAGGTACTGATGATTGCATGAGGTTAGTGATGATGGAGGTATCTGAGGGACACTGGTGTTCAAACAAGGAACAGTGTAGGTGCCGGATATGTTCGGGTCAGATCTGTTTCGGGGTCGAGTTTGCATAGCAAACGTCAGATGTTTTTCACGCTGTGCCAAAGATCATTGGCTGTACGTGGCTGGTGATAGTGTCACATCTATATCTGTGTAAATCTAGTTTAATTAAACTTAAATTAAGTCTTTGTGTGGAGACGTTTGGCCTTCAAAATATAAGCGCCAGCCAATCCAATTCATTGATCACGTTAGCAAGCTAGCAGAAAATCATAACGGTGGGGCCATTGTTTCTAAATCTAGGAGTTTATTTGTGGCTGTGAGCCCTTGTACTAGTTTAACATAAACTCAAGTGATGAAGACAAACAGTGTTTATTTCTCATATAATGTTAATTCCATTCGTTCCACCATTTCACATCAGCTAGTTCAGTCAGTCGATGACAGATGTGACGCTATCGCCGCAAAGCAACATACAGCCAAAGATCTTTGGTACAGCGTGATTAACGTCTGACGTTTGCTACAGTATGCGACTCAACTAAAGAACGGACCTCGGACTGATCTGCCAGGCTGAACATATCCAGTACCTACACCGGAGGCAATGGAGTCCTCACTGAAACATTCCAGCATGGCAGACCCATCAGATACAATGATGGTGTCCTTTGCTTATTTGACCTCCACACCACTGATCCAAGTGTTTTCTCTCTTTTTACACTTGTCACAATCTTCCTGGACACTAAATGACTTATTACTGTACATTTTACTGTATATTTCTCTATATTTTTGGTTGTATAGTTTATATTTAAGATTTTAGAATGTATATACATACCAGAATGTATATCCCGGACTGTATTTTATTCTTGTTACGACCCCTGAGGTCTAAGGGTAAAGGGCTGTAACATAAACGTTGGTTGATGGAAAAGACGGACCAGGTTTGTAAACAAAATTATATTTATTGATGTAAAAAGGAAGCACATGTAACTCAAGGGTGAGCCAAGGCCAAAACAACAAACAAACACCACTATTCTCCAACATAAACCAACCTAATCTATGGTAAAATAAATTGCATTCCCTAAACTACCCTTACCTAACAAAAACAGGAGAAAACAATATCTAAAGGAAATGGCAGCTCACCCCATCCATGCTTCCTGAAAAGGGAGAACATAACACATATTAGGCATACATACAAGACAGGTAAACATAACAAAACAATATATATCTAGCTCTCTATGGCCACACACACGCAAAAAGGCAATTCACCAAAACAAAGGCAGATTTCACAAAGTACCAACAATACCAAGTTGCCAACAGGCCTAGCCTCATGCCAGAGAGAGAATGAATTAAGTGAGATTCCAGGTTTAAACAGGGTGTGGTGATCCGGGATTGGGTGGTGGGTTGGCAGAATACTTTGTTTGTGAGGACAAACGTATACAAAGAGGAGAGAACCATTTTAAATCGGGGCTTGTTAGAGTTTTGGCAATGCTGGCTAGCAAGCTAGCTAGCTACTAACGTCATGTAAAAAACAATATTAACGTTATAAACTATACACAATATGTACTACGAAACAATGATTTACATTAGTATTTACAGTGATTTAATATGCAGCAAAATAACGTTATACGATTTAAAATACAAATATGGTAACATGATTGTTGCTTTTAAAAATGGTGGTTGGCTTTAGAGATGAATGGTTATGACCACCAGAGAGATACTAGCCACAGATTCAGGGTCAGTTATTTTCCCATTGTACGAATTGTTAAGCTTATGGAATGTAAGGGAAATCTGATCCTAGGTCTGTGACTAAACCCATGCGTCTACGCTGTGGTGACGTCAGTCAGCAGCGCCAAATAGCAGTGTAGTTTCCCAGCGAACGAAAACATAAACGTTGTTATTTTGCTACCTTTACGATTAATTGCGAATATTTTCATGTTGAGCTGTAGATTGTGGATGAATACGCACAGAAAGGTACACCATGCCAACGTTAATGCTTTATTTCTCTAAAACGAGCCGATTTAGAAATGGTCAATGGGGAAATACATGGAGTGGAACAGAGGGTGGAACAGGAAAAAACGAAGATGACGTAACCACTACACCTCCCTATGGAGGTAAGTAAGTAGAGGTGCAGGAATAGCAGGGACCAATGGTGGAAGACGGGTTCTGGCTGGAGGGAGGAAACAAAATGGAGACAAGACAAACACTGGGGAAGCAAATACATTGGGATGTAACAATTCTTATTTTTTATTTTTAATATTATCATATTATTCTTATTTTAGTCTTAATTGACTATCTAAATGTTGAATGTATACTGTGTCTGTGAGCGATCTGTAGTGCAGAATTTCCCTCTGGATAAATAAAGGATTTCTATTCTATTCCAGGTCGGCATCCGTTTCAAAGAGCTGATGACTCTGTTCCACTCGGCTGCGCAGAAACCCACTTCCTGTTCCACAGAGGACCATCCAATCAGCAGCCAGGAGGCGGCCCCAGACTGAGCCCTGCGCAGTGAAATGACTTGCTTTCCCCTTGTAGATATCCGGTCGCCATTTTGCGCTGATTCATGACTTCCATAGGCGTCCGGTGTATTTGTATGTACCTTCAACGCCTTGTGGATGTTCAAAGGTCACCACATCGGATGGCAATGGCCTGCTGACCAGTGGGTCTACACTGTTGACCTCTTCATCGTTCCATATAACCTCCTCTCAGAGAGCCACGTCCTTCATCATCTGCTAGATCAGGGGTGGCCAACCCGCGGCTCGCGAGCCGCATGCGGCTCTTTGCCCGTCAATGTGCGGCTCTTCCATCCATTTTTTTTTTTTTTTTTAAATTAAAAAAAAATATTTTCCTTTTAATTTTTTTTTTTTAATTTTTAATTTTTTTTTTTACTTTATTTTTTTTGTGTCACTCATTCCATAAAGACGTAGAATAAACATTTACAATTTTTTTTAAATGGTCCATTTGCATGTTCTTGGTATCTGAATCTAGGGACATATATGGATCAGTGTCAGAAATAGTGTGTCTGTTACTAGGCTTGAGTAAATTGTAATGAACCAAAGGAGAATATCAATTCTATTTAAAAAAAAATTATCTTTGACTGTAAATAACACCATGCTAAAATTGACCAGACCTGAAAAATCTAAGCAAATGAATAAAGGGAAGATGATTAAACAGAAGGTTTTGTAGATACAGTACTGAATTCTGCCATCTTTTTTATAATGTAAATTTCTCCACCATTTTTCATCATATTGCAACACCGTTTTTTGCAAGACGTTCACAGAAAGGTAGAGAAACTAACTGCGTTCTGTTTTATGGCAATAACGTTCAGGTTTGTGGGAGATAATCCCAAAAAATAAGAGAAATTAAAAAGTAAATCCAGAAGTCAGATGATTGACAGGGGCTGCTGGTGTGAGCTGGGTAGGGTAGTTTTTCGAAATTTGAAAGCCCTGAGTCTCTTCCTTCAAAAGACTACACTCACTTTTGGCTGTGCCACTTCCTCCTGTCAATATGCGCCGGTTTCCGACTCAATGCCCTGAGATTTCTATAATCTTATATTTCACTAATAACAGTTAAAATAATTGGTAAACAAACGTAATGCTGAAAATATACACTTTTACTGTATATCTCGGGCTTAAGAGGTTAACCCTGTGAGGCCCAAATTAAAAAGAAATTAGCAACTTCAGAGGCCAGAGGGTGGGACATATAAACACATTTACTATCAAATAGCATTGTGAGGCTGAACAACAGGACCAATTGACTATACATGTGCTTAAAGGGGAACTATCTTATAAATGGCTTTTTTCAGTGTTTACCATTGTTTCTTAGCTATGTGGACTTATATTAATAGGATATATGTCTCTAATTCTCATATTGGCGAATTATTCCAATTCTCCTCTCACAATATTCACCCTCACTGAACTGAGTCATCTGAAAATGTGCATATCTGTGATGTCAGAGATTTCTCAGCTGCATAATAATGTGGCAGTTGATGTGGCAGTTGGCACCAGGCCACACAGTGGTTGGAGCCCAGCCTCAAAACGGCTTAAGATCTTGAGGTAGAAAAATGCGGTTTTTAGTACTTGATTAGAAATACAAAACAATGCATTTTTTTTGAAAAAAAACTAGGTGTTCCATAGACTCACAGGAATTGTGTAAAAGTGCCCAAATAGTGAAAGAAATAGTAAAATAGTCCCCCTTTAACATTTTTTAAATAAACATTATTCTTTAAATGGCTAAAAGTGATTTTGTAATTTTGCAACCGTGGGTCTCACAGGGTACTTTTAACCCTGTGAGGCCCAAATAAAAAAGACATTAGCAACTTCAGAGGCCAGAGGGTGAGACCTATAAACACATGAAGGGTGCCGTGACTGAAAAAAAAGGTTGAGAAACGCTGGTATATGGTGTGGCTCTTTGTGGTACCACAGTAATTTTTGTGGCTCTTAGTCTCTGACTGGTTGGCCACCCCTGTGCTAGATGTAGAGATCCAGCCAGGAGAGGACAGAAGCCCTGGTGTGGAGCACACGCCCAGAATGCCTTGCGGTCCGACTAAAACCGAGCACCCGTCGGGATGCTTTCAACACATGCGTACTATGGTCACTTTGTGATTGTAACGTTACTAGAGACTGTAGCCAAGACACACTGCATGCTAGTCGCTAATGTTAACACTTGGTTCCAATGCTGTGTTGTATAGAATGAAACATAAAATACAATAAAATCACTGTAGCATCAGACAGTAGGTCAGGACAAAAAGCATGGTTGAAGCCTATTGCTAATGAAATAGACCCATTTGACTGCAGTTAGCAATCTAACGTTAACACTTTGGCTGCCATGAAACGTCTTTAGACGTCATTGCCGGCCATGCTCAAGTTGCCGGAGGACGCTGTACAGCGTCCTTATATCAATATTTCAAAAATCTGCGATCGGATTCATATGTCCCCTCCGCTGGCCTGAGATCCACCAGCAGGACCCACTGAGCTCTCTGGCGGTTCAGGAGCGCCATCTGGTGGCCGATCGGCGCAATCGCTTAACAGGATGTGCCATAGAGGTTGTGCTAGACGTCCGTATTACTTCCGGGCACTCGCTATAGGTCCCGGGACTCTGGCTCGTCACGCTACACAGTGATCGATTGCCAATAACTCGATAAACAACATGATTTGGACGTATATACCATTATACAAGCTGGAGATGGACCGGGTAAATTTACATCCCATAATGATAAGATTTCTACTCTACGATGATCGCCCAACGGCGCGCGGAGACTGGGGTGAGTTTTAGCGTGTAACGTTACCGTCTTCGATACTAACTGCTATTATCAACATTTGACCCACATTAGATGATTGGTATAACGCTGCCCACGGAATTATAAACGCCCCCTAGCCCATCCGGTCAACATCAGATGACGTGTAGTAACTTCTAGAAGTACGTCTAGTTGGAATTTTTTATATCGCGCTGATTGCCATAAAACTGTATTGCATCATCAATATAATGCATTTGGGGCTATAGATCACGTTCTGGAGAAAGCTGCAGAAAGAGATGAAAACATACTTATACATTAGACCATACTTTACTATGAATATGTGAATGAAAAAGTTTAACGTTGCTACACAATGAACAATACATATAGGACTTTGAATGGGCCCTAATAATGGCAATGTAGCAATAGAATTTAAAAAGTTATACCCATGCAAAGAAGGGGTACTTCTCCATAGACAAATAGAGCCGGCAACCTATGGTATATCATGAATTTAACCCAAGGCAACCAAAGTGTTAATGGTGTTAGCTGGACTACTGTGATTTAATTTAATTTAATTGAATGTTCCATCCGATACAACACAGCATCGGAACCAAGTGGTAACGTTAGTGACTAGCATGCTATGTATCCTGGCTTCGCTAACTACGGTCAAATGGGTCTATTGTGGCTAGTAGCTCTAGTAACGTTAGAATCACAAAGAAGGTCTGTGACCGTAGTACGTATGCATTAAAAGTATCCCGGCGGACACTGTCTTACTCAGACCGCAAGGCATTCTGGGTGTGTTCTCCACACCAGGGCTTCTATCCTCTCCCAGATCTAGACCTACCAGACCACGGCCACAATGAAGCCGTTTTTAAAGGTAAATGGTGTAGACCCACAGGTCAGCGTGTTATTTTCATCAGACGTGGTGAGTTTTGAACATTTGCAAGGTGTTGAATGGAGGCACATTTCCAGACCCACTGGAAGCCTAAATGGCTAAACAAAATGGCTGCCGACTACATATGAATAATATTGGACTTGTGATTGAAGGTGATACTGAGTAAGGATACCAGTGCTCCGAGTAGCGACGGTTTGAGACTAAATTCCATAACCTGTTTCCATAACTCCCTTTTCTGGACTCTTTTTGTATCACAAACGGTACTGTATTTGCAAATCTGGTATGTCATAAATGTATACATGTAGCAGTACTGTCTATCTGTATGTCATGTATGTCATATATGTCCTGATGAATTGAAAATGGGGGACCCTGATGTAAACAAGACGAAAGTCTTTCTCTGGTCTGCATCCACTTAACAATTGTGTGTATTGAGCTGTACTGTATTGTACCCATTCTGCAATCTGTTAATGAAGTTTTCAATCAATCAATCAATAAAGATTCTAACGCTGCGTTCAGGCAACACTGTCTCATCAGAAGACGGAAATAAAGTACTAATCAACCACAGGAAAAAGGTACATAATGTACTATATGTTATAGCCATAAGTCATATTTACATGTTGTATCGTCGAAAAGTCGAAAACTAACACCACAACCAGGAGTTGAACCAATAATCATTGCAGTCGCGGGCGAGTGCTCTCACCACTATCTAACTATGATTACAGTTAAGATTTAAGGTTAGTGTAAGAGCCAATTTACATGGTTGTAGTGCCATGTGTTTATATTTTATGCATTTGTTTTGTTTTTATGTATTTATGAATTCTGCCTGTATTACATTGTGCCTGCCAGCCTGCCAAAATGAGTTTGTGGCATCAGTACCCGTTGCTCACCAGTAGGTGACATACGCAGCTACTTAATGAATAACGGGACTGATGACAGGCAGGTGCGTTTGGTTTACCGGCAGAGCTAAACAGTTTTTGACCGTCACGTTGACACGGCACGTTGTTTTGTTATCGTTTTGTTTGTAGTGTATAGTGTTTGTTTGTTCTTTTGAAGGTACTTTGGCAATTACTTCATCATATCACATGCAATTGGTGCATGCAGTAGTTATGTGGTAAATAAACCTATTTGGGGTATTATTAGAACGGACCTTGTGGACATTCAATCCTTTCACCAGACGGTATACAGCAGCAGCCACAGACGCGTCAACTATAGGTTTTAGCCGGTAACAGCCTCCTCAAGGGCTTTATAGATTTATTGTTTTGTTTAGTCAAGTTGGCCCTTATAGTTAGTTTTAATGTTCACTTAACGTTATGGTTAAGACATAAAGTTAGGGTTAAGGTTAGGGTTCCATCCCCAGCAGGACCTTAAAGGGTTTCTGAAAATGTAAAATGTTTAAAAAAGAATTATATGTAATATATGTTGTAACTGAGGGGTACAATTCCCTGACTGTATTGTTAGATATGATACTTACTACCACTACCTCTTGTACTTTAGACTCTGGCCACCCAGTACTAGGCATAAATAATTATGGTAAACACTCCCACGTAGATGAAACGATCCAACACAAATGTACCAAGTCGAAAGTCTGCGTTTAATAATAATTAATACATAGCAAAAGGTATGTAGAGCAATCACTTAATTACATTTATGATTTGAAATAGGATGCACTTTTATGGCAAATGAGTATTCGTTGGTATATCAATAGAGAACGTCCAATCTCTGGTGGCGCAGGCGGTAAATATACAACCTGGAATATTTAAGGAATAATAGCAATGATACTTTAATGATTATAGAACTGGATACACTAGGGGGGAATTCCGGTCGCTTGTAAGACAACTGGAGAAGGGGGGGGGGGTAGAGTCTGGCTGTATCCGTCTGGCCGAGGGTATCCTGGGAGAACCCACGGTTGTGCGGCTCGGTGCCTCAGCGATCCTCGATCCACAGATGAAAGCAGTTGGACTCTCTGTGGGCCGGATTCCTTCGGTCCACGATGGAGAGACGTGAAGCGACCTCGTCGTGTAGAGCGTCTCCTCACCTGTCGTCCTCTCCGGGGGGGGGTTTCCAACACACGGCAGTGTTGGTCTTTATCCATAGAATAATCACTGTATACAAAGCATAATCCGTGCCTGGGAAGGCGGGCTGTCGTCGGTAGAATAATCCGGTATGCAGGTCCACTCGCTCGTCGGCTCTGGGGCTCCTCGGGTGCAGCCTCGCATGGGGTCGGCCACCCTGGATAAGCAGCCAGTTCTCTGCCCGAAACGATGGGGTACTGACTACGATAGTATTCTCACCGCACGAAGCACTACATATGAATAGACTATTATTAGCTTAATAGACTACGTCCAACTCGACGATATAGTGCCAAATATGACTATTCAAATATTAATATACACGATGTCTCAATACCGATGGTAGGCCGAACTTGGCCTTACTCCCACACGTGGCGTCGCGGGGAGGCTTTACGTCTGTCACTCTATTGGAGGGTAAGAAACTGGACTAAAAAGGAAGTCCTACTTTAGTAGCGCAGTATATATACGCACTATGAACAAATAGTACCGTTAGTGGTGCGGTAGCCAGATTCCTACGCGGAACTAGGACTTGTTCGTACATGTTGAGCGGTACGTTTGAACTGGGTCTGGGGGGTATGGCAGCCTGGCACTAAGGTCTCGACCAATAGTAGAATGGAGACTATTATGGGATGTTCAGTAGGCTAGAATGGATATTCAATGCATATTGTACAAGGAATATACAAGGGATATCAAGGAATATTAGAGAATATACAAATACAATTAAATATATATATATAATAAATATATATATTCGGTTTAATCTGGCCCTTCACAACAGCCACCCCCTGATTGGTCCCAGACCTAATCAGTTAAGCAGAGACAGATTAATCGCGTTGTCTATTTACACATAAGGGTTTGCTGTAGGGGTCAGTCAACTTCACAAAGTCATAGGGTTATAGGGTCATGGTCATCATCGATTGTGTCTGGGAGTCGGGGCAGTTCTATGAGCCTCGCCACGGGACGGGTGTAAGTGCGACCCTGGACAAGCACTTCAGCTGCTCGGACCTTGCCGTCGGCACCGGTGATCACTTTGCTTACGCGGCCGGCCGGCCACATAGCTCTGGGCAGTGATTGATCAATAATCATGACGACTGTTCCTTCTGTCAAATTGTCTCTCTCCTTTACCCACTTCTGGCGGGTCTGTAGAGACGGTAGGTAGTGCAGTAGGAATGTCCTTTGTTGTGCACTCTCTATGGTAGTGCAATCATCTATGTTGGGGTCTGCGGAGATAACAGTGCTCAATCCACAGAACACAGGCTTCTTATTCTCAGCCTCCTCCTGACTGGCTTCCCTCGGGATAGGCGTGGGCCACTCTCCTTCCGGGAGCTTTAGGAATGCTGGGCCGTCACTGTAGACATTGCGACGGGTGAGGTCATCTAGGGGCATTCCCCGGGTGATGACGTCAGCTGGGTTCTGTTTTGTATCAACGTAGCGCCACTCTGTTTCTCCGGTTAACTCTTCGGTTAAGTCTTGAATCTCGGTGACTCTGACTCCCACGAAGACTTTGTACTTGCATGAGTCCGATTTGATCCAGGCGAGTACTGTCGTGGAATCTGACCACAGGATTGTTCTAGACACCGGTATGGTGAGCTCACGTTGGATGAGCGTGGCTAGGTGCGCTCCGGCTAGGGCTGCGCAGAGCTCTAGGCGTGGGATAGATTGTTGCTTGCGTGGGGCTATTCTCGAGCGGGCGAGGACAAATGCTGTGTAGATCTCTCCCCCCTCTTCTTGGGCCCGCAAGTAGGCTACTGATCCGTATGCGACCTCTGAGGCGTCACTGAAGACGTGTAAGTCCATTTTACATGTCTCTGGCCTCGCCGTGGGTGGGAAGTAGCTTCGGCGCATATTAACGCCTGGGAGTGAGTGGAGCTCCATCTCCCACTCTCTCCAGGTGGATGCAAGGTGTGCGGGAATGGGGTCGTCCCAGCCCTGGTCCTTGTCCCACAATGCTCGTACAATCATTTTTGCCCTGGTGGTGTACGGTAGAATACATCCTAGCGGGTCATATTGTCGGGCGAGTGTTGTGTACACACTCCGTCTGGTGGTCGGCGCCGCCGCCGGCCTTCCCTGCTCCGTAGTCAGGGGCTTGTGTCTGTAGTGAAGCGAATCTGTTTTGAATCGCCACACCAATCCCAGGGTCATCTCCTGGGCTTCTCCCGGGATTGTAGCCATCCAGGTCTCGCTGCTGGCTGCCTTGTCCTCGGAGGAGAGGCTGCGCAGTACTTGCGGATCGCTGCTGGCCCACTGCCTGAGATCAAAGCCGCCTTTGATCAATGAGGCGCGGAGTTTAATCAGGAGAGCCTCGGCTTCTTCCTGGGTTGAAAGGCTTTGTAGACAGTTGTCTACGTAGAAGCTGTTCTTTACGCTGTGTCGGACCTCTTCGTCCGCTGCTGGGTCCTCTGCTACATGTTTCTGTAGTGCAAATGTAGCACAGCAGGGGCTGCACGTCGTTCCGAAGGGGAGGACTTCCCATTGGTAGATGGCTGGGTGCTCATCTCCTGGCTTCTCTCTCCATAGGAACCGTAACAGGGGCTTGTCCTCCTCTACTAATCTCACCTGCAGGAACATTCCTTTAATGTCCCCGCTGATGGCCACCTTTTCCTGGCGGAAGCGGAGTAGAACGCCGAGTAGGGAGGGGCCGAGTGTGGGACCGGGCAGTAACTCTTTATTCAGATTTTGGGATCCGATCTGGTAGCTGCAGTTAAATACTATGCGGTCTTTACCGTTGTGATGGACCTTGTGGTGAGGCACGTACCACGATTCAGTGGTCTGGTCAGCCTCTTTAATGTCCATCTTTGTGACGTGTCCCGCTGTGATGAGCTTCTCAATCTCAGCGCGGTATACACTCTCTTGGGCGGGGTTCTTGGCTAAGCGCCGCTCCGTGTTCAGCAGGTACCGTTCTGTGGCGTCTGTCTTGGCGTGGAAAGTAGGCATTCCTTCTCGCCGCAGGAGTGGCGTGGCGTATCTCAACACGCCGTTGACCGGGACTCTCTTGGTCCCTGTCTCGAGGAGGTGAATGGCGTAAATGTCATCTTTAGAGCGAATGTCTTTCTTTCCGTTCTTAAAGGGCATTTGTTCCAAGGTCCATAGCCGCTCTACGTGTTGCAGGAGTGCGGTTTCTCCCTCTGTGACTCGGGAGTGGAGACATCTAGTGGTTGTACTTCGGTTGAGAGATTTGGCGAGCGGGCCTTGGAGAGTCCATCCCAAACGGGTCTCGACTGCTGCAGGACAGCCTCGGGGTCCGGTATGAACCCGGTCTATCGGGACAATGAGGTCTGCATGGTCGGAGCCTATCAACAGGGTCGGCATAGCATTGTCTATGAGCGGGATCGGTAACTTGCGCAGATGTGCATATTTCTCCATCAGCTTGGCGACGGGGTATGTGTACCGCGACAGTCCTATTTCTTGGCTGGTGAAAGCGTCTGTAATCTGGTACCGTCGCTCAGGCTGGCCGCTTGCTGCGATAGAGAATGAGACATTCTCGCCCTTTATCGTCTTCAAATCTCGTCTTATTGTCCGAATTGTCATTTGGGTTTCGCTTCCCCGCAGCCCTAGCTGGGCCGCAGCGGAGGCGAGCAGAAGGGTCTTCTCTGACCCGTCATCGAGGACGGCGTAAGTGTCCAGGACTTTATTCTGGTAGCTTAGTGTCACACGCACTACTTTTAGGAGTACTCGGGCTCCACTGCTGCTGGCGGGATCGATGTACATGACGCTCGCTTTGCTGCTGGATGGTGCGGGTGAAGGGCGCCGTCTGTTACTGTCGTGAAGTATGTCCAGATGGGCTCCATCGCACTTGGTGCACCTTTTCTTTAAGCGGCATTCGGCTGCCATGTGTGAGCGCGCACAGCGAAAACAGCGCTTGTTGGACTTTATCCATTGACTTGCTTCCTCCGCGTTCAGCTTGGGGAAGGAGTCACATTGCGCTAGCCAGTGTTCTTTCTCACAGTAGGGGCACACTATCTTCCACTTCTCCGTTCTGGAGGGGGTACTGTGGCTCCTGCTGCTCGGTACTGACTCCGATTGGTGCATCACAGTCACCGATCTTCTTCCATCATTTAGTCGTCTGGTTCCTTCTCTGGAGCCAGGGGTGCTCCGTCCGAATGTATCTAGCCGTAGGCTGCTGACTTCTCTCGCCAGGAAGTCTGCTAGATCGAGGAGGTTCGGTTCGGGGCCATTCGGGTCTCGGTGGTCTCTCTGCCGCCTAAAACGCTCCTGTCGAGCGGGCGGCAGCTTCTCCAAGATCCTTTCCACATTTGAGTTGGCGTAAAGTTCATGCCTCCCCTTCTCTCTCTGCGCTCCCAACATCCCTACCAGGGACTGCACTCTGATGGACAGGTCGTCCAGTGCTCGATTGTCTATTGCTGGGGGTAAGCGGTCGATGTGTCGGATCTCCTGGATCACGTAATCCCATATGCGCCCATACCTCTGGTCCAATGCTACCAGCGCTGCTGTGTATGGGGTGGTGGAAGTCGCGTAGGCGAGCGCTATATTATGTGCGCGGGGTACCTTTAAGTGCTTCAGTAGGATGGCGTATTTATGGCGTTCATCCAATACATCCACCAACATGGTCTCCAGACACATGCGGAGTTCTGTATACTGGGCCCGGTTCTCTTGGGTGAAGTCGGGTACCATAGGCGTGCCAATGTATGACACTGACTGTGGATACATCGGCGAGCGTTGGGGGAGAGGCCTCCTAGGCGAGTCTCCTCCCGCTCCTTGGTATGGGCTGGTACCGGCAGTGTACCATGGCCCGCTTGTCCAGGTGCTGTTCCTCGGTGCGGGTCGTGCGTCGTGCTCACCCGGGTATAGAGTCGGGGGTCTGTAGCGCAGCTCCGTGGGAGTATAGCCTGGGCTGTACCGGACCTCCTGGTCCGGTAGAGTACTGTGCTGTCGTCGGGTGTGGTTCTCCTCCTCTTCCTCTTCGTCTTCAGTTAGGTCATCCAGTGCTTGTAGTCTCTGGTTTAGCCTCTCCACAGGATATGCTGCTCCTTCCCGGTTGCTAGGTCTTGCTTGGACCGGTGGGGGGAGGTGGTCTGTGGGGGGTATAGACCTCGTCTGTTGGTCAAGTTCAGGGTTGTTTACTCGGCTAGGGGATGCCGCCCTGGAGGTGTGTCTAGACGAGTTCCTGGAGCCTCTGGCGGAGGGAGAGGGTGTTGTCCGTCTGATCAGCTGTTCTATTAGTTGCGCTTGCTGTCTGTCGCGCTCTGCGTCCCGTAGAGCACCAGCAGCTGCTCGCTGGCTGTCTGCTCGGTCTCGGGCCACATTCTCTTCCCTCTGAATGCGTCTTATTTCTAGACGTATATGCTCTTCTTCGCTCCGCTGCTGGATCTGCAGTCGGTCGCGTTCAGCAGCGGCGTTCAGGCTGATGAGGAAGGCCTGCTGTAGGGTCCTCTCTGCCTCGCTGGGAGAAGGCGGTTGTATAGGGGAGCCTTCCCTCGGGGTACTCCTTGCGGAGCCTTGGAGCTCTATCTCCACGGTGCTCTCCCCGTCTTCTTCCGTGCCGAGTTCTCTCTCTGTAGCGTTGTATTCCTCCCGGGACTCATCGGGGACTACTTCTTCAGTACTGGCGGGGTGTGAAGTCATGTCTGGTTCCCACTGGTCCCCACCGTGAACTTGGTCAGTTACATTAGAACCCGTAGGGGCCTCTATGGTCGGCGTAGTCTGGGCGTTGGGGTTAGACATACTTTTACTTTCTAGTTTTACCGCGTTTACTGTTAGTAGAAGACTAGGTTGTTGACTGACAGCGTAAGCCTCTAAGTACTGAGGGAGCCGTCGTTCGCGCTGCGGGCGTTGGTTAGGAGGATCGTTTCGTGGAGTGTTCATCATAGGCCATTTCAATATTAATAACACTATATTAATATTACACTAATTACCATCCGGCTCGAAGGACCAATTGTAACTGAGGGGTACAATTCCCTGACTGTATTGTTAGATATGATACTTACTACCACTACCTCTTGTACTTTAGACTCTGGCCACCCAGTACTAGGCATAAATAATTATGGTAAACACTCCCACGTAGATGAAACGATCCAACACAAATGTACCAAGTCGAAAGTCTGCGTTTAATAATAATTAATACATAGCAAAAGGTATGTAGAGCAATCACTTAATTACATTTATGATTTGAAATAGGATGCACTTTTATGGCAAATGAGTATTCGTTGGTATATCAATAGAGAACGTCCAATCTCTGGTGGCGCAGGCGGTAAATATACAACCTGGAATATTTAAGGAATAATAGCAATGATACTTTAATGATTATAGAACTGGATACACTAGGGGGGAATTCCGGTCGCTTGTAAGACAACTGGAGAAGGGGGGGGGGGTAGAGTCTGGCTGTATCCGTCTGGCCGAGGGTATCCTGGGAGAACCCACGGTTGTGCGGCTCGGTGCCTCAGCGATCCTCGATCCACAGATGAAAGCAGTTGGACTCTCTGTGGGCCGGATTCCTTCGGTCCACGATGGAGAGACGTGAAGCGACCTCGTCGTGTAGAGCGTCTCCTCACCTGTCGTCCTCTCCGGGGGGGGGTTTCCAACACACGGCAGTGTTGGTCTTTATCCATAGAATAATCACTGTATACAAAGCATAATCCGTGCCTGGGAAGGCGGGCTGTCGTCGGTAGAATAATCCGGTATGCAGGTCCACTCGCTCGTCGGCTCTGGGGCTCCTCGGGTGCAGCCTCGCATGGGGTCGGCCACCCTGGATAAGCAGCCAGTTCTCTGCCCGAAACGATGGGGTACTGACTACGATAGTATTCTCACCGCACGAAGCACTACATATGAATAGACTATTATTAGCTTAATAGACTACGTCCAACTCGACGATATAGTGCCAAATATGACTATTCAAATATTAATATACACGATGTCTCAATACCGATGGTAGGCCGAACTTGGCCTTACTCCCACACGTGGCGTCGCGGGGAGGCTTTACGTCTGTCACTCTATTGGAGGGTAAGAAACTGGACTAAAAAGGAAGTCCTACTTTAGTAGCGCAGTATATATACGCACTATGAACAAATAGTACCGTTAGTGGTGCGGTAGCCAGATTCCTACGCGGAACTAGGACTTGTTCGTACATGTTGAGCGGTACGTTTGAACTGGGTCTGGGGGGTATGGCAGCCTGGCACCAAGGTCTCGACCAATAGTAGAATGGAGACTATTATGGGATGTTCAGTAGGCTAGAATGGATATTCAATGCATATTGTACAAGGAATATACAAGGGATATCAAGGAATATTAGAGAATATACAAATACAATTAAATATATATATATAATAAATATATATATTCGGTTTAATCTGGCCCTTCACAACATATGTACTTATTTGTAATACGTACATATGTTACATTTTCAATATAATATGTGAATATTACTTACCATAAGACACATTATGTACCTTTTTTCCTGTGGTTGATTAGTACTTTATTTACATATTTTAAGCGAGATTGGGCTGGTTCAGATGGTAGTGATTTACACAACTGTGGGAGGTATCAGTCAGGGAGGTATATTCTGTCAAGTTTGCATTGTATTAAAAGTGTTAAAATCGGAAATTTGCTGTCCTTATTTGGATGTTTTCAGAGCGATGATAAAAAAAACTTAAATTTGATATTCTGCAAGTAACACGTCGTAGGGGACCAGCTCTCTCTTCGTTGTATGAGACAAAAGACGAGAAGCCACATTTTGACAGGTCGTCTCAAATGTTCCGTTTGGAGATCCATAGCAGAGGACCGCAGCACAACTCTGAATGGCCGTCACATTCAGAATTTATTTTGGTTTTGCCATCTTACTGCCACAGTCTGAATGCAGAATCTATAATTAGTAATAAGGTCACATGATTATAGATGTTCACTAGTTAAACGGGTCTATCTGCTCCTATTGTATACATCCTCGCAAGTCTCTTATTTCTTGTCACACCTGCCTCACAATTTTTTTGTTTTGTAATGTATTAAAGTGCAGTAGAATAACTGCTGCTGTAATTGTTGACCAGAGATGTCAGGAAGATTATCACAGAATGTCTATTGAATGAATACACTACCAACCGCTTGCACTGTGTGAACCATAAAACATCAATGCATTTATGCAATGGAGGCTTTGTGCGGAATGTTTGTGTAGTTCTTATTCTTTCAACATGGCTGCCCGTAACCATTGGTAACCACTTTAGAAAGAAAATGCATAATGTCCAGGCGGTTAAAACAGGGGCTCCTAAAGTTTTCAGACCGCGACCCCTGAAATAACGGTGTCAGAGAGCCGCAACCCCCACTATTATAATAGGAGGTAAAAAAACATTTAAAAAGAATTTAAAATATATATATATATATTTTTTTTTTTAAATGGAAATGTAGGGTTGAAACATGCAAAGGTTCAAACACACACACACTAATAAGCATTGGAGGCTTTTAACCAGGGCCGGACTGGGGAAATCATTCAGGCCAGGAAATATAGTGCGAAATATAGCCCCAGTCAGGCCACTTTTTAAGCGGGGGGTCCCCCACCAGGAATTTTTATTTCCTGCATTCTGGTGTAGGGATTTTTTTATTTGTACCCTTTAACACTATGGCGACCGGCGGGGCGCGGCGATTTAGGCCTCAGAGGACAGCGGATTGTAAACAAACCGATGTACTTTCTAAGAGCTTTATATATCATTTATAGTATTGCTATCTGTCCATTGTCATTGTCACTTGAGTGCATAAACCGTGCCTTCATAATGGCTTAAAGAAAATAAAAATCCATCAGTTGGTTGTCATTTTATAGCGTCGTGAATATAAGGTATATCGCGCTTTTAGTCTAGGCTTTTCTGCAGGAGGCTGCAAAAAAGGCTAAACGTTGGCGCCGTTATATCAAACGCCATTTTCTGCTGTATATATATGAATGAAATAAAACAAACTGCGTAGCATCCGGACTATTACAGAGCATCTATGGATGAAATGGGGGCGGCGGGGAACGCCGATTACTATTATTGATTAGCAATACAGTGTGCGTTCAATATAGCATTTTCATTGATCGATCACGTTACGTTATAAAACAATGTCCAATCCAGCTGTAATTTGGGGTAATATCCTACCGTCAGGCCATGTGATCGCCGGCAGCATTTCCTCACCAGTCATCGGATTCTGGTAGATCGATATGCACATTGGCTAATCATAAATCCCATTATGCTGAAAAAAACGCTCGGCAAGCTGATCCAAGATGGAGGGTCTTCTTTTGGAATCAAGGATCTATGATCCGCCCACAGAACTGTAAAAGCATTTTTTTTAAATCCACATAATGATACTGCAGTGGAGCGATGGTGCCCCTAAGCGGGTCTTGCCGGTACTGCATGTTTCGAAAATCAAATATGTGAAAAGATCCTGCTAGTGGATCGGGTACCTAAGAAGCGTTATAAATATGGAATAAAACAATAACAACTTTCCACGAGTATATACGTGGCTCTGGTCCACAACACTCTTTTTCGAAACACGTATATATACGTGGACGGATGCCATAGTGTTAAATGCCAGTGTTTGTGATGGCATCACAAATTATTGTTAAAAAACAGGCTAGCATAATGTATGATTAGCAACAAAACTGATTTTGATGGATTTTCTCTTTTTTTGTAATGTCAGATTGAAAGAAAATACTCACTCTTACCATAAGGGACTACATTGTCCTCTTCAAAAACGCCATAAAGATATTACTATAATTATGTTGAAATACCACTTTTTCTTTCATAAATCTTTTATTCAACTTCAGCCCTGATCATAACACCACATATTCATTAGTATAATTCTAACCCTTTAAATGCCAGTGTGTGTGATGGCATATATTTGCAATATATCAAATGCAAAGTAGATTTTTCTGGGGGGGGGGGGTATTACAGGCTAGCATGTGTCAATGATTAGCAACAACACTGATTTTGATGAATCTTTTGTTTTTTGTAAGGGTCCCACCTCCACCAATCACATGCGGCTCCCTTTGTGTGTGTGTGTGTGTGTGTGTGTGAGCAAGAGAGAGAGAGATAGTTCTCCAACTTGTGTGAGTTGCAGTGATCTGGTTGTTCCCCACCTAGGTTATCTAACTATTGCGCCGCTGCAACTAGAAACACTGGCCTGGCCTGCTTCTAAGTTCAGTGGCCTGACTGCATTAAAAAATATATATATATATTTTTTTAAATCATCTGGCGACTACGGTCGAGTCGAATCATCGGTCGAGTCTTTGTGGTCGTCATTCCAAAAGATCCCAAATCTTAGTGTGTTTTTAAAGAATGTTTGTTTGTTTCAGTTTCATTGTAACATGGTCTTATCACTATTTCAGTTTCAGGGGCCTTCCCACCTGTCACTGTATATCCATCAACAGGCCTGTTTCAGGCCCCCCCCCCACCTGTCACTGTATATCCATCAACAGGGCTGTTTCAGGGGCCTTCCCACCTGCCACTGTATATCCATCAACAAGGCTGTTTCAGGGGCCTCACCTGCCACTGTATATCCATCAACAGGGCTGTTTCAGGGGCACCTGTCACTGTATATCCATCAACAGGGCTGTTTCAGGGGCCTCACCTGCCACTGTATATCCATCAACAGGGATGGCAAATCTTTTATCGATACCATTCAGATCCCGGCAATCGAGGATGATTTACCAGCCCGATATGAAGAATCCCCATAAGTCAGAATTTTAAGCGTTAAAAGGTGCTATAACATTTTTACGTTGGTATCTTCTTTTTTCACGTTTAGAAAGGTGTAGAATAAAAGTATTGCTTTTCCTCCAAAAAGATAATTCCTTCACTTGGCACGATGGGAATAGTAACTCATTCTTACCAGTTGAACAGGGGTGGGTATCACTGTGTCATCCTGTGTCGCTGGACGTGGAATAAACATCACGGCTTGTTCATTATTCATATGTTTGTCATAGAAGCCTGTGTGTTTTACCTTAGTAGACGTGAGTTGTACAATCATGGCGACTGAAACAGAGTGGAAGATAAGATAAGATAATCCTTTATTGATCCCTTTGGGGAAATTGGGGTGTGGGGAGGAGCTGCTCTAACGAGCTGCCTCTGTCCAGGCGCCACTGTGGAGTAGAAGTGTAAATAGTGTACAATTATGGTAATCAGTGTTGGGGAATTACAACTACTTGTTATTGCACCATTGATATAGCGACATTTAGCAGCGGTTTGGTGGTAGTCACATTTTTTGTGGGGGAGCACAACACAACAATTCAGCACTGGTGACTGTTCAAATGAATTTACTCTCAATATCTGTCAAACTAAATGAATGTGCAAAACTGTTTTGGGGATGTGTGAGATTATGTGCAGAATAAACCAGCATTGGTTTTTGGTGAAGTGCCCCTTTAACTACGTAGATCTACTGTTTGGAATGTATTGGGGGTTAGTAAACTGAAATGAAGAACAATTTGTTTTTTCTTTTCTTTTTTACAGAACATGTTGGATGAAATCCACATTTTAGAGATAGTTATTACCAAACACTTCACAACCCCAGTCATTTAATAATACAGTACATCTTTAGTAAGCAAATATTGTTTTTATTTGGTTGACTGTTAATTTAACGGAGTGATGGATGTCAGCTCATGTTTGAATTAAAGATATTTTACTCTACAGTGAATAAAATTTATTTTGTAGTTCTTCAATGTCTTTTTTTCATGTGGGTATACAATGATTATTATGCAAATAATACTGTACAAATGCAATGAAACATAATGTTTAACATAGGAGAAATAATCACAATTTCTGACAATTCTGTCCACTGACATACAGCCGGACCAATGGAACTGTTACATCACATCATCGTCGCCTCTCGACCAATAAGACGTTCGCTTTCCGGCCTTTTCTGTTTATGTCCCGCCCTTTAATTTGACAGCTAAGTGGAGGACAGCGGGGGGTAGTAGGGGGGACCTCGCCAACAACGGACCTTCATATCTCTTGAGTTTATATTCATGAATGATTCATAGTTGTATTTCATATCCCTTGTGATTAGAATCATGGCTGACATCTATTTAACCGTTATACCCGCGTTGACGTTAACGATACTGGCGTGTTGTTGTGGACCGGTGTTCGGAAGGAGTGATGTTGTCCAGCTGGGAGACGAGGACTTCGACTACCTGGCCGCAGAGCACGAGACCATGCTTGTGACGTTTTACGCTCCATGGTAACTAACGGGACAGACGATGCAAATAAAACGACAACAATCATTTCGTGTGCGAGGCTTGAATTATGCATCACCGAGTTTTAGTTAATGTAGCGTTATTAATTCATTTATTTTATGAGTATGCCTTGTGTTTGTATGCACATTACGTTATTATGTGTAGCTGCCTGGTTGGTAGGGCAAGCGGGGTTTGGCTAACATGCAATCCTGGCTGGACTTTGTATATTTAGCTACTCGCACCCATACTCTCTGAGCTCCTGTGTTTTCTCCTGCCATCATGAATGGTGTCTACTAGCCTTGGTCATCACCACCAGTACCTGTTTGTTTGTATGAACGTGATTGTGTTTGAAATGGAATCAATTATCCATCCCTAGCATGATCTGCTCAAATCTTTTTTTTTTCTCCCTCCCTCCCTCCTTCCCTCCCTCCTCTCAGGTGTGGTCATTGTAAGAAGTTGGCTCCGGATTTTGAAAAGGCAGCGACTCGACTGAAAGGCACAGTAGCGCTCGCTAAGGTAAAGCACTCTGGAAGAAGAGATGGAGTGAGAGGGGGGGTTAATAATGGTCTATGAAAGATTTAGTTGATCAGGGCCGGGGTTGCCTGCCTGAAGTCACCGGCCCACTTTGGCTGAGGGAAACAGACAGCAGGGGTACGAATAGTGCATAATAGTCTTCTACTCTACTGGGAGGCGTATCAAGCGATGGAAAGAGGACTGGTTATTCCAGTGGTCCTTTTAGCTCAATGGGTAGAGCAAGGCACTAACACTGCCATGGTTAGGGGTTCCATTCCTCGTTTAGCTCAATGGGTATAGAGCAAGGCACTAACACTGCCAGGGTTAGGGGTTCCATTCCCTGTGTAGCTCAATGGGTATAGAGCAAGGCACTAACACTGCCAGCGTTAGGGGTTCCATTCCCTGTGTAGCTCAATGGGTATAGAGCAAGGCACTAACACTGCCAGGGTTAGGGGGTCATTCACTAGGCTCATCCTGTACGTGTAACGTGTTGTACTGTAAGGATCTTACAAAATGGAATATGTTGTGATATGGCTAGAATGGGTTATGTTATGGTTAGAATATGTTCTGCTATACTTTGGCAAGTATTATGGGCGCCCTGTTGCTGCCACTTCTCCAGGACTGAGGGGTAACTATGTCCTCCACAACAATGCCAGATGGCCACATGCTTAAGATCAGAGTCATGGTTGCTTAGCACCAGCCATAAAGGATTGCGGTGCTAACATGCCTGCTGCTAAAAAGAATCCAGTGCACAGCTCAATCAATGGCCCTGATTCATTCCATTTCTCTCTTCCATTTTACTCTTCCCCTTCTCTGGTCTATCTATCCATCCCCTTTTATATCCACCCATCCTGCTATCCATTCCTCCATCCCTCCCTCTATCTACCCTCCTCTCTCTCTCTCTCTCTCTCACTATTTCTCTCTCACCTTCCGTCTCCCTCTATCTATCTACCCCCTCCTCTCTCTCTCTCTCTCTCTCTCTCTCTCTCTCTCTCTCTCTCACTATTTCTCTCTCACCTTTTGTCTCCCTCTATCTATCTACCCCCTCCTCTCTCTCTCTCTCTCTCTCTCTCTCTCTCTCTCTCTCTCTCTCTCTCTCACACTATTTCTCTCTCACCTTCCGTCTCCCTATCTACCCCCTCCTCTCTCTCTCACACTCTTCTCTCTCACCCTTCCCCTCCCTCCATATATCTGTATCTATCTATCCCTCCCTCTCTCTATGCCCCTCTCTCTCAGGTGGACTGTATAGCCCACAAAGAGACCTGTAGTCGTTTTGGTGTTTCCGTCTACCCCACTCTGAAGATATTCAGAAATGGAGAGGACTCTGGGGTGTTTGATGGGCCACGCACTACAGGTCTGTGTGTTTGTTTGTATTCATCCAGCTTGTCTCGACTGACTTGACTGATTGACTATATGTATCAATAATATTAGATTGTGTTTGTGTTGTCACTGTAATACTATCTGTTGATATCACTGACTTTAAGTTTTGTGTGTGTGTACTGCAGACGGTATTGTCTATTACATGAAGAAGCAGACTGGTCCTAATTCAGTGATGCTGAGGAACAAGGAGGATCTACAGGTCTTCATCGACCACTATGATGCCAGTGTTGTAGGTAAGACCTTCTATACTCTGATCTATGATGCCAGTGTTTTAGGTACGACCTTCTATACTCTGATGATCTATGATGCCAGTGTTGTAGGTATGACCTTCTATACTCTGATCTATGATGCCAGTGTTTTAGGTACGACCTTCTATACTCTGAGCTATGATGCCAGTGTTTTAGGTACGACCTTCTATACTCTGATCTATGATGCCAGTGTTTTAGGTACGACCTTCTATACTCTGATCTATGATGCCAGTGTTGTAGGTACGACCTTCTATACTCTGATCTATGATGCCAGTGTTGTAAAAACGTCTCCAAATTCGTTGTAAGGCCGGTTGTACTGCCAAATTCTCTGAAATGAATTGGGAGAGACGGCTTATTGTAGAGAAATTAACATTCAATTCACGGGCAACAGCTCTGGTGGACATTCATGCCAATTGCACGCTCCCTCAAAACCTGCGCCATCTGTGGCATATCTGTGGCATATTGTGATAAAACTGCACATTTTAGAGAGTGGCCTTTTATTGTGATCAGCCTAAGGCACAATAATCATGCTGTCTGATCAGCATCTTGGTATGCCGCACCTGTCGGGTGGATGGATTATCTTGGCAAAGGAGAAGTGCTCACTAACACAGATTTAAACAATTTTGTGAACTAATTCTTGAGAGAAAGAAATGGGCCTTTTGTGTACATAGACAAAGTCTTAGATCTTTGAAAATTGGAGCAAAAACAAAAGTGTTGCGTTTATATTTTTGTTCAGTGTATGGATGCCAGTGTTGTAGGTACAACCTTCTATACTCTTGAGCTATGATGCCAGTGTTGTAGGTAAGACCTTCAATCTATACTCTGCTCTGTTATTTTCTGTGCTGTTCTATTCTATTCTGATCTATGGCACTCTATTCTACTTTATTCTTTGATGTTTGTATTGCAGGCAAGGAAAATAATATTGTTTTATTATTTATTTGTTCTTCTCTCCTTTCCTCCTGTCTTAACCTTTCTCTTCTCCCCTCGCTTTAATTGTTCTACTCTTCTGTTCAATTGGGTTAAATATATTCTATTAAAGGTCCTGTGTCTTATAAATGGCCTTTTCCAGTGTTTAGCATTTTTCCCTAGCAATGGGGGTTTATATCAATGGGGTCTGTGTCTCTAATTCTAATTTTGACTCATCAGTCTAGTCTCGCGTTCACAAGATCCTCCCTCACTCAACTAAGCCATTCTGATTTGACTGTTCTGCTGACGTGAGTAAGGCACTGGTTGTAGTCACCGCCCACAATCAACAATTCGCTCAACAACAGAGCGAGTGGAATTACTTCCTCAAACGGGTTGACGTGCGCGGGTGCCGACAGAGACAGCAGAGAACGAGAGGGAGAGATGGAGAGAGAGAGAGATGGATAGAGAGGGAGAGAGAGAGGGAGAGGGAGAGAGAGAGAGAGGGACACAAGCATTTACACACGACCTCCAGCCCCGCCCGGAGTGTGTGTGTAAGTCAAAATATCGTTGCGCACGCTCCCACGCCCGTATTCCGATCCATGCAATAATATTTACAGGGGTATATATTGTCATTTGAAACAAGTTACCAATGCATTGTCCCGTGGGATTATGCCCCCCTCTGCGAAATTAATTAGTATCTCTCTGTGGGTGACTGTCACTCAAATCGCTTATGGGCGGAGCCCAGCCCAAAATAGCTTGAAATCTTGAAGTGGAAAAATGCTGCTTTAGAGTACTTGATTAGAAATACAAAACAATGAATTTATTTGAAAAATACTTTACAGATGTGTTCCATAGACTCACAGGAATTGTGTAAAATTGCCCAAATAGTGAAAGGAATAGCTATGCAAGTCCCCTTTAAACTCGACATCAAGTGATTATTTCATGTCGGTAGTGCCAGCCAATGCACTTGGGATCTGGATCACTTCTCTCTCTCTCTCTCTCTCTCTCTAGGTTTCTTCTCGGGGTCAGACAGTACCCAGCTAGCTGAGTTTGTGAAGGCAGCCAGTGTGATGAGGGACGTCTTCAGATTTGCACACACCTCAGACCTACAGCTGGGCCTGCCGTACGCAGTGGACACAGAGTGAGTACCCAAAAAACACTTAAAAGGTAGCACTTTTGTTTACACATTATGTGTTGGTCTGAGTTGAGCGGGGATGGGGGGGGGGGCCTCGGGCTCTGCCAAGACGTTAACCTCTTATATATATCGAATTAAAGCCCCATTTGTTGCCTGTCGATGGCCCTTTCAGGTGACAAAATCCGTGCAGCGGTTCTCTAGTTACATGCCGATATGTGAGGCTTGCGCAAAGTACACGGTATTGCGCAAATACTACTCCCGACTCTTGGGGCTCTAGTTCCCTCAATCATTTGGCGATCTCGAAAATGATTGGACAGGGTTGTAGCCAATGAGTGTGGCTTTCCATTGATACCCCACCTGGGGATGTACGAATCGGGGATCTAGGTGAAAAACTCACAAGCGAAAACAGGAAGAGAGAAACCGCAGAATGAATTGAAGTCTATGAGAAAACTGAGCTTTTCTTTTGTACACAGTTTACCAAAATCACTCATTTATGAACGGATCTTTATGAAATTTGGACATGTACTACATAAGACTTCAGGCTATGGATCTCGGGTGTTTTTTAAGCCTCCAGCCATTCTGGGGAAATACTACTACAGAAAAACGTGAGTAACAAGTTTTCAAGTTCAGACCTATGTTACTCTATTTCATTAGCACTAAAGGTGAGTTTTCCTTATTGTATCAGAAACTTCAGAATGTCATCTTTCAAAAGAGACCAGGCTCATGCATGTGGTATAAGTATAAAGTATAGTATTTTGGTTTGCAAAGTATGCAGTCCTCAAAAACTAAAACTAAAATGGCCAATTTTGGGGGCGCCTGTTCTATAAAAATTAACTGGCTAAATGGCTGCACTTTTATCCAAAGCACAAAGTACAATTTGTTACTCACATTTTACCCATTCACTCACACATTCACACACCGATGGCGGAGGTAACCTGCTCATCGGGAGCAATTAGGGGTTAAGTGTCTTGCTCAAGGACACATCGACACACTGCCTGGGAGGAGCGGGAATCGAACCGGGAACCTCCGGATTGCCAGACTGCTCTACCTGCTAAGCCACTGTCACCCCTATAATAAATAGTTCAGTTCCTTAGCTATATTAGAAATACTCTTAAAATCATTAAGTCTGCTAATAGTCAAGGTGTGTGTGTGACTAAGGTGGTGGTGACAATTGAAAGTGGTGATTAGGGCTAGTGTTAGTTAATGTGGTGGTTAGTGTTAGTTCATGTGGTGATTAGTGTTATTATTTCATGTGGTGGTTAGTGTTAGTTCATGTGGTGATTAGGGTTAGTGTTAGTTCATGTGGTGATTAGGGCCAGTGTTAGTTCATCTGGTGATTAGGGTTAGTGTTAGTTCATGTGGTGATTAGGGTTTAGGTAATGGTGATTAATAATCGTTATTTCAATATCAATGAAAATAGTTGTATGATTTTTGCCATAGTTGAGCATCTTAGTTTGTTGTGTTCTTTATCATTATGTTATGGCAATTCATGATGTATTTAGGTACGTGTGGGTCCTGGTGAGACACCAGCTGAAAAGGTTTGGTCCCTGTTGGAGACTAAAGGTTTAGGATCCCCTGTTGGAGACTAACTGTTTAAGATCCCCTGTTGGAGACTAAAGGTTTGGGATCCCCTGTTGGAGACTAAAGGTTTAAGATCCCCTGTTGGAGACTAAAGGTTTGGGATCCCCTGTTGGAGACTAATAGAAAAAGAATAGAAAACTCTGTCTATTCGGTTGGAAATGTGAATAGAAACTAAAGTGAGCTGTTTCCAAGAAAACTCTGTTGGACACCTTTTTAAGAGGAAATGTCCTATTCAACGTTCTACTCTAGTATCAATAATTAAATTACTTGATATTAAATGTACCCAAGTATCAAGTATTAAAGCACTTTATATTAAATGTACCCCAGTATCAAGTATTAAAGCACTTTATATTAAATGTAGCACAGTATGAGGTGTTCAAATGCTTGTCTACCTTCATGTTGTGATGTTTCCAGGTCTGTGTTGCTGTTCAGACCTCCCAGGATGGCCAGTAGATTTGAGGAGAGTGTCGTTCGCTTCAGTGAGGTCCTCACCATAGGAGCCCTACGCCGGTTTATAAGAGACGACATGTAAGTGTGTCTGTGTCTGTGTTAGGGCTGCACAATTCTTGATCAAATGTGAATCACCATTTTCCTCTAAGAATCGAGATCACGATTCTCGCACACGATTATTATTTTTCATCATTTAAAAAAAGTAAAGTAAAAAAAAAAAAAAAAAAAAATTTAGAAATGAGATCGCATAGGTCTATGCATCGAGATCGTGATATTTTTTTCTTTTTCGATTAATTGTGCAGCCCTAGTCTGTCTGTTTCGGCCTGAATGATACTGTATGTCAGCGTATTGATAATAGTAGGGCTGACCCCGAATAGTCGACTAATCGATCGAAAGGAGCCGTAGTCGACTGCCAACCTCTTAGTCGAATGCAAAAAAAGAAAAAAAGATTTATTATTATATATTTTTTTAGAATTTTTCCTTTTAATCATTCTTTCCAAAAGCAAAGAGGCCTAGAAGTGTGGCTAACTGCCTAAGAAAACAGGCACAGAGGCACTGAAAGGATTTCACCCATCTAATGAATAAAAATAAAAAATAAAAACTATAAAAAAAAATCTAACCCTAACTAACCGTACTGTCATGCACTTGTCCTAATAAACTAACCTACACTGTAGCACTCAACACTTTGATGAACATTGTTGCTCAGCTGATAGAGTTGTGCCCTTCCTGATGGCTTGTCGTACAGAACTTGTAAGTCGCTTTGGATAAAAGCGTCAGCTAAATGACTAAATGTAAATGTAATGAACACACTAGACTAGACAAATATCAAGATGTATCCATCAGTGGACCAATTGCATGCTTTCGCAGGGGACAAGAAGCTTCCGTCGACTCCTTCAGACATTAAGCACCCCCACAGCCCAAATGGAATTAAAAAATAAATAAAATTATACTTTAAAAAAAAAAAAATTATAGTCTACTAATAGTCGACTATCGGCTAATTTCGGCGACTACAAGTCGCCTATACAAATCCTTAGTCGGGGACAGCCCTAGATAATAGTCGGCATACTTTCAATAGTATGCATGTATCTCACAGACCATGACATACTGAGTATTACAGCAGTAATACTGTGGAGTCAGTTCTTTATTGTGATTAATCGATAATGTTTAAAAAAGCTGTGCGAGGAAAAGCAAATGTACTGTTTGCGTCCATCTAATGGAAATGTTAAATCCGTAGTTGGGGAGATGCGGAAGGAGGCTGCTTGTTTTTATTCAGAAATTCTATGGGGCTGAACACTGACCCTGCATATACTGACGCATCGCTTTTCATGTGTACAAAGGACTAGAGTTGTTTTGATACCGATACCAGTATCGGAAATGCCGCCGATACTGCCTAAAATGCTGGTATCTGTATCGGCGAGTACCCTCTAAATCTGCGCTCCGATACCATATGGCGTAATTTATCAACAACACTGCGGTCTGCTGAGTGAGCATTATAAAACAAATGTGTTTTTAATCGACCGTGAATTAAAGTGTCAATGCCATTTGTCATTTTAACAGCAGATACTTTCTTAATGCCATCGTCCCGACAGAGCGCTGTTGACGGGGAGCTCTGATGTTATTAGCATTATCTGAACAGCTAACCGAAAGCTAGCGTTAACTAACGTTAAAGTTTTAGCTTTAACGTTACCTTGGCTAAAGTTGGGGCTATTCATAATCCAGCAATAATGGCTGCAGACCTGCAAGCAAAGTACAGCAAGTTGGCACAGGAGTATTCCAAGGTAAATCACTTTTTCACCAGTAAAGTCACATTCTTTCCATCTACCGGTAGCTCATGCTAGCTAACCTAGCTCACGTTAACGTCGTCACTGATCGACCTCTCGCACACAATTAATGACATAATGCAGACAGCCATATCGGTGACTGTTTAGCTTTTAGTGCCAAATGATAAGAGTCTGAGGCGGAGTCTCAAAAGAGAATGTTGAATATTTATTGTGCAAAAATCACAACAGAGCCTCCGCTACTACAGTAGCTAACCTAAACAGAGCCTTCTGGATAGGAGGAAGTGCGCAACAACGTATAATGTCCGTGTGGAACCAATGTGCCAACAACCTTTCCGTGGGTGAACTCATTGAGATAGTTTTCAATTACTGATACTAATACTAATCTATACAATCACCTGTTGTTGAATAAATACCATTACTTTATAGTTATTACTAAAAAAACAGTATATATAATTTTCTTTTGAATTTTTATAATTAATATATATATATATATATATTTTTTTTTAATGTATGCACTGGTATCGGATCGGTATCGGCCGATACCCAAAGCTTAGGTATCGGATCGGGAAGGAAAAAATGGTATCGGAACATCTCTACAAAGGACTGAACTGGACACTCCTTTGATGTTTGGGGAGCTGTCTAAGGCAGTCTCCCAAATGACTCCTGGTTACGCCCCAGGGGTTGATGGTCTGCCTGTGGACTTTTATAAAGCGTTCTGGGACACTATTGCTCAGGACCTGTTTCACGTCTTGGTGGGGGAGCTGCCAGTGGGCAGTTCTGGCTCTCCTGCCAAAGAAGGGGGACCTTAAGACTGGAGACCTGTAGCACTGGTTTCTGGCCTAGGGATGTCCGATATTATCCGCCTACCGATATTATCGGCCGATATCGGCATTAAAATGTGATATCGGAAAATATCAGTATCTGTTTTCAAATTCTTTTTTTTTTACATTTTTATAACCTTTATTTACCCAGGCAAGCAAGTAAGAACAAATTCTGATTTAATTTATTGTCAAAAGTATGCATAATGTTGTGTTAATTCCACAACAAGAGATATGTAATGTTAATTACCTGAAATTATTCCATTTTTGGGGGGGGGGGGACCCTGCATATATCGGTTGATATCGGTATCGGAAATTAAGAGTTGGACAATATCGGTATCGGTAAAAAAGCCAATATCGAGCATCCCTAGTTTCTGCAGATGACAAAATGGTTGCTAAGTGTCTGGCCAATAGGTTGAATAGGCACCTTGAGTCTGTGGTGCACCAGGACCAGTCATCTGGTGTGCCTGGACGTTCAATGGCAGACAACTTGCTTTTAATAATGAGGGACATAATGGACCTGTCGAGAGTATGTAACACAAATGTCATCTCTCTTGATCAAGAGAAGGCTTTTGGGTGGACCATTTGTTCAATGTTCTTGCTGGATTTGGATTTGGGGAGTTTTATATTGATTGTTAAAATGTTATATAATGGGGGCCTCATGTCTAATAAAGGTGGGTGGGGGGCCTGAGCAGGCCAATCCAGGTGGGGAGGGGCCCATTGTCAGGTCAGCTCTACACATTGGCCATAGAGACATTTTTGGTTTGTTGAGGAAGAAGTTGAAGGGGGTGTGTGTGCACCTGAACTTTCAGACCACAGGAATTTCACCCATGGGTGTAGACTAATGGGGATCCATATAATAAACAAACTGGTGATTGATGGGCCAATCCGTCTATCTGCATACTTGAAGGACTTGACCATCTTTGTCAGGGATGGAGAGGATGTCAAAGCCGGCGTAGAGGATAACCTCTGTGTGTATGCGAGAGCAGCTTCGGTGAGGGTAAACTGGAATAAGTGCAAGGCATTGCAGTGCCGGACTTGGAGGCTTGGCATTACCAATGTTTCCAGGGGAGCTACAGTGGCCTGAGAATAGCCTTAAATTGTTAGGGGTATATCTTGTTCAGGGGTGGGTCAGTAAAAACTGGGAGGGCGTAGTACAGACAATGGTGGCTAGGCTAGCCTAGCATGTTAGCCTAGCTTAGCACAATGAATGGAAGTGGACAGTGACTGGTAGCCTTCGGGAGAGGTGTTAGTTGGACAATGCCTAGGGTACCCGTCAATGTCCGCTTCCATTCATTGTGCTATGCTAGGCTAACGTGCAGCCAGATGGCTTTCTACTGAACGCACAGAGGGCAAACTGTTATCTATCTTCTTGTCTCTAACGATTTCCCCAAATGTTGGCGTGTTCTTTTAACTCTTTCTGCACCAAAAACGAGAATTCTTGTGTTTCAAATCCAACCGTTGGCGCCAAAAACAAGTTTTCTCGTTTTTAGATCCTTTTTTAGTTTTTTTCGATTTCCCCATTCTAAACACTGGTACCGCTGCCTACGTTATAATTGCAATGACGATCAAATCCCGACAGGTGGCAGTATCGCCTACCTTTTGAACTGGGTCTCTAAGGTGTCTTTCAGTGCCTCGCAACATCCGGCTGCAGGAATCCCTTCCCCCTCAAAGTTAAGTCAGCACACAGGCATCTGTCGGAGATTTGCTCACCTGAAACCTATTGTTTCCTGTATTATAGCCAGACCTAATGCACACAAGTAATGGCGATCGCGATGGAACCACATGGATTATTTATTTTGGAGTACCTTCTGACTAAGGTAAGGTCTATTTTACGTCTATTTTACCGAACCTAAAACATGCTTTTGTATTGATCACAGCGTCGTATTTTACCGGACCTAAAACATGCTTTTGGTAACGATCGCAACTTCGTAAAACGACCCCCCCCCCCCCCCCCCCCCCCCTTGATGATTTTGTGAAGAAACATCTATATATGGTATATACCTTTTTGATTTGGAAATAATATAGGTTTCAGGTGAGCAACCCGAACGATTTGCGCATATGCACTATCTAGAAAACGAGACTGGATCATTTCTAAACGGGGCGATGTTTAGCGTGGAATAGCGCACAAACGAAAGTATTTGTCAATGTTGGACTATAAATAGTGTCTGTCAAATGAGCCATACTATTGACTCCATAGCTATAATACAGAACACACGATTGGTCCGCAAACATTGCGAAAATGGTCAATAACGCTGGCGCCAGGGATTAAAGATGGGAAAACAGCGTGGTACTCAATGAGTTAAGGGTTTATGTGTAAAGCTGGGGGAGACTTTCTGTGTGGGGAGTTTTCATCCTTGGTCCTATGTATTCAGTTTGTAAGAAGGCTGTAAGTGTGCTACTGAAAGGTAAAGGTTGGTTTTATGAAGATGCTGTGAGGATTTCGTGTCTACTAAAGGATGTCAAAAGTGTCTTATCTCTCTCCTTCTCTCTCTCTCCTTCTCTCTATCTCTCTCTCTAGTCATGGCTTGTGTCCTCATATGACCATGGAGAACAGGGAGAAATTGAGAGGGAGGGACCTACTGACGGCTTACTATGACCTGGACTACAAACGCAACCCCAAGGGTTCAAACTACTGGAGGAACAGGTACACACACACACACACACACACACACAGAGAGCCTTGCACAAAATATATACAAAAGATATCCTTTCTGTATGGAAAAGATTTACATCGTTTTGGGGTGATAAACCAACGATTAACCAACTGTGATAAAACGCAGGGAAATATTTTAATAGGATATAGTACTATTTTTATATTATACTATGTGGCAATTCCAGGTGTAGGGGTGACAGAATAAACAACACACAGACAGGTTGCAGTTCCCAAAAACATACTCTTCTTTATTTTCTAATAAACAATAAACGTTTCACACGTCTCACTGGCTTTATAGCAATTAATCTGTCGGCCGGGCGGCGTCTCCGCTCCGTGGCCTGTCTCCTTGCGCTGCTACGAGAGAGTGAGAGGGTGCTCTTCGGCTCCATTAAGTTCCCCCTCCTCAACAGGCGCACCGCGCCGTGATTCGATAATCGCTCTTGATGACCTTCTAGCGACAGGTGCGTCCGGAAGCAGACGCCCAAATATGGGCAGCGCCCAGCCATTGGGTCGCTACGTAGCGTCCTTCAATCACCAAGCCCAGTGGTGGCTTGGGGTTGCCACAACTATTATACTTTTGGTATCGCTGTTTGAAAGGACAACACAGAATACACGAGACCTGATGTGAGACAAAACGGAACATGGAGGCAACGGACAAGTTACTTAGTCGCACAGGACTGCGGCCCAAGTTCACTGGGTCACAGGCATTCAGAGCTATAGGAGAGGGAGGGTCGAGTATGACACAAGTAGATTTCCCAGCTTCAGTGGCACATGGTGATTCATCACTGAAGCTCGACTCTAATGGCAGCAGACTGACTCATGAATCACTTAAGATTCCCAAGTAATTTTCTGCCCCGTCCACTTTCTAGAATTCAAATGACTTGGTGGGCCAGTTTTTTTTGTTATATGAAGGTGCATCAAATTAGCACAATTATAGCCTACTGCTGGAAACACTTTAACACAAGCCTAGACTTTCATGAAATAGAAAATGTAATTGTCCATGGCAGAGAAGCGCAACACTCGTTTGTTTAACACAAATAAAAACAGGCTATAACCGAATGGAAACTAGATATGCAGAACCGCTTCAAACATAACAATTAGCATACATTTCAAACACCTTTTTGAAAACGTCAAAACAAGTCTAACAACCAAAATGCTCTTATTATATTAATAATAATATTCGGATCAAGCAGAAACCATGGGATGTGAATTGGAATGTGTCAATGCGAAAAGTGGCATCTTCGCTCAAATTAGTTTTCAAAAGTTCGGCTGATATGATGTTGTGGCGAGGCGGAGGCACTGGTTGAGGTGTTCGTTCGTAATTTTGTTTCTTTGTTGACTTTTGATTAAGTTCATTGTGAAGAAGCCGGACTTGCAGGTGTATGTTGATCCAAACATGGCCAGGAAGAACATTGCCAGCCTTTTGATGTTCTTGAAGGTGGACTCGGACACGATGTTGGACCAGAATTCACAAACTGTCGCATCACGGTGTTGCGCTATCAGCACCTCCTGAAGCGGACAGCTCCACTATTCTCCAGTTGCCCCCTACATGTAACTTTCTCTTTCTCTGTCTCTCTCTCTCTTTTTCCATCTGTCTATCTCTCTTTTTTCCTCCTCCCCTCTTTCTCTCTCTCTCTCTCTCCCCCTCTCTCTCTGTCTTTTTATTTCTTTCTCTCTTTCCAGAGTAATGAAGGTTGGTTCCCAGTATGTGTCCAAAGGTCTCGGTTTCGCAGTGGCCAATAAGAAGGACTTCCTGGAGGAGCTGGAGGATGAGTTTGGTTTGGGAACATCCGATGGAGGAGACCTGCCTTTTGTCACAATCAAGACCCACCTGGGACACAAGTACACCATGAGAGAGGAGTTCACGTGAGTTATTAACCTGTTAAGCCCGATCGGTACCGGTACAAGATTTATTTAACCTCTTAAGCTCGATCCATATTTTCTGAGAATTCTCCTAAAATTACATACCTACGAAAATTGAAGATTGCTCCACTTCTATAAGGTCCATTTGCATGTTCTTCGTATCTAGGGACATCTATGGATCTCGGGGAATGTATTCGCAATGTCCGAAATATTGTGTATGTTACTAGGCTTGAGTAAATTGTAATGAACCAAAGGAGAATATAAATTATTATTATTTAATTTGCCGGTAGAAAAACTGATGGTTGAAAAACTGATCCATGCCTTTATCTCAAGTTGACTTGACTGCTGTAATGCACTCCTTACCGGGCTGGCAAGAAAAACACTGAACAACTCCAACTCATTCAAAACTCTGCAGCTCGGCTATTAACACTTTCAGTGCCCACCACGTGATAAGACGTGTTATCAGCCCAATGCCTGAATGCCCACCACTACAATTAGCGTTTTATTTTTTTATTAGCGATCTGAATTCATATTTCATCAACAGTCTCCCGTTGGTATGCAGCCCCTGTAGGAGCTCAGATGTGAAAAAACCGCCCCCTATCGTCTCCCAAATGGTAATGCACCCTTTTGGAATGGACTCAATGAAAATGGATGAGAAAAGAAAAATCTGGAATCCACATTTTACTTCTCAGGCATGTAACCCGAGCCGATCGGATTCATTGTGGAGCCTCAGAACAGCGTGGAATACATATGTACAGTATGTAGCGTTGGATCAATAAAAGCGATACATTTTTGGAATAGCGATCAGGAATTGGAATGATCTTTTTGGAGAACATCTGATCTGAGGTAAGGAATCTATTTTACAAGTCTTGGGATAATCAGAGTTGTATTCGCTGAGATCTCAGCGTTTGCCTTATGTGTGGTGTGGCTGTTTGTGCGCGATCGCTTTGAGGAAATCGGATAATCGATTTTTCAGATTGCCTATATAGCGTGCATTCGTACACATATACTATCGATAATCTAGCGTTTATTTGAAAACTATTTATAAATAGGCCGAAAGATTACAACGTTTTTGTGTATTCTAGAATATTCCAGAAAAGGGCGATTATCATGGAATATTTATATTTTCTTTGAAAACTAGGGCTTTTCAAAATGCTATAAAACGATGAACCGATAAAAAAAACAATCCGCTTCGACAATGTTGACTGGAAAACGAGTCATTGATAAGCGACGGGCAGATTAGACACATAGCCATAATTCAAAACATAGATTAGGCGTTATTAACGCTAACATTGAAGTGGATGGTGGGCATTCAAGCACTAAATCGAAAGTCTTAACGCCTTAAGCTGTAATGTCCCCCAATTTGGGGACCCTGCTGTTTTTATTATAAATCGATCAATACAGACAGTATTAATTAATGTTGTGTTTCTTTTTCAAATGTATCTAAGAGTAAAGACCATAACCCTATCAAAACAGCGGTCAAAGTGTATATTTTCAGCACTGTTTGTTTTCCGATGTTTTTAAGATTTTCCGAAAATAAGAATTTATCGAAGATTTAACACTGCCATTGGAAAGAGGAGCTTTTTTCCCTATCCATAGATGTATGATTAGGCCATAATAAGGTAATTTATAGTTCATAATTCAATTTTGAATGTATAATTCAAATGGATTATAATTTATTACTGTATCTACAAATACTTCTGTTTAATCATCTTCCCTTTATTCATTTTCTTAGATTTTTTTTTTTACACTTGATCTCAAGAAGGTGCTGAATGAGCTCAGTGAGCGAGGATGCGGCACAATTATAACATGGTGTTATTCACCGGCAAAGATGCAAAAAAAAAATCATAGTTTATATCAGGGGTCGGCAACCTTTTTGACATGGAGTGCCTGTTTGAAATATAGTTGTAACTAGTGTGCCTCAACAATATTCCATGCATCGTATTGTCATTGTTTTAAGAACGCAAGTTGACTTGGTAATACTCACATTTTGAGTAAAAAAATGGCTTTTAACATGTGCAATGTTCAATGAAATAGAAAAATAAATAATAAAATTTGTTGATTAATCCCACTGGTCACAATGGTGACCGTAATAATGTTTTTGTTATAAGGCTCTGCAAATGTTACTGAATGATGTAGCAATGTATTTCCAGCTAAATTGAAATAATAAACAAATAAAGGGTCTCAATTAAATATGTGGTAGTAAAAAGAACCTGTGGGAGGATTTCAACAAGATAAATGCGACAACAGTGCAAAATATTTCACTATAATATTTCAAAGCAAAAAAAAAGAAAACGCTTTTTTTTTTAATTTCTTTTATGCTGCCCCCTGTGCCTATGAAAATGCCCCTGCGTGCCTATGCAGGCACGCGTGCCTAGGGTTGCCTACCCCTGGTTTATATTCTCCTTACTCAAGCCTAGTAACAGACACAAGAGAATACATGGGAATACATACCCCCAGGTCCCTAGATGTTCCTAGATACCAAGAACATGCAAATTGACCTTGTAGAAGTGAAGCAATCTTCCATTTACTTGGACATGTACCTTTAGGTGAAATTTGAAGAAAATAGGGCTACAGCTTAACGGGTATAAAACCAGTCCAGTGTTAACTACTTTGCACTGACTTCCGGTAACATTTAGAATCGATTTTAAGGTCCTCCTCCTTATACAATATACTTTATTTTATTGTCATTATACTTTCGTACAACGGGATTAGGCACTCAAACTTAAGGTGCTGGTTCACACAAGTTATAAAAAATAAACATATCACAATACTATACAAGTATCACGAAAAGCGGTTAGGTGGCCGAGCGGAGATTGCGTTCGTCACCAACCCCGGAGCTGTGAGCTGGATTCGCCTGTTCGAATCCAGCTCACAGCTCCGGGGTTGTCACCAGCTTGGCTGGCCGTCTGCACTAATACAATTGGCTGTATTAGAGGGTGGGAGAAGCTGGCGGGGTGGGTCCGGGTCGTTGTAAACAGCGACTCCTACAGTTCGGTCGGGGCGCCTGCTAAGCGAGGATAGGACTTGAGGGGGATAGTGTGGTCCTCCCACACGCTACGCCCTCTCGATGAGAATCCGCGCTGCCAGGTGAAAAGAAGCGGTGATTGGCTGGACGTGTGTCGGAGGAAGCACGTGGTAGCCTCCACTCTCCCAGATGATCTGACTGTGGGGGGTAAGTGCGCAGCGACCAGGAAGGGACTGGGAATTGGCATACGACTAACATTGGGATGGGAGAAAATCGGAGGAAAATGGAGGGGGAAAAAGATCAATAAAAAAAACAAAACAAGTATCACGAAAAATACATGGCTCTGGGGGGAAAACTGTCTCTTGAGTCTATTGTTTCTGACTCTGATGCACCTGTAATGCCTGCCCATTGGTAACGGGTGGAAGCCAGAGTGTGAGCTGTCCTTTTTATAATGTTCTTTGCTCTGTTGAGACAGCGGGAGTTATGCATGTCCTTCAGGGAGGGGAGGGGGCAGCCGATGATTTTCTATGCTGAGTTTATAACCTTCTGAATCGCCTTCCTGTTGGCTTCCGTGCAGCTGGCGTACCATACTGTTATGCAGCACATCAGCAGCTGGCGTACCATACTGTTATGCAGCACATCAGCAGCTGGCGTACCATACTGTTATGCAGCACATCAGCAGCTGGCGTACCATACTGTTATGCAGCACTTCAGCAGCTGGCGTACCACACTGTTATGCAGCACTTCAGCAGCTGGCGTACCATACTGTTATGCAGCACTTCAGCAGCTGGCGTACCACACTGTTATGCAGCACTTCAGCAGCTGGCGTACCACACTGTTATGCAGCACTTCAGCAGCTGGCGTACCACACTGTTAGGGCATGCGTCCACCTACCGCACATTTTCAGCTGAAAAACGCTGGCAGAACGCTGGTAGTGCTGGGATGGAGCACTTACGCAGAGAGAAAAAAAAAGCTGCGCGTGCCTTTTGTAGCAAGATGACGGAGAGAAAGAAATCTAGCGACAGCCATCTTTTTATCATATTTTACTGCCACGGTTTTGCACATATAGCATATTTTAATACACTTTATTGTATATTAATTATATATATAGTTATTGCCTGACACCACAGTTCGCCCTTTGCTTTTTATTAGCTTTTTATTAGTGTAGTTATTAGTGTATTTGTGCTTTGTCGCAAATCGCAATGACCACCAACCAGCAGACGCTTGCCCTCATACTGCTCCTGTCTCTTGTGGGTAGGCAGGCAGGCAACTCCGGTGTCAGGTTACGAATGTCTCACGAGCGCCACGGCTGTGATTGGTTGTCTGAAAAGACGCTCAGCTCATTGCTCTGAAAAGTTCAGAAGTGTTCAACTTTAAACGCTGGGTGCTGCCGCACAAAAACTGAAAGGCGCTGAAAAAAGAAGCCGACTGCAGCGCATTTCCTATAGGCGGCAGCATGCGGCCGCATACGCTCCCTCCTCATTGGGAACAATTTAAAAAAGACGCTTGCGCCCAGAAATATGCTGTAAATGGACGCGGGCCCTTATGCAGCACTTCAGCAGCTGGTGTACCACACTGTTATGCAGCACTTCAGCAGCTGGCGTACCACACTGTTATGCAGCACTTCAGCAGCTGGCGTACCATACTGTTATGCAGCACTTCAGCAGCCTGCGTACCACACTGTTATGCAGCACTTCAGCAGCCTGCGTACCACACTGTTATGCAGCACTTCAGCAGCTGGCGTACCACACTGTTATGCAGCACTTCAGCAGCCTGCGTACCACACTGTTATGCAGCACTTCATCAGCTGGCATACCACACTGTTAAGCCCTTCCCATAGTCGAGCGGACCGTACACGGAGCAGACTCCCGCGGGCTCAAAGCGGACCCAAAGGGTACTCAAAGCAGACCCAAAGCAGAGTCCAAGTGCGAAGCTCCTATTTTCTGACGCGCGGACATCCGCGGCGCCCACTTGGTGTCACACAAAACGCTGCTCGGGGTCTTTGTTGACCATGACCTGCATTAAATGTGACATCGCACGAGGAGAGTTTGAGATTAGCCCTTGACGCCATCACCATCTTGTGGTAAAAACGATGGCGCAGATAGACGCACAATTTGAGGAGAGACTGGCAAATGAAGTACAGAAATACAGACATTTATATGATACATCACTCCGTGACTATAAAGATTATTATTAAAGCCAGTAAACAGAGCAGCTCTTCTTCATCATCTGATAATGACGCCATAACAGAAGTGTAAACAGCGTGAAAGAATTGTGGGGAAATGTAGTAAACTGGCGCGAGACATGTAGGAAATTGGTCCGTGGAGGTCCGCTGATGTACGATCGACTATGAAAGCTCAATGAGTCCAGTGGACCTCCGCGGAGTCCAGTCCGTGTACGGTCCGCTCAACTATGGGAGGACCTTTATGCAGCACATCAGCAGCTGGCGTACCACACTGTTATGCAGCACTTCAGCAGCTGGCGTACCACACTGTTATGCAGCACAGCAGCAGCTGGCGTACCACACTGTTATGCAGCACAGCAGCAGGCTCTCAGCAGCAGAGCGCTAGAACTAGCAGGTCACCAGCAGCTGCTCCTCCAGGCTGTTTTTCCTCAATACCCTCAAGTGAAGTCTCTGCTGGGTTTTTGTAGATACAGTAGTGAATTTTATCATCCGGACTAAGGATGACCCCTATTAGTCGACTAATCGGTCGAAAGGAGCCGTAGTCGACTGCCAACCTCTTAGTCGAATACAAAACAAATTTAAATAATAATAATATTTATAAAAAAAATATTATTATTATATATTTTTTTTATCATTCTTTCCAAAAGAAAAGAGGCCTAATGGCATGCATACCAGAGGCTAACTGCCTAAGAAAACGGGCACAGAGGCACTGAAAGAGGATTTCACCCATCTAATGAACACAATAGACTAGACAAATATCAAGATGTATCCATCAGTGGACCAATTGCATGCTTTTGCAGAGGACAAGAAACCTTCAGTCGACTCCTTCAGACATTAAGCACCCCCCACAGCCCAAATGGAATGATAAAAAATATATATATATATATTATTTTTTTTGTATTTAATTTTTTTATAATTTTTTAAACAAACATATAAACAAACATGACAACACACAATAAGATATACAAGCATTATTAACAGTGCACATCCAATGAAATCACCATTTAGTTAAATGTCTTATACAGGATATACCCCTAATACCTGCTATCTAATACCCTACACACATATGCTGTTGTGAAGGATCAGATTAAACCGAATATATATATTTATTTATATATATATATTTAATTGTATTTGTATATCGTTTGATATCCCCTGTATATTCCTTGTACAATATGCACTGAATATCCCTTTAGTCTACTAAACAGCCCATAATAGTTTCATTCTACCATTGGACGAGAACCTGGCGCCAGGTTGCCATACCCCTAGGTCCAAGTTCAATCGTGCCGCCTAACATGTCGTGGCAAGCCCCGGTTCCGCGCAGGAATATGTCGGGCGAAATACGAATGGTACTATTTGTTCATAGCGCATATATATATGGCGCAAGTAAAGTAGAACTTCCTTCTAGTCCAGTTCTTTACCCTCCAACAGAGTGACAGACGCAAAAGCCTCCCCACGACGCACGTGTGGTGTAGTAAGGCCTACTTGGCCCAGAATAGGCATTGAGATATCGTGTAGATTAATAATTGAATAGTCATAGTTTGGCACTATACCGTCGAGTTGGACGTATTCTATTAAGCTAATAATAGTCTATTTATGTATGGTGCATCGTTCGGTTAGAGTTCTAAAGTTATCAGTACCCCCATCGTTCCTGACGTTATCTGGACGCTTAACCAGGCTGAGCAGACCCCTAGTGGTGCTTGCATCCGAGGAGCTCCGGGCCAAGAGCGACTGGACCTGTATATTGGATTACTCTACCCGGACGACGGCGAGCCTTCCACGGCTTGGATTATGCTTTGGGTGCTTTGATTATTCCATGGATAAAGGCCAACACTGCGGAGTGTTGGAACTACCCCCCGGAGAGGACTCCAGGTGAGACGGCGCTCTACACCAGTGAGGTCGCCTCACGTCTCTCCGTTGTGGACCGGCAGCTACCGTCCACAGAGGGTCCAGCTGTATTCGTCTGCGGACCGAGGTTCTGTGGGCACCGTGTCCAAGACTTTGGATTCTCCCAAGACACCGTCGGCCAGATGGGATACCGCCAGCGGCTTCTCTAACCCCCCCCTCCTACTGTCTTACAACCAGCGGGACACCCCCCCCCCCCCCCTTAGTGTATCCAGCTATAATCATTTAAGTACCTTCGCTATCGTTTCCTAAATATTCCAGGTTGTATACTTACTCCCTGCGTAACCAGAGATTGGACATTCAATGTTGATTTACCTACGAATACTCATTTGCCATAAAAGTGCATATTTCATATTTCAAATCATAAATGTAATTAAGTGAACGTTGTATATACCTTTTGCTATATTAAACCTTCGATTTGGTACATTTGTGTGGATTCGTTTCATCAGGTGGGAAAGTGTTCATCATACTTATATCATGTACTGGATGGCCAGAAGTTAAAGTACAAGAGGTAGTGGTATTAAATATCATATCTAACAATACAGTCAGGGAATTGTACCCCTCAGTTACAATTGGTCCTTCGAGCCGGAGGGTAACTAGTGTAATATTAATATAGTGTTATTAATATCGAAATGGCCTATGATGAACACTCCACGAAACGATCCTCCTAACCTAGAACGCCCGCGGCGCAGACGACAGACACCTCAGTACTTAGAGGCTTACACTGTCAGTCAACTACCTAGCCTTCGACAAACGGTAAACGCGGTAAAAGTAGAAAGTAAAATTATGTCTGACCTTAACGACCAGGTTTCCCCGACCACAGAGGCCCTAGTAGGTCCTAATGTAACTGACCAAGCTCACGGTGGGGACCAGGAGGGAATTGACATGCCTTTACCCCCCGCCACTACCCAAGAAGTAGTCCCCGACCAGCCCCGGGAGGAAGACAACCCTACAGAGAGAGAACTCTGCACGGAAGAAGAGGAGGAGAGCGCCGAAGAAATAGAGCTCCAGGACTCCCCAACGAGTACCCCCAGGAGCGGCTCACGCAGGAGCGGCTCACCTCCACAACCGCCTTCCCCCGGCGAAGCGGAGAGGGTGCTACAACAGGCGTTCCTCGTCAGCCTGACAGCCTCTACCGAACGCGATCGACTTCAAGCGCAACAACGGAGCGAAGAAGAGCGCATACGCCTGGAGATGAGACGCCTTCAGACGGAAGAGAATATGGCAAGAGACCGGGCAGACACCCAGCGTGCCGCTGCCGGTGCCCAAAGAGACGCAGAGCGCGAACTCGCTCTCATCCAGCGCGAAGCCGAGCGCGACAGACTACAAGCCGAGCGCGACAAGCTACAAGCGCAGCTAATGGAGCAGCTGATCCGCAAGGCAACACCCTCTCCCTCCACCAGGGGTTCAAGGAACTCGTCGAGACAACAGTCAAGGGCAGCGTCACCACAACGAGCAAGCGAACTTGACCAACAGACCGAGCCTAGACCCCCCCGCAGACCCCCTTCCCAGACCGGTCCAAGCGAGACCCAGCTACAAGGAAGGAGCGGCATACACTGCGGAGAAGCTAAATAAACGATTACAGGATCTGGAAGATCTGATAGAGGAAGAAGAGGGAGAGGAGGAGAACCAAGCCCGACGACAGCACAGTACTCCACCGGACCAGCAGGTCCCATACAGTCCAGGCTATACCCCCGCGGCGCTGCGCTACAGACCCCCGACTCTATTCACGGGTGAGCACGACGCACGACCAGCCCCGAGGAACAGCACCTGGACCAGCGGGCCATGGTACCCTGCCAGTACCAGCCCACAGCGAGGCGCAAGAGGGGACTCGCCCAGGAGGTCTCTCCCCCAACGCTCGCCGATGTATCAGCCATCCACGGCGTCATACAATGCCACGCCGTCATTCCCAGACTTCGCCTATGAGAGTCGAGCACAGTACACGGAGCTCCGGATGTGCTTAGAGACAATGATGGTGGATGTCGCTGATGAACGCCACAAGTATGCAATATTACTGAAGCACCTGAAAGTACCGCGAGCGCACAATATAGCGCTAGCCTATGCTACCTCTTCGACCCCATACACAGCGGCCCTTGCAGCGCTGGATCAGAGATATGGACGTATATGGGATTACGTAATCCAAGAGATAAGGCATATTGATCGCCTACCCCCAGCCACAGACAATCGCTCACTAGACGACCTGTCAATCAAAGTGCAGTCCCTGGTGGGGATGCTGGGAGCGCAACGGGAGAAGGGCATGCATGAGCTATACGCCAACTCTAACGTCGAGAGGATTTTGGAGAAGCTGCCACCCGCAAGACAGGAGCGCTTCAGGCGGCAGAGAGATTACCGGGATCCCAACGGCCCCGAGCCATCCCTCCTTGATCTAGCCGACTTCCTGGCGAGAGAAGTCAGCAGCTTACGACTAGATACATTCGGGCGGAGCACGGCAAGCTCCAGAGAGGGACCCAGGAGAATAAATGATGGAAGAAGATCGGTGACTGTCATGCACCAATCAGAGTCAGTACCGAGCAGTAAGAGTCACAGCACCCCCTCGAGAAAAGAGAAGTGGAAGATAGCGTGTCCCTACTGTGAGAAAGAACACTGGCTGTCACAATGTGACCTATTCACAAAGATGAATGCAGAAGAAGTGAGTCAATGGATAAAGTCCAACCGGCGCTGTTATCGATGTGCGCGGCCCCACATGGCAGCCGAATGCCGCCTAAAGAAAAGGTGCAGCCGGTGCGATGGAGCCCATCTAGATATACTACACGATAGTAACGGAAGACGGCCTACACCTGCACCACGGAGCGGCACCAAGGCAAGTGTCATGTACATTGACCCCGCCAGCAGCAGCGGAGCCCAAGTGCTCTTAAAGGTAGTCCGTGTGACATTGAGCTACCAAGATAAAGTCATGGACACTTACGCCGTCCTTGATGACGGGTCAGAGAAGACCCTTCTGCTCGCCTCCGCTGCGACCCAGCTGGGACTGCGGGGGAGCAAGAACGAAATGACGATTCGGACAATAAGAAGAGATTTAAAGACGATAAAGGGCGAGAATGTCTCCTTCACCATTGCAGCAAACGGGCAGCCAGAGCGACGGTACAAGATTACAAATGCTTTCACCAGCCAAGAAATAGGACTATCGCAGTACACCTACCCTGTCACCAAGTTGATGGATAAATATGTGCACCTGCGCCAATTACCTATCCCGCTCATAGACGGCGCTACCCCGACCCTGCTGATAGGCTCCGACCATGCAGAACTCATAGTCCCGATCGACCGGGTCCATACAGGCCCCCGAGGCTGTCCTGCAGCAGTCGAGACCCGCCTAGGGTGGACCCTACAAGGCCCCCTCGCTAAATCTCTCAACCGAACAGCAGCCACTAGCTGCTTCCACTCCAGAACGACAGAAGAAGACACCACTCTCCTGCAGCATGTCGAGAGGCTATGGACCCTAGAGACAATGCCCTTTAAGAACGAAAAGAAAGATATTCGCTCTAAAGAAGACATTTACGCCATCAACCTACTCGAGCAGGGGACAAAGAGAGTCACAGTCGGCGGAGTGATGAGATACGCAACTCCACTCCTGAGGCGAGAGGGAATGCCCACCTTTCACGCAAAGAAAGACGCCACGGAGCGCTATCTATTGAACACGGAGCGGCGCCTAGCCAAAGACCCCGCTCAAGAGAGTGTGTACCGCGCTGAGATTGAGAAGCTAATCACAGCGGGACACGTAACAAAGATTGACATTAAAGAGGCCGATCAGACGACCGAATCATGGTACGTGCCGCATCACAAGGTCCATCACAATGGCAAGGATCGCATTGTGTTTAACTGCAGCTACCAGATCGGATCCCAAAATCTGAATAAAGAGCTCTTGCCCGGCCCCACACTCGGCCCCTCCCTACTAGGCGTGCTACTGCGCTTCCGCCAGGACAAGGTGGCTATCAGCGGGGATATCAAAGGGATGTTCTTGCAGGTGAGACTAGTAGAGAAGGACAAGCCCCTGCTACGGTTCCTATGGAGAGAGAAGATCGGAGATGAGAACCCAGCCATCTACCAGTGGGAAGTACTCCCCTTCGGAACCACATGCAGCCTGTGCTGTGCTACATTTGCACTACAGAAACACGTCACAGAGGACCCAGCAGCAGATGAAGAGGTCCAACACAGTGTGAAGAACAGTTTCTACATGGACAACTGTTTACAAAGCGTTTCGACTCAAGAAGAAGCCGAGGCTCTCCTAATCAAGTTGCGCGCCTCCCTGATCAAAGGCGGCTTTGATCTCAGGCAGTGGGCCAGCAGTGACCCGCACGTATTGCGCAGCCTCTCCTCCGCGGACAAGGCTGCCAGCAGCGAGACCTGGATGGCGACAATCCCAGGAGAAGCACAAGAAATGACACTAGGACTAGTCTGGCGCTTCAAAACAGACTCGCTCCACTATAGACACAAACCCTTGGCTCCAGAGCAGGGAAGGTCGACGGCGATACCGACCACCAGACGGAGTGTGTACAGAACACTCGCCAGACAATATGACCCGTTGGGATGTATTCTACCTTACACCACCAGGGCAAAGATGATTGTACGAGCACTATGGGACAAGGACCAGGGCTGGGACGACCCAATACCCGCACACCTTGCCTCAACATGGAGAGAGTGGGAGACGGAACTCCGCTCACTCCCAGGTGTCAATATACGCCGCAGCTACTTCCCATCCACAGTGAGGCCAGAGACATGCGAGATTGATCTACACGTCTTCAGCGACGCCTCCGAAGTAGCCTACGGATCGGTGGCCTACCTGCGTGCCCAAGAGAAGGGAGGAAAGATACACACTGCCTTCATCCTGGCCCGCTCAAGAATAGCCCCACGTAAGCAACAATCTATCCCACGTCTAGAGCTCTGCGCAGCCCTCGCAGGAGCGCATCTAGCCACGTTAATCCAACGTGAACTCACCATTCCGGTGCACAGAACAATCTTGTGGTCAGATTCCACGACAGTACTCACATGGATCAAGTCTGATTCATGCAGATACAAAGTCTTCGTGGGAGTCAGAGTCACCGAGATTCAAGAGTTAACAGAAGAAGCAAGCTGGCGGTATGTGGACACCAAACACAACCCAGCTGACGTCATCACCCGGGGAATGTCTCTGGATGACCTAACCCGTCGCAACATCTACAGTGACGGACCAGAATTCCTCAAGCTCCCGGAAGGAGATTGGCCTACGCCCACCCCGCGGGAAGCAAGTAACGAGGAGGCTGAGAACAAGAAACCTATGTTCTGTGGACTGAGCACTGTCGCCTCCACAGACCCCAACATAGATGACTGCATTACCCTAGAGAGTGCGCAGCAAAGAACATTCCTGCGGCACCACCCAGAGATTCAGTCCACCACTGACATGTCAGCAGCTGACTACGAAGAAGCAGAACTTCTTCTACTACAACAAGCCCAGAGAGACTCGTTCCCCGATGAGCTAGACTGTCTACAGGGAGGAAACCCCGTCCCATCAGACAGCAGACTGATTCACCTGGCACCAGAGAGTGACGCCCATAATCTCATCAGAGTGGGTGGTCGCCTGCGGAGAGCCCCCGATCTACCAAATGACATTAAGTACCCGATCGTCTTGAACAGCCGACACAAGGTCACAGAGCTGATCATAAAGAAATACGTCTCCAGTGATGTAGCAGATGTCGACCCAGTCACCCCCCGCACACTCCTAATGGGGCGGCTGGACCCCGCGCTACCCCAGACAATGTACAGGCCTGAAGAAGCGAACGGCCGAAGAATGTGGAGGTACAGCCAAGTACTAGCTGACAAGTTTTGGAGCAGCTTCCTACTTCACTACCTACCGTCTCTACAGACCCGCCAGAAGTGGGTAAAAGAGAGAGACAATTTGACAGAAGGAACAGTCGTCATGATTATTGACCAGTCACTACCCAGAGCTATGTGGCCGGCTGGCCGCGTAAGCAAAGTGATCACCGGTGCCGATGGCAAGGTCCGAGCAGCTGAAGTACTCGTCCAGGGGCGCATTTACACACGTCCCGTGGCGAGGCTCATAGAACTGCCCCGACTCCCAGATACTATCGATGATGACCATGACCCCATGACTTTGTGAGTTGACTGACCCTTACAGCGGACCTTGAGTGGTAGACAGTGCGGTTAATCTGTCTCTGTTTAGCTAATTAGGTGGGACTAATTAGGGGGCGGCTGTTGTGAAGGATCAGATTAAACCGAATATATATATTTATTTATATATTTAATTGTATTTGTATATCGTTTGATATCCCCTGTATATTCCTTGTACAATATGCACTGAATATCCCTTTAGTCTACTAAACAGCCCATAATAGTTTCATTCTACCATTGGACGAGAACCTGGCGCCAGGTTGCCATACCCCTAGGTCCAAGTTCAATCGTGCCGCCTAACATGTCGTGGCAAGCCCCGGTTCCGCGCAGGAATATGTCGGGCGAAATACGAATGGTACTATTTGTTCATAGCGCATATATATATGGCGCAAGTAAAGTAGAACTTCCTTCTAGTCCAGTTCTTTACCCTCCAACAGAGTGACAGACGCAAAAGCCTCCCCACGACGCACGTGTGGTGTAGTAAGGCCTACTTGGCCCAGAATAGGCATTGAGATATCGTGTAGATTAATAATTGAATAGTCATAGTTTGGCACTATACCGTCGAGTTGGACGTATTCTATTAAGCTAATAATAGTCTATTTATGTATGGTGCATCGTTCGGTTAGAGTTCTAAAGTTATCAGTACCCCCATCGTTCCTGACGTTATCTGGACGCTTAACCAGGCTGAGCAGACCCCTAGTGGTGCTTGCATCCGAGGAGCTCCGGGCCAAGAGCGACTGGACCTTTATATTGGATTACTCTACCCGGACGACGGCGAGCCTTCCACGGCTTGGATTATGCTTTGGGTGCTTTGATTATTCCATGGATAAAGGCCAACACTGCGGAGTGTTGGAACTACCCCCCGGAGAGGACTCCAGGTGAGACGGCGCTCTACACCAGTGAGGTCGCCTCACGTCTCTCCGTTGTGGACCGGCAGCTACCGTCCACAAAGGGTCCAGCTGTATTCGTCTGCGGACCGAGGTTCTGTGGGCACCGTGTCCAAGACTTTGGATTCTCCCAAGACACCGTCGGCCAGATGGGATACCGCCAGCGGCTTCTCTAACCCCCCCCCTCCTACTGTCTTACAACCAGCGGGACACCCCCCCCCCCCCCTTAGTGTATCCAGCTATAATCATTTAAGTACCTTCGCTATCGTTTCCTAAATATTCCAGGTTGTATACTTACTCCCTGCGTAACCAGAGATTGGACATTCAATGTTGATTTACCTACGAATACTCATTTGCCATAAAAGTGCATATTTCATATTTCAAATCATAAATGTAATTAAGTGAACGTTGTATATACCTTTTGCTATATTAAACCTTCGATTTGGTACATTTGTGTGGATTCGTTTCATCAGGTGGGAAAGTGTTCATCATACTTATATCATGTACTGGATGGCCAGAAGTTAAAGTACAAGAGGTAGTGGTATTAAATATCATATCTAACAATACAGTCAGGGAATTGTACCCCTCAGTTACATATGCTCTAGCTCGTACCCCCCCTCCCGGACCCCCCATTGGATAATCCATCCATTATCCCTCGCTCCTAACCAGACACTACCATTATATGCTAGCTTTTATTCTCTCCACCACTTCTAACCACATTGTCATTTTGGATTCATTGAGACCCAAAATATATATATTTTTTTTAACACTTTGATTGCCAGCGTGGCGTGCAATATTTATCGTTGGATGCCACCACCCACTTCAATGATAGCGCTCTAAACGCATAATCTCTGTCTTAAATTATGGCTATGTCTAATCTGCCCGTCGTTTATCAATGACTTGTTTGCAGTCAACATTGTCGAGACGGATTGTTTTTTAATCGGTTAATTTCCGTTTTATAGCATTTTGAAAAGCCCTCGTTTTTCAGGAAAATATATAGATTCCGTGATAATCGCCCCTTTACTGGAATATTCTGGCATACACAAAAAACGTTGACATTTTTCGGCCTATTTATGAATAGTTTTCAAATAAACGCTAGATTATCGATAGTATATGTGTACTTACTTATGCACGCTAGAGAAGCGATCTGAAAAATATATTCTCATTTCCTGATCAGCGCGCACACACAGACACACACACATAGGGCACACGTTGATATATAGGTCAAAATAGATCCGATTACCCCAAGACTGGTCAAATAAATTGCTTACCCCACCTAATCAGATGTTCTCCAAAAAGATTATTCCAATTCCTGATCGCCATTCCAAATATTGATTTTGCAATATGAATAGAATATAGAATATCAGGCCTATAAATGACCTTATTATGGCCAAGACATGCATCTATAGATCGGCCCGAATCTCCTCTTTCCAATGGCAGAGTTGAATATCGATTTAGTATCACCAGGTGCCCAGTAGGGCAGCAAAGACCGTGAATGAAATCTACTGTAAGTACAGTTACTTCCGGTTAATGTCCATAACTCCACATTGCGACACGGTTTTCTCCTAGACGTTCACAGAAAGGTAAAGAAATTATATATGTTGTATTTTATGGCAATAGCGTTGAGGTTTGTTCGACCCATGAGATATAAACACGACATTTGCGTAAATATTTTTTTGTCTGCGGCTGGTGTGAGCTGGGTAGTGTAGTTTTATGAAATTTAGACGTCCATCGAAAGCCCTGGGTCTCCTCTTTCTCTGGACTACGAGTGCTGCTTCTACTCATGTCTAAATCAAATGTCTTCCATTGCAATGCATGACATTTTTTTATAAGCTAACCTGCTATTAGTCTTTTTATAAATTTGAATGCCAGAAATCATAATCAATAAGGAATCTATTACAATCTTCTTTTTTTTTAATGGATTTTAACTCATTCAGCGCCATTCACGAGAAAAGTCGGGTGAACTCGCCATGCGTTGAGCGCCAATCACGAGAAAAGTCGGGTTTTAATCGGTATTTCTTTTATTCGCTATATCCATTCATTTTTCATCCATCCAGCCTGATGCTATCATTGGGAATGGGTCTGAGCTCGCAAAAGGCCAATACCTCCGCCTAACGCCTTCCGGCCGGTATTGCACATCATTGGAATCCCTCCCCCTTGGGCTGTGCAGCGATCTAACAAGTCCGGTCCAGGTTTTCCTTCTCGGGCATGCAGTATCATTATAACACATGGACTGGGGAGACTGGGAGCAGCGTGGATTATGAGTTTTGGACATATAACGTTGGATCTATAAACACAATCAATATTTGGAATGGCGATCAGGAATTGGATTAATCTTTTTGCAGTACATCAGATGTGAGGTAAGGACTCTGTTACCAATCTTGGGTTAATCCGATGTTTCTTTCTTAATGATCACGCATGCGTGTTCGTGTGTGTGTGTGTGTGTGTGTGTGCGGTTGGCTGCGACCAAGGCACGGAGAAGTGACTTTTCAGCCCCCGCTTCTGTTCGTGCATGAGGACACATATAATACCGATAATCTAGCGTTATTTTCAGAACGATTCATAAATAAAGCGGCAAATGGCACGATTTCTAAGGAAATGCATTGAAGCGCGGTTTGCTCGAGTTTCTTGAGATTAGACAGAATCGCTCTGGAACTATATTCATATTCACCATGGTATAAAATGGTGTATGAAAAAATTATCTGTTTTTTGCATGTTGACTGGAAGAAACTCACTGACAATCGACGTGTTTATTCAAATCAAATCGAATCAAATTTATTTGTAAGGCCTGACAACACACATTAATATCCCCATGGGCCGTACACGTCTTCTTTAAACAAGTCAAGAAGAAACGTAACAATAAGTCAAGAACAGAACAAGAACACCATAAGGTCAACAAATTTAAAATAAATGCAAATAAATGAAAGAATGCAAGCACTCCCAGACATACCCCACGCGAAGGTAAGGAAAAACTCACTAAAACCTAACAATAGGGAAAAATGCTCCACAGGCAGTGTGGAGGAGAGAAACCTTAGAAGGGCCATTCAAGGGGGGATCTCCCTTCTTAGATGTTGGTGAGTGTTGCAGACTAACGGTTGGTAAGCATGCACTCAAGTGTGTAGTGAAACACAGATGAGTGCATGCAATAGCAACTGAACATTTTGAAAGATTAAAGATAGAGCTGATAGCGATAGATCCATAGCTATAATATTTCATATAGTTTTAGCACTCTCAAACATGGCATTCTCCCCATTGCATTACAGCGATGGCGTTCTAACCAGAAGGTAAACAGCGCCCCCTTGGCGTCCATTGAGTTAGTGATGAAATGATCTATTACAATATTTATTAAATTTTTTACATAGATTTGAATGACTGAAATCAGGGAGATTTTAATATCCATTCTCTGCTCATTTGCCTCTATAATTATTAGGGCTGTCTTAAATACTTCAAAGCTTCGTTCGATGGGCATGGGATTCGAATATGAAAATAAAATTTGATTATTAAAAAAATAAATGAATATATATATATTTTTTTGCCTCTTTATTAATTACAACAAGCAATGCTGTTTGTTATTTAAGATGAGGTCGGACTCGCCACTGACAGATTTGTGTTCATTGTGCTGCTTTTATAAAGCCTCAAACGGCTTACAATATTTCATGAAAGCAAAGTGTTTTGTTTGTCTAAGATTTAAAAATGTTTAAACAAAGTTGAACAAAGTGCTGTACAAGTCCCACAACATTAAAAAATATATATTTTATTAAATTCTTTTTTTTTTTTTTTCGAAGCTTCGAATTAAAATTGAATCTCTGCCCCGAAGCTTCGAATTCCAAAAAAAATCGAAGGTCAGCCCTAATAATTATGCCAATTTTATGCTAATTTCATGCCTTGTGTCTATTTTGTGTCTACATCACGGCTGTGAAGCACTTTGGGCTGCAATTCTTGTATGAAAAGTGCTATACAAATAAGGTGTATTATTATTATCAATAATGTTATATAACATTCTATAAAATGTTATTAGTAGTAGTATTGGAAATATGTTATGTTTATCTTTTTAATTGTCTTGAGTGTTGCCTCTCTCTTGGGAAATTGACTCCTAATTTAAAGCAGCCACTTGTCCTTTACCCTGTAGAGTAGACGCTTGTTTACAGACACCGGTGTCCTCTTGGATACCTCTGTAATGAGACCCCTCCTAGCTGTAATGAGACACCTCCTAGCTGTCACCAGACACTGTATGAAAACAAGGAGAGGTCGCACTAGAGGGAGGCTGATTGGCGCAGTGGGCAAGGCGCTCGCCTCTAACGCAGGAGACGCTGGGTTCGAGCCCAGCTCTCGGCGTTGCTACCGGCTGGCCGGTCGTTCATACTAACACAATTGGCAAGTGTTAGAGGGTGGGAAAGCCGGTGGGTGGGGATTTGACGTTGTGGACAGCGACTCCTACAGGTCTGTTCGGTGCGACGGAAGCAGGAAGTGACGGGGGCAGCGTGAGCCTCCCACGCGTTACTCCTCGCCACAGAGTTCGAGCTGCTGCAGTGAAAAGATGCGACAGGCTGCCTCCTCGTGTACCGGAAGGGACATGTGATGCAAGGCTTCTGTCCTCACTACATCCGACCTGTGGGAGGCATAGTCTAGCAACGTTCAAGACAGGGGAGGGAAGAATTGGATATACGAAATTGGGATGGGAGAAAAATAGAAAAATGGGGAGGAAAAAGTGGATCAAAAAAAAAAGAGGTCGCACTAGGAGCAGAAAACAAGGCGAGGTCCCACTAGGAGCAGAAAACAAGGAGAGGTCCCACTAGGAGCAGAAAACAAGGAGAGGTCCCACTAGGAGCAGAAAACAAGGAGAGGGCAGACTAGGAGCAGAAAACAAGGAGAGGTCGCACTAGGAGCAGAAAACAAGGAGAGGTCGCACTAGGAGCAGAAAACAAGGAGAGGTCCCACTAGGAGCAGAAAACAAGGAGAGGGCAGACTAGGAGCAGAAAACAAGGAGAGGGCAGACTAGGAGCAGAAAACAAGGAGAGGGCCCACTAGGAGCAGAAAACAAGGAGAGGTCGCACTAGGAGCAGAAAACAAGGGGAGGTCACACTAGGAGCAGAAAACAAGGAGAGGTCGCAATAGGAGCAGAAAACAAGGAGAGGTTGCACTAGGAGCGGAAAACAAGGAGAGGTCAGACTAGGAGCAGAAAACAAAGAGAGGCCAGACTAGGAGCCGAAAACAAGGAGAGGTCAGACTAGGAGCAGAAAACAAGGAGAGGTCATGCTGTGTCATGATATTGTACATTTCAAATTCATGAACCCACCGGATCAGTTAATATCGGCGATGAATTTAGCCACCAAAGGCTTATTTTTATTTACTCTTTCCAGGCTATTTAACGTGATTAACCCCTTCCATCCTACCGTCCCGTATACGATCACTGGTTATTTGTGTTTTCCAGGAGGGATGGTAAATCGTTGGAACTGTTCCTGGATGACTACTTCGCTGGTCGACTGAAACGCTATATCAAGTCTGAACCCATCCCAGAGAGAAACAACGCTCCTGTCAAGGTAGGTGTGTGTGTACACACAATGTATAATTATATATATTTGTATGTATTGTATATATATTTGTATGTTTGTGTGTGTCTACAGGTGGTGGTAGCGGAGTCGTTTGAAGACATAGTGAATAACCCAAACAAAGATGTTCTGATCGAGTTCTATTCCCCCATGTGTAAACACTGTAAGAAACTGGAGCCCGTCTACAGGGAACTGGCTGAGGAGGTACGAAGCCACACACATGCACACAATCATAAGCCCTTATCGCACAGAAACCACACATACACAATCATAAGCCCTTCTCACACAGAAACCACACATACACAATCATAAGCCCTTCTCACACAGAGAACCACACACATGCACACACACTCACTCGTAAGGCCTTCTCGCACAGTAACCACACGCACACACAAACACACACATAAGGCCTTCTCACACAGAAACAACACACACACACAATTATAAGACCTTCTCACACAGAAACCACACACACAATCATAAGACCTTCTCACACAGAAACTACACATTTACTTTTTTTTTTACTTCTTCCACCCTCAGCCATCTGTAAAAAATATAGATACATAAATAAAACTAATTGTAGGAAGAGACTTTCGGACTGCACAGAGACTCTGCAAGGAGGGTTCTGCTTAGCATGAAGCAGCCTGAGATCAGGCAGCACTGGTGTGGACTCCGATTACAGGGACAGCTAGCCTGTTTGGAGTTTGCTGACCACCCAAAAGGCGCCCCCAAAATTGGCCATTTTGGTTTTCGTTTTTGAGGACTGCATACTTTTTTTGCAAACCAAAATACTATACTTTATACTTATAGCACATGCATGAGCCTGGTCTCTTTTGAAACATGACATTCTGGAGTTTCCGATACAAAAAAGAAGACTCACTTTTAGTGCTAATGAAATAGAGTAACATAGGTCTGAACTTGAGTTGTATAATAACTTGTTACTCACGTTTTTCTGTAGTAGTTAGTAGTCCAGAATTAGTATTTCCAAAAACATTGGTATGGCTGAAGAGACACACTGGGTCCATAGCCTGAAGTATTTTGTAGTACATGTCTGAATTTTATAAAAAATCCGTTCAGAAATGAGTGATTAGAAGCGGTTTTGGTAAAAGGTGAGAGGGCTCAGAAAACGATTTCCTCATAGACTTTTTAGATTGCCAAATGATTGACGGAGGTAGATAGATAGATAGATAGATAGATAGATAGATAGATAGATAGATAGATAGATACTTTATTAATCCCCTTATGGAAATTCAGGGTATCTCGCAGCTCACATAGTATACAGACATTGACCGTTCCCATACAGTTGTTACACGTTATGTCTGCATCATGAATAAAAAATAAGTACATGATAAAATTCAATTAAATCATACCCATCAATATTAAAATAGGAGCGTGATTAGATAAAAGCAGGTGTATAAAAACAGGTGTAAAAAAACAGATGTAAAAACAGGTGTAAAAACATGTGTGTGGGTCAGAGGTCAGGTCCCCCGCACTATAATACGCTGTTGTACAGTCTGATGGCTGTGGGGACAAAGGACCTCCTGTGCCGCTCAGTCCGTGAGTGCAGGGAGATGAGCCGTCCGCTGCGACTGCTGCTCTGCCCCACCAGGGTGTGGTGGAGAGGGTGGTTGGTATTGCCCATGATGGCCAGCAGCTTGCTCTGAGTGCGGCTCTCCACCACGGTCCCCAGTGGGTCCAGTCTCCTCCCTACCACTGAGCCAGCCTTCTTGACCAGCTTATCCAGTCGTCTGGTATCCCTGGCCGTGGTATTACCACCCCAACAGACAGCGGCGTAGAGGAGCACACTTGACACCACTGCCTGATAAAACATAAACAACATTTCCCCACACACATTAAAAGACCTGAGCCTCCTAAGGAAGAACAGCCTGCTCTGTCCTTTCTTGTAAAGCGCTTCCGCGTTAGCAGCCCAGGCCAGCTTATCATCTAGGTGCACGCCTAAATATTTGTATGACTGCACGAGAGTCGCAATACCGTGTACTTCGGCGCACGCCTCGCATATCGGCATGTAACTTGAGAACCGCTGAACGGATTTTGTCTATCAACAGGCAACAAATAGGGCTTTAATTCGATATATATATTGTATTAAAAAATATCCACACCCGGGCGGCTGGGTGGCGCAGCGGACATTGCGCTCGTCACCAACGCAAGAGACACCGGGTTCGACTCCAGCTGTCGGCGTTGCCTCCGGCTTGTGCCGGCCGTCATACTAACTCAATTGGCGGGTGGAAGTCGATGGGTGGTAATCTGGACGTTGTGGACAGCGACTCCTACAGGTCGGTTGGGGGACGCCTGCACAGCAGAGACAGGAAATGGCGGGGGTAGTGTGAACCACCCACACGTTACACCTCGCCAATGAGAGTCCGCGCTGGCAGGTGAAAAGATGTGACAGGCTGCCTCCACATGTATCGGAGGGGACATGTGATGGAAGGCTTCTATCCTCTCTACAACCGGCCAGTGGGGGGCATATGCGAGCAACGTTCAAGACAGGGGAGGGGAGAATTGGCACAGTGAAATTGGGATGGGAGAAAAATGGAAAAAGTGGACCAAAAAAATATATATATGCACACCCAAACCACTAGAGGTTGCCAAAGTGGGAAAACCATCCTCAAGAGGGCCCACATGTGGGCCGTTGCATGTTAAGAGGTTGGTGAGAAGACACACTGTTCGTCTTCACGCAACCGGGTTTTTGGAACACTGCAACCGTGTTCTTTTACAACCGGAGTCCAGGGTGAAGTTTTGCGCGCATCCCGGTTGCAGTGGTTGCGTGTGGACATAGTACCAACTAAGCTCATGTGTTGTCAAGTTATTGTTATAAGGAACCCAGTCCAAACTACAACAGTCTGCATCCCCTTAACAATTGTTTGTATTGAGCCGTATTGTATTGTACCCATTCTGCAATCTGTTAAATAACATTTTCATCCATTTATTCTACCAGCGTTAACGTTACTACGTTAATGTACGCTAGCCTCAATGCTAACTATATAAATGGAAAATGCCAATCACATTAGCATGTAGCTAACAACATCAGAGATCTTTTTGTGAGACTAAACTCTCCGCTCTTGGTGGTAAATTGTGTTGATGTTGGTTTTGTTTCATCAACAAATGAGGCAGAACACGCAGTGAATGTATCCTTTTTTGTTTATTGCACTTTTATTGCACTTTGTTTCTTGCTGCAAATAAACGCGAGGTAATTTAAAGATGGTGGGTTTCTGTTTTTGAGCAGGACGTGTAGTGATGGTTCAACCCTTCTGATTGGTTGAAAATGGCCTTCATGTTTGAACTACATGGCCACCTACTGCTTTGGCATTGTACTACATGTATATACATCACTCGGTGCAGAGTTTAAAAGTCGTGTGGACAGTTTATTTTTTTTATAATAGAAATAACGGTGTCAAAAATACCTGTGATTGTGTGGACTGGGCCTCAGTTTGTTGTGTTGTCATTTTGTTTATCCGTCAGCTGTATGATGACCCCAACATCATCATCACCAAGATGGACGCTTCAGCCAATGATGTCCCCCTGGGCTACGATGTACAAGGGTGAGGGTGTGTGTGTGGTCCCTTTATTTAGAAAAAGGCAGTTTGATGGTGATTTCAGTTTTACCATGGTACAGGCCATAACTATGTTTGACAGTGTTTTCTGCTATATTTAATTCATTACTTTTTTATGGTTAACTCCTCTTGGAGGCATAACTTTGACTGTACATGTTGTTATTCCTCACCGACCGGCTTTTTGTACATTCTTCCCCTGGAGAGGGAGAGCTTCTCTATACGTCCCTAAAATCTGACTTGTATGTGTGACGTCACTAATAGGTTGAACATATCATGGTCCAGTGTGGTAACTTGACACCTTTATCTTCAGGTGGCGGGGGAAGGGATGACCGGAAGGAGGGGGGAGGAGAGGGTGAGGGGCACAGGCAGGAGGGGGGAGGAGAGGGTGAGGGGCACAGGCAGGAGGGGGGGAGGAGAGGGTGAGGGGTACAGGCAGGAGGGGGGAGGAGAGGGTGAAGGGCACAGGCAGGAGAGGGGGAGGAGAGGGTGAAGGGTACAGGCAGGAGGGGGAGGAGAGGGTGAAGGGCACAGGCAGGAGGGGGGAGGAGAGGGTGAGGGGCACAGGCAGGAGGGGGGAGGAGAGGGTGAAGGGCACAGGCAGGAGGGGGGAGGAGAGGGTGAGGGGCACAGGCAGGAGGGGAGAGGGTGAGGGCACAGGCAGGAGAGGGGAGGAGAGGGTGAGGGCACAGGCAGGAGAGTGGGAGGTGAGGGTGAGGGGCACAGGCAGGAAGGGGGAGGAGAGGGTGAAGGGCACAGGCAGGAGGGGGGAGGAGAGGGTGAGGGGCACAGGCAGGAGGGGGGAGGAGAGGGTGAAGGGCACAGGCAGGAGGGGGGAGGAGAGGGTGAGGGGCACAGGCAGGAGGGGGGAGGAGAGGGTGAGGGCACAGGCAGGAGGGGGGAGGAGAGGGTGAGGGGCACAGGCAGGAGGGGGGGAGGTGTTGGGGTTCAGGACAGGGGGAGGTAGGTGTTAACAAAAGCCCTTGAAAGGAATATTTCAGATTCCTTTATTGTCACTTATTTCAGTACTTTACAGCAAGAAGAGTGAAAATCTATTTATTGTGGTCCCTCGAGTATAGCAGCTTCCAATAATAAAAATACAATAATTTTTGCATAGAATAAAATAAGATGACTAAAATAAAGATTACTATATACAGTTCTAAAAAGTGTGCATTGCAGATCAGGATGTAGATATTATACTATATGAAATTTGAATAACAAAATGGCTACGTACAGTTCCAAAGAAGTATGTTGTGTAGAATGCAATGTGCAATACAGTTTTTTATCGTCTGCAACAGTGTTTCTCAAGTGTAGTCCGGGGGGGGGGGGGATTAGGGGGGCGTCAATGGGCTCTGTTGACGAGGCTGATGGCTTGGGGGGGAAACTGTTCTTCAGCCGGTTGGTGTGGCTGCGGTAGCGCTTTCCAGACAGCATCAGCTGGAACAGTCCATGGTTGGGGTGGTTAAGGTCCTTGATAATTTTCCGGGCTTTTTTAATGCACCGGCTCTCGTGTATTATATATATATATATATATATATATATATATACAGGTGCTTGTTTGCTATTTGCATTTTCATAGATGATTCTCAATGAGGGCAACGATGTAGAGATGCTGCTGAGCCATTTTAGTATGTACTTTATTGAAAGATTTTGTGGAAAAATTTTATACAAATTTTGACGACACCCAAATATACATCGGCACACAATCCCCTCACAACCCACCCCTCAGTCACATTGAGTCCTGCATTTACGAACTTCAAACCTGGATTACTCATAACCTCCTCAAATTAAACGGCGACAAGACAGAACTCTTCATCGGCACCAAAACCACCCTCAGTAGATCCGGACCCATCACACTCACCATCAATGATTCTACCATCACCCCTCCCCCCTAGTCCCCCCTCGGTGTCATCCTCGACCCCACCCTCTCATTTGACCCCCATGTCCGCTCCATTGTCAAAACCTCATACTTCCACCTCCGCAACATCGCCAAAATTCGACACTGCCTCTCCCCCCCTGCCGCTGAATCCCTCATACATGCCTTCATCTCCTCCCACCTCGACTATTGCAACTCCCTCCTCACTGGCATCACCTAGCTCCCTCCATAAACTGCAAATGGTCCAAAACTGCAGATGGCCGCCCGCCTCCTCACAAACACCCGGTCCCGTGAACACATCACTCCTGTCCTCCACTCTCTCCACTGGCTCCCGATCAAGGAACGCATCAACTTCAAAACACTACTCCTCACATTCAAAGCCCTCCATAGCCTCCCCTTTCCCCGTTCCTTTTGTTTCTTTGTTTTTCTCTGCCTAATGTCAGTGACTTCGGGTTCCTGAGAAGCGCTATACAAATAAAATGAATTATTATTATTATACAAATTGTTATTCAATATTATCTCTGTTTATCTCTCTTTCTCGCTCTCTCTCTTTCTCTCTGTCTTTATTTCAGGTATCCTACCATCTACTTGGCTCCTGCAGACCAGAAGGACCAGCCTAAACGCTATGAGGTGGTAACACACACACACACACACAATGATTTATTACGGGTTCAATCCGGGCAGCTGTACCTCAGTCGTACCTCAGTCGTCCCTGCGAACACAATTGACAGTGTCCATGGGTGGGAAGCTGTGAGGGTATAAGTCGTGGTCGTCACAACAGCAACTTGGTAGTCTATACCCTCCCCATACCCACAGAGACCTGTGGTAGTCTACACCCTCCCCAGACCCACAGAGGAGACATGTGGTAGTCTATACCCTCCCCAGACCCACAGAGGAGACATGTGGTAGTCTACACCCTCCCCAGACCCACAGAGGAGACATGTGGTAGTCTACACCCTCCCCAGACCCACAGAGGAGACATGTGGTAGTCTACACCCTCCCCAGACCCACAGAGGAGACATGTGGTAGTCTACACCCTCCCCAGACCCACAGAGGAGACATGTGGTAGTCTACACCCTCCCCAGACCCACAGAGGAGACATGTGGTAGTCTTGAAGAGATGGGAGGAAAAGGCCAAATAAAAATAAATAATTTACTGATTGATTTATGTCCACATACATTTCAATCAGTCAAGGGACATAAACATCATAAATGCAGTCAGACCGTTCAATTACACATCAATTACCACACAGTTGACAATCAGCTTTCTGGGGACATAGCTCTTCTCCAGGGCAGTTTTGGGAACAGAGTCTTATCCAGGGCAGCTCCCAGGTTCTGGAACTCTCTCCCCCAAGACATTACAGACTCGAGTCTTTCTCAGTTTTCCAATCTCGCCTCAAGACCCATCTCTTCTCCACTACCTTGCCTTCTCTTAGCCTCCATCCATCTCTTCTCCACTACCTTCTCTTAGCCTCCATCCATCTCTTCTCCACTACCTTCTCTTAGCCTCCATCCATCTCTTCTCCACTACCTTCTCTTAGCCTCCATCCATCTCTTCTCCACTACCTTCTCTTAGCCTCCATCCATCTCTTCTCCACTACCTTCTCTTAGCCTCCATCCATCTCTTCTCCACTACCTTCTCTTAGCCTCCATCCATCTCTTCTCCACTACCTTCTCTTAGCCTCCATCAATCTCTTCTCCACTGCCTTCTCTTAGCCTCCATCCATCTCTTCTCCACTACCTTCTCTTAGCCTCCATCCATCTCTTCTCCACTACCTTCTCTTAGCCTCCATCCATCTCTTCTCCACTGCCTTCTCTCAGCCCCCCATCCACCCTGGTGTGGTGGTGTTACTCTTGTCTGATGTTTGTTGCACCATCATCGCCACTTAGTGTAAAGCAGATTTTAGTTCTAATAAATCTAATTTATTATTATTCCTAGGGTGACAGTGGCTCAGGAGATAGAGTGGTCGTCTGGTAATCTGAAGGTTCCTGGTTCGATTCCAGCTCCTCCCAGCAGCATGTCAAAGTGTCCTTGAGCAAGATGCTTAACCCCTAACTGCTCCCAATGAGCAGGTTGGCACCTTGCATAGTCTATGCGTGAATGAATGTGAGGCATACATTGTATAACAGCACTATATTAATGCAGTTTATTTATTATTATTATTACATTTACATGTAGTCATTTAGCTTACACTTTTTTTTTTATATATTTTATTTTACATTTTACAGAACATTGTACAAACATGACAAACAGTATACCAACATGACATACAAACACACTCAGACAGTGAAAGTAAAAAAAATACATTAAAGGAAAAAAATAATAATAATAACACATTTTTTACATTTGCTATTACAACACGGTTACCAGCCATACATGACTGAGAAATATTGTGTTTGGGGTCCCTCATAGGGGGACTGTGAGATCAGATGGGCGAATCAGCTGCCGCCTCTAGCCTCATCGAGATAGGCTAAGAACGGGTCCCAGATTTTTGAAAACCTTTTAAGTGAATCGGTTCTCAGGAACCTTAGTCTCTCCATTCGTATGACCGAGGTCATGTCCGCCATCCACAGTTGGAAAGAAGGTGCTGAGGAGGACTTCCACTCCATCAGTATTTGTTTTTTTAGCAACCGTTGTCCCCAGTGTCAAAGATTGTTGTACAGCTGTAGGAAAGCTCAGAGAGGACTCAGAGCAGCCGAAGATGGCGAGCTCTGCCCCCGGCTGTAGAGTTATCTTGTAGGCCTTAGAGTAGCTTACACTTTTATCCAAAGAAACTACAGACTGGTTCTGTCCAACATTTTCTTTTAACGGTCCCATGCATTATAAATGGCCTTTTCCAGTGTTTAGCATTGTTTCCTAGCAATGCGGGATTATATCAATGTGGTCTGTGTCGTTAATTATCATATTGACTTATCAGTCTAGTCTCGATTTCACGAGATCTTCCCTCACTCAACTAAGCTGTTCTGATTTGACTCGCAATGTGATGTAGCAAGGAGCTGATTGAGCTGATTGTGATCTGATTGGCTCTGTGGTTGTAGTCACCGCCCACAATTCGCTCAACAACAGAGCAGTGGATGCGCGGGTGCCGAGAGGGATACGGAGCAACGGGAGCATTTACACACAAACCCAACTGTGTGCGTGTGTGTTTTCGGGACGCATCTCTCCTCTCTCTCCTCTCTCTCAGTCACTCGTCTCGGAGCCATTTACACACAAACCCAACTGTGTGTGTTTTCGGGACACATCTCTCGTCTCTCTCTCTCTGTCTCCGTCTCTCTCGCTCTCTCCCTCCCTCTCTCTCGCTCGCTCGTTCTCTCTTGCTCTCTCTCGTATGTATCACACTGTGTGGGTGACTGTCACTCAAAGCGCTTATGGGCGGAGCCCAGCCAAATCCGCCTGAAATCTTGAGGTCGAAAATTATGCTTTTGAGTACTTGATTAAAAATATAAAACAATGAATAACAAAAAAAAAACTTTACAGATGTGTTCCATAGAATCACAGGAATTGTGTAAAGTTGCCCAAATAGTGAAAGGAATAGCAATGCATGTCCCCTTTAAATTATTATTATTATTACTGAATGGATTATTATGTAAAAAGCGGTAGTCGATTTTTGACTAACTATACTAAATACCTAGCGATGTTCCTGTGTGCTTCCAGGGCAGTCGCGAGCTGAAGGACTTTCTGAAGTTCCTGAAGAGAGAGGCGACCCGCGGCCTGGCAAATGCCAGCATCAAGCAGGAGCTGTAAACCGTGTGGGACCAGCACTGCGGTCAGAACTCTGTATGGACCAAGTGAACTGGCACGCTGGTGTTTTAGAACACTGGTCCAATGTCTGGTCGTTAGCTGTTTAACTCTACAAACCTTGCAGCTCGTCATTTCTAGACCTCGGTTGTGAACTGGAAGAACTGGAAGATTTGTGCACTGGTACATTGTTGAAGGACAGACATGTCCCAGGCCTGACTCAAGGAATCAATACAGAGATGGAAAATCAGGCAAGGTGAAAGGATTATGCAGGACTAATATTACCACACAAATCACTCTTCCATTGACTAATATTACCACACACTAATCACTCTTCCATTGACTAATATTACCACACACACCAACCACTCTTCCATTGACTAATATTACCACACACCAATCACTCCCCCATTGACTAATATTGCCATACATTAATCACTCTTCCATTGACTAATATTACCATACACTAATCCCTCTTCCATTGACTAATATTACCACACCAATCACTCTTTCATTGCCAATATTACCATACACTAATCCCTCTTCCATTGACTAATATTACCATACACTAATCCCTCTTCCATTGACTAATATTACCACACCAATCACTCTTTCATTGCCAATATTACCACACCAATCTCTCCCCCATTGACTAATATTACCACACCAACCACTCTTCCATTGACTAATATTACCATACATCAATTACTCTCACGTTTATTCTTGTTCCTATGACGACAGCCGTCCTCTCCCAGTTTTCTCTCCCATGGGGAAGGTGGCTCTGGACCGGTGATCTTTGGGACATTTGAGTCAGCTGTTGGAACTACAACAGCATAGATTCATTGTTTTACAGTAGAGTTATCTGATGAGACTCTTGAGACTCTTGAGTACTAAATTACTAATGCTAATTCGTCATTTTAACTAATGTTAACTATAATACTAAAGTACTAATGCCATTATTACACATCAGCGCTGTCTGTTGAAACAAATAATTGGATAAAACAAGAACTTAAGCAGAAGAACGGATCAAGCACTCAAATGAAACCCTTGCACTGAAGAACCATGTAAGTCTGTTTTTAGTTTTTTTTGCAAATCACTTGGGAGTGTGAATGTGATATATCACTATGAATGAACACAACACTATAACTTACCATCTTTAGATAATAAAGTTTGAAAACATTGTTCCTCTGAAAACGTCAAACAGACTTCTATGGTTCTTTGTCTGAGGTACTCCAATAGAAACACACCCAACCCTCATGCAGTTTTGTAATAAAAGAGCAATACAAGTAAAATATTCAAACGGCTTTTAGAAAGCATTGCTTTTCTCCCCAAAATATTTTTGATGAATGAATTTATCATACAAAAATATGATGTTTTTTACATGTTGCGTATCCCCTCCCTACTCCCATTTGCTTACCTGAAATGCACATGATTGGATAAATGACATGCTGGTGCTCTTGTGCAACATCTAGTGGCTGAATGTTATCTATACTTAGAACCTTTCAAATGTATTGTAATGTAAAATATGTACGGCATCACTGGCATCGATCTCATCTTGCGTCCTAAAAAGTGAAATCTTTAGGAGAATCGAAGGTTTCTGCGCGACACCCAACAATATTGTTGTTTTAATCTAGTGAAATTCGCATTTATTTTACATTTATCAATGCACTAACCGAGGCAGTAGGTGTACTTGTGTTTGTTTACCTTCGGTTCCATCAATTCAGGAAATGTGTTTGATTCTAAATACAAACAATGAGAAAGCTCTGTGGCGTCCCGGGCTTAAGTCACACCAATGAGACCTGTTGCCTGTTTTTGCTCTGCTTCCTCTGCATTAAAAGTGACAGGATTAGGCGTTAAGGCTTATTAACCCCCTGACTGCCATGGGCCGTCTGTGTAGGAAGTGGGGGTGTACTGTACCAAACTAAGCTGCTTCACCACCAAGATCCCATCACTTAGGACCTTGGATGTGACAGGTTGTCTATTGTTGGCCAAGCTACCAAAACCTGTCGCCTAAAAAAAACTACTTTATGAACCTATTCATTACCTTAACACTGACATTAAAGGGATAGTTCTGTTTTTTTTTTTTGTTACCCCTTACTTACTAGGGATGGGCATGCATAATGTTTTCCCAGATCGAGTACTCTCATGAATTACTCGAGTAGTAATCCGTTTTTCGAAGGCATCTTAACTCTTTCAGTGTATCGCTTATCTTTGCCGCTAGATTGCCAGCTTGATAATAGTTTCCGCGTCATTTCACTATGTTTGCGAAACTGTGTGTGTTCTGTATTATAGCTGTGGAGACATGGTGTGGCTCATTTTGACAGACATTACTTGTAGTGCAACATGGTAAAAATAGTTAGTTTCTACACGCTGTAGTTTGTAGTTTATTACACGCTAAACATTGCGCATTTCCAAGAGAATCTAGTCTTTTTCCGTAGATCGCGAGATAAAACGCGTTATATGCAATAAGCCCAAACCGTTCTGGTTGATCCCCTGAAACCCCAAATACTCCCAAATCAAAGGTATATAACATGTATATATGTACCTTCACAAAATCATCAAGGGGGGGGAGTCGTTTTAACTAAAAACTGTGATTGTGTTTGCTGAGCATGTTTTTCATCCGGTGAAACGCATAACTGTGATCGTTAGAAAAACATGTTTCAGATTTGGTCAAATAGACATAGAATATACCTTACCTTAGCCAGAAGGTATTCCAAGAAGAAGAATTCCAAGTGATTGCATTGCCATCGCGATTGTCTATACACGTTTCGATGGTAAAATACGCTTAGGCAACGGAATTTCGGGGCGATCAATGTGAATCTATGTTCAAGCAGGAGGAGGGGCCCCTACCAAGGAAAAGAAAAAGAGGAGGCCGCGTATCAACACCAAGCCATTCCAGTTCAGACACAGACGATACTGCCACCTGGTGATAGTCGATCGGCATTGCAGTTCTAGTGTATGTGGATGTGCCAAAGTGATGCAGATTGCTCCGGGCAAGTCTGTAGAGCGGGGATCAAAGTAAAAAGATCAAACGATCCAAAAACGTAATATTACGTGATTGGCACTGATTGAGTTCAAATGCATGGCAGCAGCAATAACGAGATATTGTGCAGAAACGCACTCAACCGATGTTATTACGTCTCGCTCAGCGGACATAACGATGCACAGTAATATACCTGTTGTTACCATTTGTAATAATGACCTCCACTGTCTGCAGCAGGTCTCTCCGCTTATGGACGGCAAGTCCATATCGATAGTCTGCCACTTTTTCACGGTAACGTGTGTACTATCCATGCTCCACAGCTTCCTGCAACAAACTCGCACCTTGCGCAATTTCAGAGTTTGAGATTTCAAAGGGAGTGTTCTGTTTCATTGTCGCAAACGGGCGCTTTTGGTGGTAACCAAATAAAAAAATATATATAATAATTGAGCACCCTCAAAAACCAGTTGAAACTGCAAGTACTCGAGTAATCAATCACTCAGCCCATCTCTATTACTTATCAATGAGGATGTTGATCGGTAGAGTCCTTCCTCAGCGCAATCCATGCTGTTCCTCGTACTAGTTCCACAAATCAATGGAGCTCCTGTCTGTACAGGCTGACTGAAGCTCATTGAACAGCGTGGATAGTGCTGAGAAAGGAACTCTACTGATGAAGTCATCATTGTTAAGTGAGAGGTAGACCTGGGGAAAAAGTTTTAAGATAACTTTGTCTTTTTTTTTTTACGATAGCAGGTAGCAATTGGTCTGACATTTGACAGGATCAGAGTTAGAGAGTGTACCTAATCTCTACTCGTTTCCATGGTAACTACTACAGTACCCATGTGCCTCTATTTGAAGACCAGTCGCAAGCGAATGCTGCGGAGCTGAGGACGATGTTACGAAATCAAAATAGTCAAAACGACAGACGGAATAGACTATTGGAGTTATAAACCTGACTTTTTAAACTTTTTCATGTTTCGAACATTTTATTCATAGCTACAATTAAAACAAAGATGGTGGCGAATGCCGCGAAAACAAACGAGAATGACTCCGGAATGACACAGTAATTGTGTTCCTGTGATTTGGTCGAAGATTATTGATTAGCGTTAACCTTACCGGTCCACTAATGTTAACCATACTGGTCCACTATTGTTAACCTTACCAGCCACAGCTAAAATCACTCTGGGCTGTGGGATTTGGACGCAGGAAATGGATTATCTCCTGACCTATGAGCCATCTTGGCTCCACAAGGCCTGCCTGGCCACTCCTGTGTAGGATGGCTTGAATGGGACTAAATCTTTTCCATATCTTGTTATGTGACTCACATCCATCGTTATTTTGTATCTCATTTATTGTATGTGCTGTATATATGAATGGTAATTGCAAAGGACATTTTTGTACATTTGTGAGAAGTTAATGGATGGGTATTGGCAAAGATTGTTTCTGTCTTCCTCTGACGGGGCCTTATTTATTTGTGTTTTTATGTGATATTTGGTGCATTTGTTTTCTTTGCTAACACAATGGGGGGTTTAGTCCTAGCCACCTTGTCTTGCTGAAGAGGAGGACACAATGTGTTTGCCATTTTAATCTATGGTGATGCTGAAAATATTTATTAAAGATTCTGTGACAGACTTTGACTGAGGAGTCCCTTGCCTTTTTATCTTTTTGGGGAGGGATCGGTGATGATGACATAAAACCTGATTATCTGTGGGTATTATCATATTAGTCTAACATAACAGGAATTTGAAAATTGTCACCCTCTGGGTTTATTGATTTGATTTTCAAATCAAATCAAATGTATTTGTATAGCTCGAGATCACATGGAATTTCAAGTCAAGAATAAACATCACAATAGATCCAGAACAAAAACCACCATAAGATCCATATGCAACACTCCCAGACTTTCCCCAATGAAGATGAGGAACGACTCACTAAAACCTAGCAATAGGGGAAAAAAAGCACCACAGGCGGCGTGGAGGAGAGAAACCTCAGATGGGATGTTCAATGGGGGATCCCCCAGCTGGATGTCGTGATTATAGTGTTGCTATATAATGGATGGATGGAGAACAGTAGAATAATTTGTATGTAATGAAACGCATACATACATACATGGTAGCAATAGTAAAGTACAAAAGATACTTTTTTTAATAAATAGAGCTAAGAACAAAAAAAAGTATAGGAATACGAGTGCTGGTAGCCTGGTATGAAAATAAGATGAAGGCTAAAAGTCGGGGCTCGGATCTCAAAGTATCGGTCATATTCCCCAGGGGGCAGGTGAACCGCTCGGATCTAGTTGAAGTAGAGCGGCATGGTTAGATGCCGGTCGACTGAGGGCGACATGGAGCAGATCCATCGCGTCTGTGGATCCAGATCCAGTTTGAGGACGAATACCCGCTGCAGTCAATGCTGTTTGCCACATCAAGGACTGCGCAGGGAAGATCACACCACCTTGATAGGCCCGATGGGGGCGGGACCAGGGCTGTCGCACACTATCACTCGAGACATCCACTCACAGAGAGACAGGGACAGTACAGGGGTTAGAGAGCTCCCGTATTCGCAATGGCCAGACATAGGAGCAATGAATACATGTAATAAAACGTATATATATGCATACATAGTAGCAATAGAATCAAAGTATATAAGATTTTTTAAATTAAAGTAATAAATAGAACAAAGGCATAGGAATACAAGCGCTGGTATACAAGATGAAACGCAAGAAGATGGATAGAAGGCCATTCACCCCGGGGGGGCGGACATGGTTAGACATTGTAGGTCAGACTGAAGATGGCTCAGATGATGGATCCAGTATGAGGTAGAACAGTCGCTGCAATCTGTATATCGACACACACTTAGCCTGTTAAGCTGTAGCCCTATTTTCAGAAATCTCGCCTAAAGGTACATGCCTAAGTAAATGGAAAATTGCTCCACTTCTACAAGGGCAATTTGCATGTTCTTGTTATCTAGGAACATCTAGGGACCTGTGGGTATGTATATCCAGTGTCAGAAATATTGTGTCTGTTACTAGGCTTGAGTAAATTGTAATGAAAAAAGGGAGAATATAAATTACGATTTATTTTTGCATCTGTGCCGGCACTGCTGGTGAATAACACCATGTTACAATTGTGAGCAAGCCGAGCTCGCTCACTGAGCTTATTCAGCACCTTCTTGAGATCCAGTGTAAAAATATCTAAGCAAATGAATAAAGGGAAGATGATTAAACAGAAGGATTTGTAGATAAAGTAATAAATGATAATCGATTTTAATTATAAATTCATATTTGACCTTGAACTTGACCTTATTATGGCCAAATCATACATCTATGGATAGGGAAAAGGCTCCTCTTTCCAATGGCAGGGTTGAATCTGGATTTAGTCATTTCCTTGCGGTTTTACGATAAAAAAGATATAATAATTAGCATTTTTCCGATAAATCGTATAAAACATCGCTAAAAATTTAAATATACACTTTGACTACTGTTTTGATAAGATTATGGTATTCACTCTTGGCTACAAATTATATATTTTTTAAACAGAACCTCTTAACATCAAACATGAGGACGATTCGCGATGCGCCACTTTGCCGACCTCTAGCAGCTTGGGTGTGCATTTATTTTAATACAATATATAGATATAATTAAAGTCCTATTTGTTGCCTATCAATTGCCCTTTCAGGTGACAAAATCCGTTCAGCGGTTATCGAGTTACATGCCGATATGTGAGGCGTGCGCCAAAGTACACATTACCACCCCCGACCTCCGGGGGCTCTAGCTACGTCAATCATTTGGCGATCTCGAAAATCTTTGGACAGGGTTGTAGCCAATGAGTGTGGCTTTCCAATGATACCCCATGATATGATAATTGGGGATGTAATACGGTCTCTATTGATCGATTTATGATAAAGAAAAGCAGGGTCCCCCTATTGATTGATTGAAAACTTTATTAACAGATTGCAGAATGGGTACAATACAGTACAGCTCAAAACTATCATTACACATGGGCAAAACAGAGTCCATTCTCTTCGGTTCAAATAACAAACTCAGCAAGACCGACGGCTTCTCAGTTACAGTGGGTGACAATATTGTCACAAGGAAAGAAGATATTACCTACCTGGGTTCCATCCTAGAGGCAAATCTTTCCTGTGACAAAATGGCATCCAATGTAATAAAAAAAAGTCAACCAACGAACTCGATTCTTGTACCGGATCTCCTCACTGGTAAACAAGAATACCCTGAAGACTCTGGCAGGAGCACTCATTCAAGGGTACTACGACTATGCTTGCACCTCATGGTACCAAAGCACCTCAAAGGCGCTAAAAACAAAATTACAAACATCTCAAAACAAACTGGTCAGACTACTGCTTGACCTTACTCCTAGAACCCACCTCACCCCTGCCCACTTTGACAACCTAGGATGGCTTAGAGTAGACGACAGAGTACAGCAACTTGCAATGGGCCTGTTCTACAAGATACACTACACGACCAAGGTACCCATGTACATGTCAAAATACTTCCCAAAGGTCAGTGAATACCACAATCACAACACCAGAGGGAGCTCCACAAATCATGTTAAACCCAGATTCGGCTCAAACAAGGGACTAAACACGTTTCGCAATTATGCCACATCAATGTGGAACGCCCTACCCAAAGCTGTAAAGGAATGTGAATCACTACCCACTTTCAAAAAACACCTACGGGAGACTGCAATTCGAAACTGGCCCCTGTAAATGTCCTAACACAACCCCCTCCAATGTACAGAAAATTACCAAGTATGGTCTTGTCAATATTCCAATGTACAGTTTTGTTTGTACAGTTGTACAAACACCCACCCCTCCTACCCAAAGTCCCCCCCCCCACTCCTACCCCCCCCCCCCCCCCCCCCACCCAACCACCTCCAATGTACAGTCCCCCCCCCCCCCAACCTCCTCCAATGTACAGTTTCTACGTCAAATGTATATACTATTTTTTCTGGACTCTTTTTGTATCACAAACAGTACTGTATTTGCAAATCTGGTATGTCATAAATGTATAGATGTAGCAGTACTGTCTATCTGTATGTCATGTATGTCATATATGTTACGATGAATTGAAAATGGGGGACCCTGGTGTAAACAAGACGAAAGTCTTTCTCTGGTCTGCATCCCCTTAACAATTGTATGTATTGAGCTGTACTGTACTGTACCCATTCTGCAATCTGTTAATAAAGTTTTCAATCAATCAATCAATCAATCACACACAATTGTTAAGGGGATACAGACCAGAGAAAGACAGGTGTATAAGTAGGCATATAGAACGATATTAGATTATATATTAGTCTAATATAGCAGGAATTTGAAAACCATTCGTCAGCCCCTGGGTTTATTTATGTTATTAGATCAGAGGAGATGCGAGCTTATTGATTCATTATTACCATATAGGGTGTGCCTCCATTTTCACCAGCAGCTCATTGTGTTCTAATAAGTAGAAATAACTGTCAATCGTCTTGGTCCTCTCGCTCTTATTGGCCCAGACCAGACGTCACACGTCTCCCGCCCCTCAAGCTGCCGCTCCTTCCTCTCGTGCCTCCCAGAACCTTCCAGGCCGCTGCTGTCCCTCACCGCGCAAGACAAAATGATGGGCCACCAGGTTCTCGTGCTTAGTAAGTAAATTAAAAAACAATACCGACGATAACAAATGTATCTTATTTAATATGGACGCCGTTATGTACACCATCGCTGCTTTAGTCTTGTATAATAACAGCTGAGTAGAAACGCGTGGTCGACAGCAGCATTAGCGGACGCCGGTTGCTAGCTAGCCCGCAACAAAGCATGTGGTTCCACACCGTCGCATCATGAACACATTACAGTGCTAACGTCAGCTAACATGCTAACTCGGTTAATTATTGGCTTTATTTTGGTTTGAAGTAACTAACAACAATACCACCCAGTTAATGTGTTCTTAACTATGCTAGCTTAGTGTGTCTCTTCCTTGAAATGTCTTGCCATACTAGCTAGCATAGTGCTTTTGCTAACAAGCTAACTATAACATTAGCTACAGGAACTCCACAGTGTCTTGTCTCTGGATGGATGGCAGCCATCCTTTAACGTGTCTGTAACCGTTACCAGCTTAACCGACTAACTGCTGCTCGTTTAGATCTGCAGCTGTTGTGGGGTTTTCAGTTATGTTCCGTCGTAACAAAAGGTGGCCTATTTATTTTCATGCGTAGCCCAAAATGAGCTAGTCATTCTCTCTACATCGTTGTAGCTGCTGTGTAGCCCTGTTGTGTTGAATAGCCATTTGGAACTGAAACGGAGACTAGCTCATCTGTCTGTCGGGTCTGGTCAACTGAACATCACTAGTTATAGTTATTGTTAGCTAATCAGCCCACTTTATCCGCTATTTTACAGCCGCACTGTTTATAAGAATCACTGTTCATCATCACAGCAAGGCATCCATCTTTTCTAGTTCCGATTGGACCTGGTTTATTTCAACTGAACTAAAAAGAGATGGCTTTTTACTTTAATATGAGTAGAGGCTCAGTAGAGAGACTTGAGGGTATTGTACACCTTTATAAAGCCCATGCAGCATCTTGAGGATATGTGGATCGCCAAGAGTTACCAATATTATTAAAAAAATTAATTAGATTAGTCTCTCACTGTTGGTCGCTCTGTCTTCAAATGTCCCCACCCCTCTAGCAGCCGCAGGTTTTCGCCTTAGGAGGCTGAAATTGGACTTGGTCGTCTAGTGTGTGTGTTCATGAGTTGGCGTAAAGTGGGTGTGGCAATGGGAGTGTTCTGTTGCCAATGAAGTCTCACTTATTGCAAATGTAGGATAACCGTTCACTGTTTTATCCACAACAGCACGTCGGACAGTATATTCGTCTTCATGCCATGTCTGTCTTTTCCCCTTTCAGACCAAAACATAAAGAGAGAGTCTGGGCGTAAGGTGCAGACTGGTAACATCAATGCTGCCAAGGTGAGCTCACACACACACATACTGTACGTACGTATGCATGCATACATATTGGGGGTGGAGTGGTTTACAAAAATCACGGTTCTGTTCATAACTTTGTTTTGGGGGTCACTCTTTTCGGTGTGGTTTCGATTACTACACAAGCCACAGGAAAGTATCTTAGTCATGCTGACCCCAATCCTTTGAAGCTTCAATTACTGTCATGGTAATTGATGCCAAAGTCGAGATTCAAATGTCTTCTTGTGTTGTTGTGTGTGTCCGTTTCTGTGTGTGTTCTAGGCGATAGCAGATGTCATCAGGACATGTCTGGGACCAAGGGCCATGATGAAGGTGAGATTCAGGCTATTTTACACCATTCATTTAAAAAGAAATACAAATACATAGGGGTGGGAATCACCTGTTTCATTACGATATAGATTCTTTGGACAATGATACGATATTTGCCGATATCACAAAGTCTGCCACGATACGATACAGGTGCCTGCGATCGATATGAGACTATATTATATGCCCATTTAACACGATCGGTAACATTTCTCTAACTACACACCCTCAAGACCCCTACGCTCTGCATCTTCTGGCCGCCTCAGACCCACTCCTATCCAAGCTCCGGGAGGGTCATCAAAGAGAAGTCGCCTATTCTCAGTCCTTGCCCCACAATGGTGGAATTAACTACCCACCCCAGTTAGGACATCCGAAACCTGTCCAATCTTTCGCCGTCGACTAAAGACTCACTTCTTCAACCATTATCTGAAATAAAATTTAAAAAATACAAAAAAATATATATTTAAAAAATAAAGAAATCTATCCCTAACTAACCTTACCGTCATGCACTTGTCCTAATAAACTAACCTACAATGTAGCACTCAACACTTTGATGAACATTGTTACTCAGCTGATAGAGTTTTTATTTTTGGGCTCTTCCAGACATTGTTTTTAATACAAATAGACCTCCTGACTCCTGTTCACTGTAAAGTGCCACGTTTTGATATATTGAGCATTAAACTTTAAGTAAACATTTTTGGAACACAACCTAAAACCTCCCTCTCCCAAACCGTTCCTACAACAATTTATTTTATGTTTCATGATTATATACATTTATTATGTATTATATTTTTTATGTTTAAATATCAACATTATCTGTCCATCCTCAGTAAATACTATCAAACTCCTCTGACCTAGGCTGGTCTTTCCAAAGACCAGAGATGGGATGCGAACGCTCGCACACACACACACACACAGTCACACACAGAGAAAGGGAGAATGGCTTATACCAGACTTAATGTTTTAGAATATTTCAGCTAATGAAGATAAATGTTTATTATCAACTATCTAGGTAGTTTTTATAGTGTAACATTTTGCTACTTAAAAATCTTTGAACGTAGAGGGAGAGAGGCTAGCCCCCCCCCCCTTTCCTCACGAATGGAACTCTATATGAACCAATCTTTTTACGCTGCATCGATCCTATTGGATACATTATAATTAGATTGATGTATCGTCCCACCCCTACAAATGCAAAGTGTCCTCATGATGTAATCTGAACAAAGTCTGTGTGGAAATGCGTGTCTTGTGTGTTTTCAGATGCTCTTGGACCCTATGGGAGGCATTGTAATGACCAACGACGGCAACGCCATCCTGAGAGAGGTGAGAACCAAACACAGCTGGAAATTTCATAGAATCAAACACGGCTGGAAATCTCATAGAATCAAAATGGCAGCAAAATGTGAATGTTTGAAGAGGCTAGTGAGGCTGTCGTTTGGAAGGAAGCCACTTGTTGTTTCATCAACTACCCTGTGTGCATTAACCCATTCAGTGCCAACCACGAGATTAGTCGGGTTAACGCGCCATGCGTTGCGTGCCAATCACAAGTTTTCTCTGGTTTTAATCGTTATTTCTTTTATTAGCAATATCCATTCATTTTTCATCCATCCATCCAGCCTGACGTTATCATTGGGAATGGGTCTGAGCTTGAAAAGGACAAATACAGCCGCCTATCGTCTCCCGGATGGTATTGCACATCATTGGATTGGGTGGGACTGCATCAGAAAAAAACTGCTCCCGGGGTTTCCCATCTCGGGCAAGCAGTATCTGTTACCACATTCACTGGGGAGGCTTGGAGCAGCTTTCGATTATGTGTTTTGGTGCTATAACGTTTGATCAATAAACGCGATCAATATTTGGAATAGCTATCAGGAATTGGATTCATCTTTTTGCAGAACATCTGATCTGATGTGAGGTAAGGACTCTATGTTACCAGTCTTGGGTTAATCGGATGTTTTTTTTCTCCGCCATCGCAGCGTGTGTGCGTAACGTTAGCCGTATCCACGGCATGGATAATCGGTTTTTCAGCCCCCTTCTCTAGCGTGCATAAGTACACATATAATACTATCGATAATCTAGCGTTTATTTGAAAACAATTCATAAATCAGCCGAAAAATTACAACATGTTTTGTGTATTCCAGTAAAGGGCTATTATCACGGAATTTCTCAGGATCTCAAACTATACTCGTATTCAAAACGGTATAAAACTGAAATGTACCAATGAAAAAACAATCCGTTTGGTACATGTTGACTGCAAGCAAGTCATTGATAAGCGAGGGGTGTTTTAGACCCATAGCCATAATTTAAGATATAGTTTAGGCGTTCGCAAATGTCCCCGTCCTCCCATTGACTTCCTTATTGGCATGCTAGCCCTAATATGGTCAAAGGGGCGTGGCTCTGAATGAGTTAATACTGCGTTTATAAAACCATGGGGTTCACACCTGTGTTTCTTTTGGGTGTCCACACGATGAGATAATAGTGAACCCTTTTGAGATGTACAATCACCTGATGAGATAATAGTGAACCCTTTGAGATGTACAATCACATCATGAGAGAATAGTGTACCTTTTGAGAAGTACAATTGCACGATGAGAGAATAGTGTGCCTTTTTGAGATGTACAATCACACGATGAGAGAATAGTGTGCCTTTTGAGCCATCACACAATGATCACGGTACATCAACTGGCTGCCCTGGACTCATAAAATCGCGATTTGGAGGTTCCTCTCCTATCGGCTGCCCCGTTACCAACAATGTCTGCCCTACATTTTCAATAGCCTAGAGAAAGCTTGCCTTGCCTGTGGGGGCAGCGTGAACTAAAGGTTAGAGAAGCGGGTTTGTGACCAGAAGGTCGCCGGTTCGATCCCCCGGACCGGCAGGAAAAATCTGAGCTGGGGAAGTGAATGAATAACTCTCTCCAAATACCCTTAACACTAGGGATGCACCGATATGAAAATGTGCGGCCAATACCGATTGTTCAAATAACACAATCGGTCGATACCGATATTTGTGCCCTGGCAAAAAATAAATAAATAAATAAAATTCAACAACAAAAATAATTTTATATATATTTTTGTATGCATCTATTCATTCTGTTTAAACCAATGGGGTTTTTCTTCACAGTTGCAGATAACTATTAGGCTACACTAATATTATAGTATATGACTCATAATTAACACATTGACCGCCGGGGGTTGTGCCCATCTCATACCCCTCTCTGCCACCATTAAAAGCCTATGGAGATGTTTACCTTCTTTGCAGGGCTATAACTTTTTAAATTGTATTGCTATATTGACATTACTATGGCCCATTCAACATCGATTATCTTTTTTTTTATCTTTTTTTCTCATTTTAAATTTGTCTCCCATCCCAATTTCATATCATACAATTCAACCCTCCCCTGTCTCGAACGCTGTTTCTTGCCTCCCACAAGCCGGCTGCAATGTGGACTAAGTCATACATAGCACAAGTCCTCTCCGATACTCGAGGTAACAGCAGTCTCATCTTTTCACCTGTGCTGCGTGATCTTTCAGCGTCGGGTCTGCGCTTTGGAGGGGCGCCGCCCCCATCGCTTCCTCATTCTACTGCGCAGGCGCACCAACCGACCTGTAGGAGTCGCTGTCCACAACGCCCGATCCCCACCCATCAGTTTCCCACCCCCTAATACTGCCAATGTGTATTAGTACGGGCGACCAGCTAAACTGAAAGCAATGTGGAGCGCTGGGCTCGAACAGGCGAACCCAGCATCTCCAGTATTCGTGGTGAGCGCCTTGCCCACTGCACCACGTAGCTGCCCCAACATCGATTATCTATTGTTCAGGATGTGGGAACGTTATACTTTTTCATTCACAGGCCTGTACACTGCGATGATATGATCGCGAATCGCCCCTTTAATTGGCCGTTGCGATTGGTGAATATTATCTGGGGGCGGGCTTGCGAGTAGTGCTTTCAAGCCTTGCATTCGCATTTCACTCCTAAATTATCCAAGGCGTGTGAAGGGACCGAAACTAGAGGGCGCCGCTAGGGCTGGGCGATATGGCCTAAATATGATATCACGATATTTTCTGACCTTTCGGCGATACACATCACAATGTTTTTCTTTTTTACCCCAAACAATTCATTATGAGGCTTACCAAGACAGTATTCGAGTTTGCAAGCTAACATTAAAGACAAAATAAAATACCCATGCATTTAGCATTTTTATATTATATATTAGATTTAGATTAGATTAGATTATATATTGCATATATTTAGCAATGAGATATTATATGATTTAGATATGAAATATGATGAATTGAAAATGGGGGACCCTGATGTAAACAAGACTAAAGTCTTTCTCTGGTCTGCATCCCCTTAACAATTGTATGTATTGAGCTGTACTGTACCCATTCTGCAATATGTTAATAAAGTTTTAAATCAATCAATCAATAGCATTTTAGCATTTTTATGAAACTACTGTATATATGTATGTCTCTAAATGTTTTGATGAATTGAAAATGGAGGACCCTTATGTAAAAAAGCCGAAAGTCTTTTTCTGGTCTTCATCCTCCTGTACTGTATTGTACCCATTCTGCAACCTTTTAATAAAGTTTTCATTCATTCATTCTGACGGAAACATAATAATTTTGATTGACAGTCGAGTCTGCCAATTACGTCACAGCGCTTGCACCCGCCCTGCTGTTCTTAGCACCAATCGGCAAGCGCTATTAGTTTGACTTCCTGAATGGCCTGTGTGCTGAACAACAACAAAGCTACTAACGTTAGCTCCCCGCGGCCGTCGAGTAGGAGACCAGTGCTCCACAGGATGACTAAATGAGGCATAATGATTTTACTACAACGAATGTTATAATAAAAGCCTTTCCAACATCTGTCTGATTGAAAACTTTTTTAACAGACCGCGGAATGGGCATATCTCAGCACGGGCTGAGATATGAACGAGTAACGTGTGGACAGATTGACGCGACACAATCCTCTTGGGCAAAACATTACGATATCCACGATACGTTGAAAAAGTGTATCGTTAATGAACTGTACCCGATATTTATATAATATCGTCATCAGGGGAGGAAACTAACTTTTTGGCTTACCAGCCAACTGGCGAGTATCTGATTTTTTTTTACCAGCCAAACAGATTTTTTACCAGACAAAAAAAATCGCTAATTGTGATAATTACTTCTTTGTATGTCAAGCCGTGTCAATGTTGTGTATGCATCTGGGTAGGCACACTGTGCCTTTAAGACAGCACGGTGGTCTTACAACAGTGCTGTGAAGTACCGTCAAGTGTTGTGGTAACGTCAGTTGGGTTGGTGTGCTGTTGTGCACAGTGCACTGGTTGAGCTAGCCCCTTTCGTGACTGCGATGTGCAAGCCAGGGGCTTTTGAGCATGAAATAAAATGTCTAACCTTACGTCGTAGTCCGGTGCTTTTTTGGAAACATTATAGTCATAACAGATACACCTAGCTGGCTGCTTTGAGCACACAGGGCTAACGTTAGCTAGCAAGCAGCTATAGCTAAAACGCTAACTAGAAGCTAACCACTGTATACAGTTCCAGTAGACTAACATTACACCTCTGTGATTTAAATGTGTCCTTAGTAACTTATACTCGAGGGTTGTACTAGGGTTGGATGCAGTTCCCCGTTGGTCAGTCTGTCTGTTTTCCATCTTCTGCTGTGTTTAACGTTATCCGTTTGCGAGTGCTCCTGATGGCTAGCCTAGTACCGCGGGACTTTTATTATTATATGTCCGCGGGTTGGCCAGTACTGCGCAAACGTTTATTAAACATTATATGTCCGCGGGTGGTCTTGTGCAGTGCTCTCGTGGCACTGTCAACTAAAGCGAACACTCGGAAGACACGCACCGTTTGCCAGTGCAGTGATTGCAGAATGTTTTATTTTTTTGTATACTCGCCAGCAGGGGAGGAAACTAACTTTTTGGCTTACCAGCCAACTGGCGGGTATCCGATTTTTTTTACCAGCCAAACGTAAAAAATACTAGCATTTGGCCAGTAAAGTGGCCTAATTTCCTCCCCTGATCGTCATATCGCCCAGCCCTAGGCGCCGCCCGCCATTTCCGGGCAGTTTTTACGTTTGGCGCCTCCCACTTAGAGGACTGACCGCCGTGTGACGGCCAATCAAATGGTCATGTGAAAACCGAAAATCATGATCCAAATCTGAGCGGAGTTCTCACTCGCTGTCTGAGCACAGACACGCAGCGCATTGCTGCTCCTAAACCTCCACTACCTGTTTCTGTATGCTGCATGTAAACACACAGTCACCGTGACTGAGTCTAGTCAGAGAGACCTCCGTGAGCTGATGTTAGCTACTGTTACAAAATGACCCAGTCAACTATTCACTTTTAGTTTAATACATGAGGCATTGTGTAACGTTATCCAGCTGGCTAGCTCCCGACATAAACAACTGCAAGTGTCCAGTTACATCGCATGAGGGCTGCAGCGCTGCTGACTAGGGTCCAGGTGCAGGGCAGGAGAATCCTTTCATGCTGAATGTAAGAGTTTAGGGTCCAGCTGCAGCTCCGGAGAATCCTGGCCGTAGCTGGAGGCTACTCGAGTACACACAGACAGTGGAGCTGGTTGCATATAGCGAGCATTTTGACTTGTTGCGTGGTGGCGATGTCTCGCAGATAATACAACTACAAGTATGATTATATAATTATATAAAAACAATCGATATATATATAGGGGAGCTCCAGTAGCTCACCACGTACCGCGAGCGCTATTTCAGCGCCGTGGACAACCGTGCTCGTCACAATCGATATAAATAATGGTAAATTGTTATTTAAAAATGTGCCCCTAAAAAATATTTTTTGCCCCTAAATTTCTCATTTAGGGGCAAGTGTGCCCCTAGTGAAAAAGCTTAGCGTACAGCCCTGATTCATACATTGTTGTGTTACTACCTTCGAGAATATAAGTATGTTTTTAATCTTTTCTGCTGTAATTCTAAAAACGCTAGTTATAGGCCCAAACGCATATGATGGATTATCGATTGGCTTTTGTTCCTATACACGCTATATTAAAAAATTCAAATGCATATGATCGGTATACATTCCTTGATTGTCCGTAACGGCTTTCTTTAGTACGACATCATACGTTGATCAGATGGATTGCAATGAAATACATGGACAATCGAGCTGGAATTAATGTTAGATTCCTCTTACCTGTGGCCGATGAGTGGAGAAAAAATATTCCAATTATTTGATTTCGATCTGCTAGATCCATTTTCCGTTTGTACGACGCAATAAACGCCAAGAGCATATTGATTCTTGCATCTCGAAAGCGATCCAATGCACTCGAGTGTTTGTCTGGATCCACATAACAAGATAGCTCTGCCGGAACATGTTCCCCGATGCACAGAGCGCCACATCCGGTTTAGAGTGGAGTGCAACTCGCCCGAAATCCACCAGGCGGCGGTATTGAGGCATGGCAATATCAGAGTCCAGAGGCTCCCACAGCTTTGCTGGATGAATTATGAATGCCAATAGCGAATAAAGGAAATAACGATCATGAAAACGATCTCGTTGTTGGCGTTATTAGATTGGCGGGCAATAACGAGTAAACTCGTTCTTGGCCAGGAATATGTTAAAGAAAGTTGATTTAATCAAATAAAAATACTAATTTAATCACTATTAAAATTGAGGATTTAGTTTGAGGATATATAATAATAAAAATAATTGATAATTATCGGCCACTGTCATCGGTAAATGTGATCTTATAGGCCGATACACGACCGATATATCGGTGCACCCCTACTTAACACCAACCGCTGAAGTGCCCTTGAGCAAGGCACTAAACCACCAACTGCTCCATTGGAGTTGCTCAGTGGCCAACAGTGTCAGACTGTGGTTGTACTGGGCAGCTCCCAGGTGTGAATGTGAAGCAGGGCGTAGCTGAAAAAGAGCATCCGTGATCACCGAACCTACCCTGGTTAAATAAATAAGAATTTATTAATTAATCGTGAGTTATACATGTTTTTCATTGCATGCATGCTTCTTTGGAGACCTATTTCAGAACACACTGCTTCTATTCTATCCGACTCGGGAAGACGGCATCACAGCGTTCTGTCTGAACGCACACACTTATACCGTCTTGCTAGGTTCAGTGTGGACAACCCAAAGCCAGCAGATCCTTGGACTGCTGCCAACTTGCCTACAGGTGTACATTCTCCAAAAAAGTATGGGCAGTTATGGTCTTTGTTCCCAGGGCTTATTTTTACTAACTGTCCCTCGGGTCCGTACTGAACTGGGAAAAAGGGCGTTCAGGTATGCAGCTACCTTCACCTGGATTCGGCTACAAAACCACCTGAATTTGCATAAGCTGGTCTCACTGGTTGCTTTTAAACACTTCTAAGTGATATGGAATCCAGCACATCTGGCTGCAGATGTTTTGAATGACTATGAATGGTTCTGTGAATTGTCCTTGTGCTGCTGCCTATTTTGGCCAGGACGCACTTGTAAAATAGATTTTTAATCTCAGAGATTTTTCTGGTTAAATAAAAGATTTAATATTGCGGTATAATGCTGCGAAGTCTGTGTGAAAAGGGCTCCAGACTCTGCCTGTCCTCCATAGACACTAGTGGACTGTGTGTTTGACTCCTGACAACAGATCCAGGTGCAGCACCCTGCAGCCAAGTCCATGATTGAGATCAGCCGTACCCAGGATGAAGAGGTTGGAGACGGGACGACATCAGTCATCATTCTGGGTAAGAAATTGTTGAATAAAAAAATATTCAAACTTGATTGGGATCAAAGTATATGACTTGGGCTCCTGGACCAAGTTATTTTGAAGAAAACACTTGGGTCAAATAGAATCTGTCGCAAAAAGTGTGCTCCACGAAAGTTCTCTCTATGACCGTCTTAGTCTTCTATGATGCAGTCACATAGACTCACATTTGGATGAAAAAAATCGTTGGTCTTTGCCTTGTAGTCTGCATCTCTCTCACTCCTCTTCACTGTTATTTTTTATTTTTTTCCTCTAACTGTCCTCACTTTATTCCCTTGATTATCTCTCCCTCTCTGCCTGTCTCTGTGTCACTCCCTCTGTCTCCTTCCCTCTCATCTCTCCTTGTGTGTCTGTCTAGCTGGTGAGATGTTGTCTGTAGCAGAGCAGTTCTTGGCGCAGCAGATGCATCCTACAGTCATCATCAGTGCCTACAGACAGGCCCTGGAAGACATGCTCAGTGCACTCAAAGACATCAGGTACACACACTTTCTTCTCTCTCTCTCTCTTGCATGTACACACACTCACAGTAACTGCAATCAACAGTTATTGATTGCAATTGGTTCTCATAGTTACTATAGACAAACGAACATTCTAGAACGGACCACTTGTCATTTCTACGTAGCTGTTAATATTAGCCAACACTGCAGCGGTTTCAAGCTGTTACCCTGGCAACGCAGCTGACCTATCTCAAACCCCGCCCTCTTTTCTTGATCCTTTCAAGAAAAGGGAAGGGAAGCAACAGTCGTAATTGGAGGATCAAGAAAAGAGGGCCGGGTTTGAGATGGTTCCATTCCACCGAAACCGGACTTCAGGCTGTATACTAGACTTCAAGCAAAGCTACTAGGCTGCAGGCAGTATACTAGACTTCAAGCAAAGCTACTAGGCTGCAGGCAGTATACTAGACTTCAAGCAAAGCTACTGGGCTGCAGGCAGTATACTAGACTTCAGGCAAAGCTACTAGGCTGCAGGCAGTATACTAGACTTCAGGCAAAGCTACTAGGCTGCAGGCAGTATACTAGACTTCAGGCAAAGCTACTAGGCTGCAGGCAGTATACTAGACTTCTGGGCTACTAGGCTGCAGGCAGTATACTAGACCAGGCAAAGCTACTAGACTCACAAAGTCTGTTCTAAGTGTAAGCTTAGAGTGAGATTGGGAAGTGTTTCCCATAATTATTCTTCCCCTCTTCAGGGCGTCAGTCAGTTTAACCCTAACCCATCAGAAGATGGGAAATAAGTATTTCCCAAACTGGAGTGTTTCTTTTTAATATTCTGTATAACTAAAACACACCTCTCTTCCCCTCCTTCTCTCTTCCTCTTCCACTCTCTTCTCACCCTCCTCAGCACCCCAGTGGACGCTAATGACCGCACCGTGATGCTGAAGATCATTAACTCTGCCATCAACACCAAGGCTCTGTCCCGCTGGTCTGACATGGCCTGTGGCATCGCTCTGGACGCCGTCAAAACGGTGGAGCTGGAAGAGAACGGACGCAAGGAGATCGACATCAAGAAGTATGCCAAAGTGGAGAAGGTTAGTGTGCGGGCGACTTTGTTACTATGCAAGGGTGAAATATACGTCTGGACAGTGTGATGAGTGTGTTTTACAAGATGAACATAATTAGCCATCCATCCACTAGGCTTGGGCGGTATCATTTTTTTCATACCTTGATTACCTAATACCCCGGTATACGGTATATGACTGACTGTATGACTTTCATTTTCATCAGCGGGGGGGGGGGGGGGGGGGGGGTGGCATCCTAGTGCTAACGTTAGCTCTCAGAATGGTAGCAGTTCGCCCGCAGCATCCTAGTGCTAACGTTAGCTCTCAGAATGGTAGCAGTTCGCCCGCAGCATACTAGTGCTAACGTTAGCTCTCAGAATGGTAGCAGTTCGCCCGCAGCATCCTACACACACTCTCGTTACCACAACGCTTTACGATATTTTCACAGCACTCACTACATTACCGTAAAGCGTGAACACCGTTGTGATCATACACAACAGTTAGCTCTCAGATTAGCCAGTTAGCTAGCAGCAACGGTAAGCGTGTCTCATTTAATTTCCACCACTGAAGCAGGGTTTCCCCTCCTCCTGTGTGTAGACAACCAGTTCTGCGTGGCTCGCTCCACTAGTGAGGACTGGTCTCGCCCTCTGCTGGCGCGTGTGTGCACTACAACAAAACTCCGTTTTGACGGTATTGATTTTTTTTTTTAATCTTTTTCCCCCTCCATTTTCCTCCGATTTTCTCCCATCCCAATGTTAGTCGTATGCCAATTCCCAATCCCTTCCTGGTCGCTGCGCACTTACCCCCCACAGTCAGATCATCTGGGAGAGTGGAGGCTACCACGTGCTTCCTCCGACACACGTCCAGCCAATCACCGCTTCTTTTCACCTGGCAGCGCGGATTCTCATTGAGAGGGCGTAGCGTGTGGGAGGATCACACTATCCCACTCGGGTCCTATCCGCGCTTAGCAGGCGCCCCGACCGAACTGTAGGAGTTGCTGTTTACAACGACCCGGACCCACCCCGCCAGCTTCTCCCACCCTCTAATACAGCCAATTGTATTAGTGTGAACGGTAGGGCTGGGCGATAAAACGATAACGATAACTATCGCGATAAATTATTTCCTCGAAATAAACATGAAACGTGGTCGCAAAGTTTCGATATATCGATTTTCCAAGCTTGGTTCCGTTCAGCCTCGGCTCAGCACACTCACTAACAACAACCAACCTTACGTGATGACGTGCTACGCACAACAGCTAACAACCAATCAGTGAAGGAGATGGCCGAGATCGACGGAGACCCGGAAGGAGACCCAGAGCGGTAGGACTCGCTCAACAACAAGGCTTGCTAGGCTAATTAGCTTGCACGGCATTGTTTTATATATTTACGTGCCGAGTATGTGTGTGTGGTGAATTCTGAGGCCACGTTTATAGTAGTGGGGGTATACAGTGGAAGTCGTTTCAATATATTGTGGCGGAAGAGAGTATTTTAGTGTCATATTTATTGTCATGAGATACTCCGCTTGTCGGCTAACTGCTAACGTGCGAGGACTGATGACGTCATCAACTCGACTTGAGACATTCGCAGCAGCATATTAGAAGTTAATTAAACTTGACAGACATTATATCGACGATAATTATTGATATCGAATTATATGAAAATAATTGTATAATTTTATCGCGATAACGTTTTTGGTCATATCGCCCAGCCCTAGTGAACGGCCAGCCAAGCTGGTGACAACCCCGGAGCTGTGAGCTGGATTCGAACAGGCGGGGTTGGTGACGAACGCAATCTCCGCTAGGCCACCTAACCGCCCTGACGGTATTGATTTTCAATACCGTCGGGATTTCTAAATACCCGGGTATACCGTCATACCGCCCAAGCCTACCATCCACCCACCCACAGACGAGACATACTGTGGATCAGGGGTTCTCAAACCTTTCTGCTGCCAAGGCTCCCCTGTGTCCAATAAAATATTCCAGGGCCCCCCTACATACGATAAAGACATTTCCCCCCCCTGTATTTTTTGCTACAATGATGATAAAAGTGCTTGCTTTCAAAGTAACGTTTATTTAAGTGCTTAGTACTGTTGACATTACACTGCTTGTAGTAGTAAATCAAATGGCATATTTGGATAAGTGACTATTTCTAAAAAAATTAAAAAAAGAGAATCATTTAAAAACATAAAATTACAGAAAATGAACACTAATATGCGGCGTTTAGTGGTGTCATTTGACATACCTGTACCCCTCCCCCACTGCTGCTATGACACCTGCATTTCCCCAAGAGGATCAATAAAGGAATGTCTTCCACTGAGTGTGTGGTATTTCTTCCTATTTGAATCTCGCTGCCAGTACCAGCATCTAAATAAGACTCAGGCGTGCGTTTACCTGTCCTCTTGTTGAGGCGTTTACCTGTCCTCTTGTTGTCCCCCAGGTCCCAGGCGTTTACCTGTCCTCTTGTTGTCCCCCAGGTCCCAGGCGTTTACCTGTCCTCTTGTTGTCCCCCAGGTCCCAGGCGTTTACCTGTCCTCTTGTTGTCCCCCAGGTCCCAGGCGTTTACCTGTCCTCTTGTTGTCCCCCAGGTCCCAGGCGGCATCATCGAGGACTCATATGTGCTGAAGGGAGTGATGGTGAATAAAGACGTGACCCACCCCAGGATGAGAAGGATGATCAAGAACCCTAGAATCATCCTGCTGGACTGTTCTCTGGAGTACAAGAAGGGAGAGAGCCAGGTACACGCACGCATACAGACAGACACACACACTAATGCCCTGGTACTGATGCCTGGGCTTTGGGTATCGGCCGATAACGTGTACCAATCCATTACTTTTAATGAATGGTATAGACTTGGACTGTTATGTTGGGGTCGTTGGCCAAAAATGATTGAGATGTAATACATTTTTGTCCATTAGAGGGAGTTAACGTGTCAAATGCAACAAATCAAGTTACTTTACTTTTTAGTATCTGGGAATTTATCCGATATTCAATGTTAGCCTTGTATTGGATCGATATCACATACCGGGTACATACATGGTGTTCTCTAGAATACAAGAAAGGAGAGAGTCACATATACAGGCTTATACTGATCCTCTCTCCGCCACGCAGTCGGTCCCTTTTACCGTCTTGAATTTCATCTTCACTGACACACTCTCATAATACACCTCTGTGTTCATCTTTTCCAGACAGACATTGAGATCACCCGTGAGGAAGACTTTGCCAAGATCCTTCAGATGGAGGAAGATTACATCCAGCAGATCTGTGAAGACATTATCAGACTGAAGCCTGACCTGATCTTTACGGAGAAAGGCGTCTCGGGTATATAATATATATGAGATATATGGATGGATTGATATAATATATAATTTATATAGATTGATGTAATATATGAGATAGATGTTACCGTAAAAGGCATCTCCGATACTTAAATATAAAGATGGATGGATGTACAGACGGATCCGTTAGATGGATACAATAGACACCCAGCCAATGTTTCTTGGTCTCAAAGATTCCCTTGTTTTGTAGTCAACCCGCATCGCTCAACCCGCCATGCTCCTCTCTAATAGATCTGGCCCAGCACTACCTGATGAAGGCTAATATCACAGCTATCCGCCGTGTCAGGAAGACTGACAACAACCGCATCGCCAGGTAACCCACACAGACCACAGACGTGTATAACCCACACAGACCACAGACGTGTATAACCCACACAGACCACAGACAGGTATAACTCACACAGACCACAGACGTGTATAACTCACACAGACCACAGACGTGTATAACCCACACAGACCACAGACAGGTATAACTCACACAGACCACAGACTTGTATAACCCACACAGACCACAGACAGGTATAACTCACACAGACCACAGACTTGTATAACCCACACAGACCACAGACGTGTATAACCCACACAGACCACAGACAGGTATAACCCACACAGACCACAGACGTGTATAACTCACACAGACCACAGACGTGTATAACCCACACAGACCACAGACGTGTATAACCCACACAGACCACAGACTGGTATAACCCACACAGACCACAGACTTGTATAACCCACACAGACCACAGACGTGTATAACTCACACAGACCACAGACGTGTATAACCCACACAGACCACAGACGTGTATAACTCACACAGACCACAGACTTGTATAACCCACACAGACCACAGACGTGTATAACCCACACAGACCACAGACGTGTATAACCCACACAGACCACAGACGTGTATAACTCACACAGACCACAGACGTGTATAACCCACACAGACTAGACAGGTATAACCCACACAGACCACAGACGTGTATAACCCACACAGACCACAGACGAGTATAACTCACACAGACCACAGACGTGTATAACCCACACAGACCACAGACAGGTATAACTCACACAGACCACAGACGAGTATAACCCACACAGACCACAGACGTGTATAACCCACACAGACCACAGACGTGTATAACCCACACAGACCACAGACGTGTATAACCCACACAGACCACAGACAGGTATAACTCACACAGACCACAGACGTGTATAACTCACACAGACCACAGACGTGTATAACTCACACAGACCACAGACGTGTATAATTCACACAGACCACAGACGTGTATAACTCACACAGACCACAGACGTGTATAACTCACACAGACCACAGACGAGTATAACCCAGGGCAGGGCTACTAGGCTTTAGGCAGTATACCAGACTTCGTGTAGGGCTACTAGGCTTTAGCGATACTAGGCTGCAGGCAGTATACTAGGCTGCAGGCAGTATACTAGGCTGCAGGCAGTATACTAAGCTGCAGGCAGTATACTAGGCTGCAGGCAGTATACTAGGCTGCAGGCAGTATACTAGGCTGCAGGCAGTATACTAGGCTGCAGGCAGTATACTAAGCTTCAGGCAGTATACTAGGCTGCAGGCAGTATACTAAGCTTCATGCAGTATACTAGGCTGCAGGCAGTATACTAAGCTTCAGGCAGTATACTAGGCTGCAGGCAGTATACTAAGCTTCAGGCAGTATACTAGGCTGCAGGCAGTATACTAAGCTTCAGGCAGTATACTAGGCTGCAGGCAGTATACTAGGCTGCAGGCAGTATACTAAGCTGCAGGCAGTATACTAAGCTTCAGGCAGTATACTAAGCTTCAGGCAGTATACTAGGCTGCAGGCAGTATACTAAGCTTCAGGCAGTATACTAGGCTGCAGGCAGTATACTAGGCTGCAGGCAGTATACTAAGCTTCAGGCAGTATACTAAGCTGCAGGCAGTATACTAGGCTGCAGGCAGTATACTAGGCTGCAGGCAGTATACTAGGCTGCAGGCAGTATACTAAGCTTCAGGCAGTATACTAGGCTCCAGGCAGTATACTAGACTTCAAGCAAAGCTTCAGGGCTTCAGGGCTACTAGACTCTCAAAGTCTGTTCTAAGTGTTCTAAGTCTGTTCTAATGTTTCCCATCATTCTTCTTCCTCTCTTCAGGGCGTGTGGCGCTCGTATTGCCAGCCGTACAGATGAGCTTCGCGAGGAAGACGTTGGAACCGGCGCAGGCCTGTTCGAAATAAAGAAGATAGGAGATGAATATTTCACCTTCGTCACAGAGTGTAAAGACCCCAAAGCCTGCACTATCCTCCTCAGAGGGGCCAGCAAGGAGATCCTGGCGGTAAGATGCTGTTGCTGTTACGAATGCCATCTCTTAGTTGATTAATCGGTTGCTTTGGTCTTAATCGACCAAGACTTTGTTAGTAGTTTTATTTTCCATGCTGAATGAGTCGCATGCACATCTCTGGTAAGCACTTGAATCTGACACCCTGTCTCCTCCCCTCACAGGAAGTGGAGCGTAACCTCCAGGACGCCATGCAGGTGTGCCGCAACGTCCTCTTGGACCCCAGTCTGCTGCCGGGGGGCGGAGCCACCGAGATGGCCGTGTCCAAGCGCCTGGTGGAGCGCTCTAAGTCCATGACGGGGGTGGAGCAGTGGCCCTACAGAGCCGTGGCCGAGGCCCTCGAGGTCATCCCTAGGACCCTCATCCAGAACTGTGGAGCATCTACCATCAGAGTCCTCACATCACTGAGGGTAAGACACTTCTACAGGGTTCGCACAAGGTCCTTGAAGTGCTTAAAGTGCTTGATTTTTTTTAGGAAAAAAAGGTCAAGGCCTGGAATTCCTTAAACAGCACAAATGTTTACACGGTGCTTAAGAAGTCCTTGAAATTCAAATCAACTATTCGCATTGAAAGTTTTGTTCATCCATGATAAAATTGTCCTGAATCAAGAAATAGAATTTTATTATTTAAAGTTTAACTAATTGTCAGATTGTTTTTAAGCCATAAATATTTGTATTAAATACAGTATTCTATACAAAAAACTGCTTCTAAAAGTGAATTGTATCCTTTTAAATGCCCTTTTAAAATGAAATATACTGCTGGGAAAAGTACATGAAAGTCCTTGAATTTCTGTGGGAATCCTGCTTCTACTATCACATCACTGAGGGTAAGACACTTCTATCACATCACTGAGGCTAAGACACTTCTATCGGATAGCTTAGAGTAAGACCCTTCTATCACATCACTGAGGGTAAGACACTTCTACTATCACATCACTGAGGGTAAGACACTTCTACTATCACATCACTGAGGGTAAGACACTTCTATCAGATAGCTTAGAGTAAGACCCTTCTATCACATCACTGAGGGTAAGACTTCTATCACATCATTGAGGGTAAGACACTTCTATCAGATCGCTTAGAGCAGGGGTCTCAAACTCGCGGCCCGTTGGATGATATTTTGCGGCCCCCTACTTGACATCAAAATTTAGTGTTAGTGCGGCCCCGCACGCAACTTTTTGCAGAGTCATTGCGCGAGTTGGAAGTTTTATTTATTTTATCACTTGTAGGCTACCATAGCGCAGGCTCATGACGGCAACGTTACGTTAGTGACTTGGTTGAAACGTGATTCCGGAGTGATGCCAAGTAAAGTGGAAGGAAAATATATCCTGTCGCCCAGTGCGTATGGCAGGCATCCTCAAAATTCTCCGCTATCTCCTCTGCAAGCACTGCTCCACTGTCTTGTGTCTGTCTACTCTGGTCCAATCACATTTAGCGTCCCGTCAGCGTCCCCCCCCCCACCACCCACAGTCTGCGAATCAGAGGCAGAGTAGGGCGGGTCTTCACGGAATGCGTGTCGTCTCTTTCAACGGTTCAAGTCAGAGCGAGAGTTGACAGCGCATCTACTGGTAGTCTAATCTGCAGGTACTGTAGCTAGTAACCTCGTTCCCAGTTTTATCTCTGAGATAAATGTAGCTAGTAGCCTAGTTTCGCCAGCAGGCAGCTAGTAGAAAATGTGGCATGTTCAATGATGGCCAGTAAAAGAAAAGTCGACAGTGAAAATCGCTGCAATTCGAAGGTGAATGGACTGGAAAATATGTGTGCATCCTCCCAGCACCAAACCAATGTGCCTAACATGCCAAGAAACGGTAGCTCTTGTGAAGAGTGGCAATTTGAAACGCCACTACGAAACAAATGTTATTTTGATGCAACCTTTCCTCAAAATTCAGTGCTAAGAACCACAAAAATAAATGGAATGAAATCATCATATCAAGCTGCAAGCAGAATTATTGTTAAATCTGTCACAACGAGAAAAAGCAACAAAGTCCTCACTCGGTGGCATGGGTTTTGGCTAAACACAAGAAGCCATTCTCTGATGCATACATAATAAAATAATGTATGACTGAAGTGATGGAGACCATGTTTGAAGGCAAACAAAAGCAAATCCCACTCAGATCGCACAGCAACCAGAATAACTGAAATACTGGCTGGTAATTTGATTAAACAGCTTTGTGATAGAATTAAAAAAAATGCACAGTGCATTTCCATAGCTGTGGATGAGTCCACTGACACCACTGAGAAGCCTATGTTCTGAAGAACTGTTCATGTTCTGAAATGTTATTGCTAAAGATTGAGAAGATTGGATCAGTTGTACTTTTTTTTTGAGTACTTGAACCCCCTTTTTTTGTGGAATATTTGATGCGGCCCAGCCTCACCCAGACTACCTCCAGCGGCCCCCAGGTAAATTGAGTTTGAGACCCCTGGCTTAGAGTAAGACCCTTCTATCACATCACTGAGGGTAAGACACTACTATCAGATCACTGAGGGTAAGACACTACTATCGGATCACTGAGGGTAAGACGCTACTATCAGATCACTAAGGGTAAGACACTACTATCAGAGCACTGAGGGTAAGACGCTACTATCGGAGCACTGAGGGTAAGACACTACTATCGGATCACTGAGGGTAAGACGCTACTATCGGATCACTGAGGGTAAGACACTACTATCAGATCACTGAGGGTAAGACACTTATATCAGATCACTGAGGGTAAGACACTTATATCAGATCACAGAGTAAGACAACTATCGGATCACAGAGTAAGACACTACTATCAGATCACAGAGTAATACACTTCCATCAGGTCATTGAAGGTAAGACACTGCTACTATCAGCGTACTAACATCACTGAAGGAAAGACGCTTCAGTATTCCATGTCACTTGCTGCTACTGATACTAATGGAGAGTTTCTCTGTCTTCAGGCCAAACACACCCAGGAGAACAGCACCAACTGGGGTGTGAACGGAGAGACTGGTACCCTGGCCGACATGACTGATCTGGGGATCTGTGAGCCTCTGGCTGTCAAGGCTCAGACATACAAGACAGCAGTAGAGGTGAGAACTCTTACCATCACTCTCTCTATGACCCTGTTCACACCTGGCATTAACCACATAACGTGCACCGGGACGTATACGTGCTCACGAGCACTTGCGCGCACAACTTTGCGAGCGTCTAGCGGCTCGGGGCTGCATTTTTTTGCTGAATATATAATATACAGTTCGAAAGATCTATTTGTTGCTGTTCGAACGCCACCTCAATCGACCAAATGTATGCCTCGGACGGTTCTTGAGTTGCATGACGAAATGTCATGCAAGCCTCTTTTTACGTGCCGCACGTCAGATGACCACCCCGGACTCCAGACGCTCCAGAACTGCCAATCATCCGCTGATGGCGAAAATAATTGGTCAGCGTTGTAGCCAACGAGTGTACGTTTCCAACGATGCGAATAACGAGGGGTGCGAATAAACGAACTAGGTGAAAGTTGACTAGCGTAAAGATTCAGACTTTAGAACACAAGGTGGTGGATGAGGAAATGGATTTTGGAAAGCCTTTTTTTTTTTTTTGTAGTATTTTACTCTGATGTCTCTCAAAGACCTCTGATGTCTCTCAAAGACCCATTTATGAACAGATTTTTATAAAGTTTGGACATGTACTACATAAGACTTCAGACGGAAGCGCTGTGTTTTCCGGCTTATACTATGCTGGAATATGGAATCTTGCTACTACTACAGAAAAATGTGAGTACACAAGTTCAGACCTCCGTTACTCTATTTCATTAGCACTAAAAGTGATTTTCCTTTTTTGCATTAGTAGCTTCAGAATGTTATCTTTCAAAAGAGACCAGGATCATGCATGTGCTATAAGCATGAAGCTAAGCAAAAAAAGTATGCAGTCCTCAACTTCAAGTAATTTTTTTTTTTTCTTTTTTTTGGGCCACTTTTCTGGGTGCCTGTTGACGCCACGGGTATTAGACGGGCCCACTCTATAAGGCCATCTTATCATAACAAGTATTCATTGTGCGTGAGGCTGTTTGTAGAGCTAAATCTATACTTTATATTATTGCTATCTGTCCATTCTCATTGTCAATTGACACACATTTTTTCATCAATACGTTCCCATTTTATAGCCTCGTGAATATACGCGTTATATGGGATTGGTCTGGTATATTTCCTGGAACGTGAGATATAAGGCGCTAAGCGCTAATCTGGCCGGTAATGCACTTTTCCGAATTCCAAGAGTAGGGTAATTCTGCAGTGTCGCTCGACGCTCGGTGACATTGAGTAGGTTATTAAAATTGAATAAATGCCAAAACAACCTTAACACGGACATGTCCGTGGTTGGCCCTCAACCGTTGGATCCGAAACACGGACATGTCCGTGGTTGGCCGGGAGTGTGTTAAGAGTTTTGCTTGTGTCTGGCGTCATCCCATCACACGTGGACGGCTTTAACTACAGGCTGCACCCAAATAGGGTTGGGTACCGTTCACATTTGAACCGGTACCTTTGAATCGATACCGGTACCCAACGGTACCTTTTTCTTTCTGTACTTTAGTCTCAAAAAATTTAATCTACCTCAGTTGTAAAAAATTATCCAAACTTCAAATTATTTATTATCATTATTATTTATTTAGAACAATATGTTCATATGTGTGTGTATTAGGGCTGTCCCCGACTAAGGATTTGGATGGTCGACTAGGATTGGCCAAAATTTGCCGTTAGTCGACTATTGGTCGACTTAAAAAAAAGGTATAAAGTTTTTTTTTTTTTTTTTTTTTTTTTTGCTGTGGGGGGTGCTTAATGTCTGAAGGAGTCGACTGAAGGCTTCTTGTCGTCTGCAAAAGCATGCAATTGGTCCACTGATGGATACATCTTGATATTTGTCTAGTCTAGTGTGTTCATTAGATGGGTGAAATCCTCTTTCAGTGCCTCTGTGCCTGTTTACATAGGCAGTTAGCCTCTCGTATGCGTGCCATTAGCGTTAGCCACGCTTCTAGGCCTATTTTCTTTTGGAAAGAATGATAAAAAAAAAAATATATATAATACGTTTATTTTTTTATTTTTTATATATATATATATTATATTCGACTAAGAGGTTGGCCAGTCGACTACGGCCCCTTTCGACCTATTAGTCGACTAATCGATTAATAGGGGTCAGCCCTAGTGTGTATATGTATATACACACGCATCTTTAAATAAAATATTATGTTTTACAAAATAAGTATAAAATGATTAAACAAACGGCAGCAATGAACTATTCTGCGGAACTAAAAGGTACACATCTATATATTTAAATAAATATACCTGAAGATGCTGAACAACTGCTTTGTTGTTGTTGAATCAAGTAAAATCCTAGGCGAGTGTGTATTGTGCGCGTGAACGTTGACACGAACGTGTGGCACACTCCATAGGTTTTGTTTAGCGGTAAACGTTGACGTCATCAGACTTATGACATTTAGAAATGTGGCACCGGTGGGTCTCACGTGAATCGGTACTCTGTAGTACCGACGTGATTCGGTCGATACCCTTAAAAGTACCGGATTCGGTACCCATCCCTGCACCCAAGACACATGGAGGACGCATCGAGACCACCACCACTACCACGTTCAGGGGTGGCCTTGGACACATTTGACTGCATTTGTATTACAGTGTGTCCCTGACCTATACAGGCTATGTTAGGGCTGCCACTTTTCCCAAAAATCGTGTTTGAATGAATCCAAAGTAAAGAGATTTTACATCGTTTTTTTTATATAATTAGAATCTTATACTATAATGTGCTCTTGCAGCTGCCCTTCAGCAGCCCCATGCCTTTTCATAACCACAATTATTGATTGAAATATCAACCTGTACGCTCACAGCGTTGTACTGAATTAATCTTAGGCGCAATGCTCGTGGAGAATGTGATATAGGCCTGATTTTCATAATTTGATTTCCGATCACAAGTGGCTCACTCACTCGCGTGTGAGGAGATTCATTCTGATGCCAGGTGTGAACTGAGATCCATCTCAACTGGATCTGGACACAATCTGGATCCATCAGGATACAAAATACAGGTCTGAACTGGGCCTATCGCTCAGTCTATCTTTAATATCTGTCTCTCTCACTCCGTCTCAGTCTGTAATCTTAATGAAAGTTGAACAATATTAAAATGTTGATGCACTACATTGTACAGACCTCAATATGGACTTCTCAGGAGGACATTTGTCATCAGAGGGCAGTAAAATGAAGTGGACACAATGAAGATGGAAAAACTAGACACTCACTTCCTTTTCTCTCCTGCAGACGGCCATCCTGTTGCTTCGTATCGACGACATCGTCTCCGGCCACAAGAAGAAGGGAGACGACCAGGCGGGAGGCCAGGGGCCGGAATAGAGGAGAAGAGTGGCGATGGGAGAGGAGGGACGGAGGGAGGCTGTGCAGTTCACATAGCATTGTTTTCAGTTCTCGTGTGCGTATTGTCCTGCACTTGGTGTCATTGGCCAAATCCTTTTTTTTTTTTCTTTTTTTTTACCAATAACTTCAACTGCAGCAACTGTATGATATCATTATGTAACTTCTAAAGCACTGTATTAAGAAACATTAGCATTTTGCATGAGCAATTAATGTTGGATATGTGCTTTTTCCGCTCGTTTCAGGGATAGGGGCTTAATTTGATATACTCCCTCGTTTGCAATCAATATTCTTGTTTTTGTTGTCTGTTCTTGTTTTCTCATTGTCCTGATTGCATCCCTGGTGTATTTACACATGAAGTGTGATGTCAGTCACATGTGGACCACTACGGGTCTCTGCCGTTTGGCTCAAGATCAAGTATAGTAGAGGTGTGTTAGTTGTGACCGTTGGTTTGGAAGTTCGTTTTTCTTTTTACCCTGGCTTCATGTTATAACGCTCTCCTTCTGCAGTCTGAAAGGGTTGTGACTTAATCCACCTGTTCCCTCCATCATTCTCCCTCTCAGAGGCTGCGTTACCTGCTCTGTTGCTGAACTGAAATAAAAATTCAAAACTAAACTAACTTCATGGTGTTTGTCTTTTTATTAAAAAATAAATAAAATAAAAGCCAGATGCATAGGGCCGGCCTACAAAAGCAAGTGTTCCTAACTGACTTGACTCCTATTGTTGAAACATCAGACTTGTTTTTATAAAAAAAAAAAAAAAAAAGTATTGCTATTGTTGAGAAGACTGGTACATGGACTGCATTTATATAACTGCGCTTTTACAACATATGCCTGATGTTACGAAGGATCAGATTAAACCGAATATATATATTTACTACTTGATATATATTGCATAATATTTGTATATCGTCTGATATCCCTTGTGTATTCTTTGTACATATACACGGAATATCCCTTTACCTAGTACAGACCATAATATTTAGTTCTCCTATTGGACAGCGGTCCCTTAGGCGCCACTGCCATACCCCCAAGGTCTAGTTCAAAGTCACCGCCAAAGACATGCCTGGACATGAACGGCTCTGCGCAAGAATACGAGACAGGAATAAGGCTGGTACTAGTTTGTTCACCTAACGTATAAATACGGCGCAGGTGAATACAGAAGTTAGTTAACCTAGTTCGAGTTACCCAAGTGAAGCCTCACCCACGATACAACGTGCGGTGAAGTAGGGCCCGTTTGGCCCCAAATAGAGCATTGAGACCGCGTGCGAATTGATAGCTGAAGTATCAGAGTTTAACGCTGTACCGTCGAGTTCGACCTATTCTATTAATTCAGTAATAGTCTATTTATGTATAGTGTATCGTGCGGCTACCGTTCTACAGTGACCAGCATCACCAACGTTTCCTCGTACCAGCTAGTGTGCTTATCCAGGCTGGGCAGCTTACCCTGGCGCCTTCATCCGAGGAGCCCTAGACGAGGACCGTGTGGACATGTACACTGGATAACCTACCCGACGACTGCATAGCCCTTTTCGGCTGGATTATATTTGCTTTGGTCCTGTAGCTGATGGAGCAGAGAATCGTCTACACCCACAACTGTGTGGGATTTACCCTGTGAGGAGCAACGTCGAGCCCGCCTCTGAGACGCCTGAGGCTGGCTAGCTTTCTTCCATGCGGAGCTGCATGCCGGAGAATAGCTGTTATTCGTCTGCGGATCAAGAGATTATTGCACTGTCTCCTGTACCTGGAGTCTCCCTATTCTTCGTTGACCCAGACTTTCGTTACCGACAAATCCTCTACCCTTGCTGGCCTACAACCGGAGGGACCCTACTAGTATCTCCCGCTGCCCTACTAGTGTACCATAGATATAATTCCTAAGATACAGGTGGTATTCATTATCTCCTGCGTAATATTATAATGGACTTACGCTCTTGACTTACTCACGCACATTCTTCGCCTTACAAGCGCGACTCTAAGTAAAGTAATGTAATCTACTATTATTGCTGCTAATAAATATTATAACCAAGATTTGTGTGGAACCGTGTCATTGTGGAAGTGTTCATCTAATATACCTGTGTACTGTATGGCCAGTAGTAATGTACATAAGACAGTAGTGGTTTAATGATACCATACTTATTTAATACATTCAGGGAATTGTACCCCTCAGTTACACCTGACATTCACCCAATCACTCACATGACTGTGGAGGCGACCATGCAAGGTGCTCATCAATCAGGAGCAGTTGGGAGTTAAGTGTCTTGCTCAAGGACACTTCGACACGCTGCCGGGAGAAGCCAAAATAGAACCCGGGAACCTTCCGATTTACCAGACGACCTGAGCTACTGTCACCCCTGATGGTGGTGCATGATTTATCTATTACCATATAGAACTATTCTTCTAATGATTCTGTTTCTAACTTGCATTGATTGATTGATTTTTTTATTGTGGATTAGAGACATCCAAGGGATAAAAACATGATAAAATGCAAGCACTTATTTCCATCATGGTCCCTGGTATTAAAAACAGGACATACATCAACATAAAACATTAAGATACAATATGCATATACAGTTGAAGATAAAAGAATAATAAATAAAATATGCTACCCTCTCTTTCCTATGCTGATAGCCATGATCATAAATACTTTTTGAAGCCAGTTAATCCGGGGCCCTGTTTAATGCTGCTGGGCAGGCTGTTCCACAGTACTGCAGCTGAGTAAAGAATGGTCTGCTGGCCGTACGAAATGAGTTTGAATCTAAACGGAACTATGTTTGTGTCTCTACCTCTGGTTTCATGGCTATGATTGTTTTTTACATAGTTGAAGTAATTTTGAAGGTAGCTTGGCACCTCCCCTTTATTAATCTTATAGACTAGGCATAGTTTTATCATGGATACTCTTTTTTTCCCACCCTGAGCCACCCTATGCTGTTGAAGTGGGTACGAGTGGGGAGCTGCAGGACTATCCTAACTAGCTTGTTCTGGGCAGTTTGAAGTCTATTTTTCAAGTTTCTGGGGACACTGTCAACGCAGGACGCGTGTATCCTTTCCGCAACGGAATTCGGATTCCAGAGCGGTGGATAGGGGGGCTGGTCACGTGGGGGTCGCGGCCAATCGGAGGAAACCGAATTCCGTTGCGGAAAGGATACACGCTACCAGGACAAGCAAGCATGACACTGAACTAATGCCCCTGCAAGTGCTCTAGGAGCTTTCCCGTCCAGGTATTTTGAATTTCTTGCTAGGATTGTATTCTGTTAACCTTGGCTATTACTCAACATGCTTTCCCCTGAGAGTGTTTTCTAGATTAAGATACACCACTGATTTGGTACTGGTGACCACTGAGCTACCTAACTATCTTGAAACCTTCCTGTTTTTTTCTGTTTCCTTGTGGATTCTGTTTTTCCTAAATGGAGAGACAGTTGATTTTCTGAAAGCCACTGACTGACATTTCCTAACTCCATGCTAAGTCTGCTTTCAATAACCGCTTTGCTTTTATTTGACACCATGAGAGCCGAATCATCCGCGTAGAGCAGGAGATCACATGAGCAGGCTGACTGCATGTCATTTATATAAAGGAAGAACAAGGGCCCCAGCACACTTCCCTGAGGGACCCCGCAGTCCACCGTCCTCAGATCTGAAAGGACCCCTCCCACCTCTACACGTTGTTCCCTTCCCCTCAAGTATGAGCTGGCCCAGTTTGTGGCCATACCATTAAAACCTATCGCTGTTAACTTCCTTAAGAGGATAGTGTGGTCCACCGTGTCAAATGCCTTTTGTAGGTCTAACATCACCATGCCACAGAGATTTCCTCTGTCTCTTTCTTAATGTGATCTGTTAGAAACAAGACAGGTGTCTGTGGAGTGGGACTTTCTAAACCCTGATTGAAATTCATATAGCAAGTTATGGGATGTAATTGATCAATTTGTTCATATAATAATCTTTTTTTCTATGACCTTGGACATGACACATAAGATGGACACAGGCTGGTAGTTACCATGGTCCTGCTTGCTGCCTTTTTTGTAAAGCGGTATTACTCTGGCCAGCTTAAGCTCACTTGGAAACATTCCCGATTCTATGGAAAGATTCACAATATGCATTATACTGGGGGAAATAACCTGAGCTGCATCCCTAAGGAACCTAGCGAGCGCGGCCATGTTGTCTACTCCTGTAGCTTTAGTAGGGTTGAGCTCCAGAAGCTTTTTAAGCACAGTCTCCTCTGTCACTTTTTTTTTTTAAAGAAAAGGCATTTGTCTGTACCCCCTTTTTTGCATAGTGATCCTGGAGCTGACTGGTTGGACCAAGAGTTCCTCAATGTAGGCTGGAGCGAGACAATTGAGGGCTTTGTAGACTAACATCATGGTTTTGAATTTTATTATCTTCCTCACTGGGAGACAATGGAGAGAGACAATGACTGGTTAGATGTGTAGTACTCAGGATAATACACAGACCTTGTTGTGAGCAGTTTCATGTAGAAAATATTTAGAATTTTCCCACACAGACGATACCAAAACTAATGAACGTACTAGAAGTATATGGGACGCTTTCAGGTTATAAATTAAATATCCTGAAGACTCAAATTCTTACGTTCAACTACAACCCTCCCAACCATATTAGAGGGAAATATAATCTGAAATGGGATGTAGACTCACTAAAATACCTGGGTGTGAACCTGCCAAGGGATATCTCAAATATATTTTATCTCAACTACGGCCCTTTAAATGAAAAACTAAAGTCAGACATATTAAGATGGAGCCTCATCCCCTTCCTAAGTTTAACCTCCAGGGTGGACTCAATAAAGATGAACATTTTACCAAGACTACTATACCTGTTCCAGACACTCCCAGTGGAGATACCCACTAAGCAATTCATGGAATGGGATAGACTAATATTAAGATTCCTCTGGCAGGGGGAAAAACCCAGAATCAGATACAAAACGCTACAGACAAGAAAGGTAAAAGGGGGAATAAACCTACCCTGCTTACGGGACTACTTCTATGCAGCCCAACTGAGGCCAATAGTTTGCTGGTGCGCCCCATCGTACTCAGCAAGATGGAAGGAAATTGAAAGCGAAATGACAGACGGGGTCCCACTAGCAGCAATAGTGGCAGATAACAAATTATTAGACAACATGAAAGAAAAAAACAACCCCTGGATTAATGTAGCACTGAGAATCTGGCAGGACACGATCAAGCTGTGTGGAGTGAAGGGTCCTCTCAGAATGTTGAGATGGTGTGCATTCGATTCCAATTCCCCCCCCCCAATAAATCAGATGGCAGATTCAAAGTATGGACAGATAAAGGCCTAACAAATTATTTTACTTTTGTCCACAAAGGGGTGTTTCAGAGCTTCGAATCACTACAGAGAAGACACGGACTGGAGCAAAAAGATTTCTTTAGATACCTGCAGGTACGACATTACTTCAATCAAAATTTAGTGGGAGAAATAGGAACGGGAGAACAAGAAATCATGGAAGTGTTTACATCAGCAGTCAAATCATCAAAATGTAATAGGATCGTCTCCAGAATATACGGAGGACTCTGCCAGGCCAAATCGAAATCAACTAACACAATGTACATAAAGGAGAAATGGGAAAAAGAACGCAATATGTCAATCTCAGGAGAGGTATGGGACAGATTATGTACACAACAATGGGAAACAACAGGCTCAAACAACTGGAGGGAATTTGGCTGGAAGAACCTAGTAAGGTTTTTTATCACCCCATGGCAAAAAAAACATCAGGGGACCGGGGAAAAATGCTGGCGATCCTGTGGGCTAAACGAAGCCAATCATTCACATATATTCTGGGAATGCCAAACCCTGGTACCATACTGGCAAGAGATACACAAGAACCTAGAAGCAATTTTTGAGATTGACATCCCCTTCAAATTTGACACCCTATCCCTAGGAAATATTCCCTATGAAAAATGGGACTTCAACGACAAAAGATTGATAATGATACTTCTGATAGCAAGCAAGAAAGCTATCGCAAGAAGATGGTTAAAACCAGAGGCACCTACAGTAGATGATTGGATAGACGTAACTCATGACATCTACATAATGGAAAAGACGTCATTTTCAATACAAATTCAGCAGGAGAAGTTCTACCGGATCTGGTCGAAATGGACAGAATATGTCAAACACACACGATCTGACTTCTGCTAAAAGTAATAACGATCTAATGTAAAGGATCCTCCCCAGGAACAGCCGCTAGCCTGTCTGATATATTGTATTATTGTTTTATGTTCTGTCTTATGTCTGACCCTATGTGATGTCCCCCCCCTTTTTTTTATTTTTTATCTTAATTTAAATTTTATTTTGTCCTTGTTTTTATTATTGAGTCTTATTTTTGTTTGTCTTTTATTTTATCTTTTATGTTTTCCTCTTCTCTCCTCTCTTTTTGTCACCTCCACCCCTTCCCTCTTTCTCTCTTCCCCCCCTCTTTCCTCTCCAACTTCTGTTCACTCTATGTTACCTGATGTGTACCAAAAAATTAATCTATTGGCCATTGCCCACTGGTAAAAAAAAAAAAAAAAAAAAAAAATTGAATTTTCTACTGAACTACACCCCCATAATAATGAACGGGACTGTAATAGAAAATTGTTTCTGCATGAAACTGCTCACAACAAGGTCTGTGTGTTATCATTCCTGAATAACCAGGTCATGAGTCTTTCAAATGTTTTTTTGTGCTTTGGGCGCCACAAGCCGAGTGCCATTCAGCTCCGTACTGGAGTGACAGGAAGCAGACATCTCCAAAAACTATGCAAATCACACCAAAATGGATCTGGATGGATGGATAGCATAACATAAGCATTATGCTTCAGCCTGTACCTTTTCAGTCAGCCAAGTCAGTGCCAAGATCAAAGACCGTTGACAGTCTGGAATGATTGTGCATATTGTATTGTCTGTGATAACAGAAGAATACTACTATTACTACTACTACTACTACTATTATTATTATTATTATTATTATTATTATTATTATTATTATTATTATTATTATTATTATTATTATTATTATTATTATTATTATTATTATTATTATTATTATTATTATTATTATTATTATTATTATTATTATTATTATTATTATTATTATTATTATTATTATTATTATTATTATTATAGCAATCTATGGGGGAAATGTGTTTTCTTTTCATTTGGGGTGAAATGCCCCTTTAAGGCAAAATACTGAACCTGATGTTTTTGTCATTGTCAACTGACCAGACTAATCTGTAATCGTCATTTATTTACTTCCAACCACTCTTATCTCTTTTATATCCTCTAAAACCTGACATGCTCGACAGCCCGTCTCTTATCAGCTGACCTGAGAGGCACGTGACCACGTGCCCATCATGTGACTCCGACCACTCCGTCACAACAACAGAAATGGCTTCCAGCGACTCGCAGCAACACACGACCCCCGTCGGCGTTTTAGTTTTGTTTTTAACCTTTCGATTTTCATCTGGTTTTATCGGTGGCGGCGATACTTACCGACGGACGGTGAGTGAATACTGTTGGACATGTGTCATGTTGACTTAATTTAGCAAAAAGAAATCACCATTGTTAAAGGAGAATGTAAGAGTGGGAAAAGGGAAACGGATGACTAATTTCTGCGAGGATGAAGTTTGATTTCTAGGGCGCTCTATTGTTTGTATATTTCTTCAATTAAAACATGAATTATAAAAGATTTCTAGACAGTAAATACATTCGGGTTCGGACTTTTCTCTGGCAACAGAGTCCCAGTGAAATCGTCTATACAATGTATTAGTTTGTAGTAGAACTGTAGCGTTATGTGTCTCTGTTACACAAGCAGTTAGTAAATAGATCGAAGGTTGGGACACTTGCTGTTGGATAGAACAGAAGACACATCCGGCGCAGCCAGGTTATCTAAAAATATATATATATATATATAATTACGGTAAATTACATTATCTATCCACATGCATCTGTCTGTATAATCCTTTTTACATATCTGTACATATCCATGACCTACTCTTACTACTACTACCCTTCTGGCCAGTATGACTTACTACTTGTTACTACCATAGTACATTAATACTACAACTCTGTACGTACATCCGATTAGCACTATTACTCAATATTACTAATATATATCCAGTTTAATCACCTGTACATTGTATATTAATACTGCACTTTACTGTTACAGTTGCACTATAGTTTGATGCCAAACTTCTTTTCATTGTACTGTATTGGCATAATGACAATTGATTGATTGATTGAACACTTTTGAACACAGATTGCAGAATGGGTACAGTACAGTATGGCTCAATACACACAATTGTTAAGGGATGCAGACCAGAGAAAGGCATTTGTCTTGTTTCCATCAGGGTCCCCCATTTTCAATTCATAATGACATTTATGACATACACAACATACAGATATACAGATATAAAAAATCTAATCTAATCATCTAATCTAATCATGACATACATGACATACAGATATACAGTACTGTTAAACAGATCCTAACAGTAAATATATACATACAAGGGGGAGGGAACTGTACATTAGGAGCGGGTGGAAGGGGGGTTCAGACATTTACGGGGGCCAGTTTTGAACACACACATTCAATTTGACCACACTTAGGATTTTTGCTCAAGTTGAAATTGAGAATGTCATAATATGGCCATAGGCATAGGCCTATGAATGCTCTATAACCTGACAGTGTGTACAATAATATAGTTGACGGAAGTGCATTTCAGGTCAGATCTCACAGGAAAGGGGTGGCCCCAGTGATAAACAAAGTGTCCATACATTGATTTATTTGTAGCGGCCCACCACAAATAGATGTCCCATAATGGTAGCCTATCTCTTTGATTGATTGAATTGATTGATTGATTGAAAATTGTATTAACAGATTGCAGAATGGGTACAATACAGTACATCTCAATACACACAATTGTTAAGGGGATGCAGACCAGATAAATGAATGAATGAATGAATGAAAACTTTATTTAACAGATTGCAGAATGGGTACAATACAGTACGGCTCAATACACACAATTGTTAAGGGGATGCAGACCAGAGAAAGATGTTTGTCTTGTTTACATCAGGGTCCCCCATTTTCAATTCATATTGACATTTATGACATACACAACATACATGACATTTATGGCATTATGGGACCTACAGGTATTTAGTACTGATACATTTGTGACATAAACGGTATTAAAATATACAGTACTGTTACCCATAGATCCTGACAGAGTATATATACATATGATGGGGAGGGGACTGTACATTAGGAGGGGGTGGGAGAGAAATATACATACGGTGGGGAGGAGACTGTACATTTGGAGGGGGTGGGTGGGTGGGAGAGAAATATACATACGGCGGGGAGAGAATATATACATGCGGTGGGGAGGAGACTGAGACTGTACATTTGGAGTGGGTGGGTGGGTGGGGGAGGTGACTGTACATTTGGAGGGGGTGGGTGGGTGGGAGAGAAATATACATACGGCGGGGAGAGAATATATACATGCAGTGGGGAGGAGACTGTCTATTAGGAGGGGGTGGGGGGTTTGGACATTTACGGTGGCCAGTTTAGAATTGCAGCCTCCCGTAGGTGCTCTTTAACAATACATTTGAATTGAATCTAAAATCAAATACAAGATCCAATGGTGTCTATAATAAAAGCTTACGGGTCTGGTGAGCTGTACTACTAACGCTTTTGTCCATGGCAACATCAGGCCATGTAATTATTCTTCATTGTTGATCGAATGATTAACCTGCAGTTAGAAAAACAATTGATTGATTGATTGATTGAAAACTTTATTAACAGATTGCAGAATGGGTACAATACAGTACTGCTCAATACACACAATTGTTAAGGGGATGCAGACCAGAGAAAGACTTTCGTCTTGTTTACATCAGAGTCCCCCATTTTCAATTAATCATAATGGCATCCTATCTGACTCAGGTTTCACTTGGGAAACAAGATGGGAAGGAACCAATAATGAACAGTATTCTCTCTCCCCCAATTAGTGTGTGTGTGTGTGTGTGTGTGTGTGTGTGTGTAAACAGCCTTGTACTACTGCTAACAAAGTCTACTGTACAGGTCAGGCATAGAGACTTGGAAACAGCCTAACATAGTCTGTCTAAAGAGACGTGGGTTCACTCTGCCACCATCTTGATAACAGGGACTAACAAGACATTCTTCCTTCTTTCTTAGTCGATTTTTATGTTTTTTTTAATGATATATTTCCAGAAAGATGATAAGAACATCTCTGATACGCACTAGACTTAAAGAGGTCTCTCTGCATGATTCTATTAAATCTATGACTATTTGATTCTTTAGTCATCTTTAGACTGCCCTAAAAACGACAATTAGTCATCAAATTCCTGGAGTTGGTCCCCAGGTGCCTGTATGGCTGCCTACTGCTCCTAAACTGTTAGAATGGGTCAAATGTAGAGGAATAAGGTATTAAGTATTAATAAAAGATGAATAAAGTTGAACTCTTGTCATTGCAGCTGTCTGTGGAGCTGAATCCTGGTCTAAACTCTTCTGCCACTCCGCTGCCCCCTGGTGTCAACCTGCTGCATGTACGGGCGCTGGGCAACAACGACACACTGCACTTCATGCTCTGCAGCCAGGGGGCGCCGACACTGTTGCTGGTTCACACCAACACCTCCTCGTCTGCTCTACAGGTTAGACATAGCAGAGTCTGGGAAACAGCCTTGTTCTACTACTAACATAGTCTACTGTACTGGTCAGACATAGAGACTGGGAACCAGCCTTGTACTACTAACATAGTCTACTGTACAGGTCAGACATAGAGACTGGGAACCAGCCTTGTACTACTAACATAGTCTACTGTACAGGTCAGACGACTGCGAAACAGCCTTGTACTACTACTACAAGTTGTTCTATAAGGTCATTTAGAACTGAACTTTGTAAAGAAAGTGTCAAAGTGTTAAGAGCGATGCACTGCTCTGTTGTATGTTAGAACTTTGTAAAGAAACTCAAAGTGTTGGGGCGCCCCGTCGACTCCCGAACCCGTCGTCATTTGCCGAATGTCTTCCCCCCACTCTGTCTCCCATTCCTCCTCTGTCTCTCTCTACTGGACTGCCCAGTAGCAATAAAGCGATAAAACGCCAAAAGAAAATCGTAAAAAAAAAAAAAAAAGGGTGTTAAGAGCGATGCACTGCTCTGTTGTATGTTAGAACTTTGTAAAGAAACTCAAAGTATTAAGAGCGATGCACTGCTCTGTTGTTCTATTAAGTGTTATGAGCGATGTTGTAAATGTATTGTTGTAAAATTTTATATTTTTATTGAACTATTTTATAACTTTTTACTCTGTCTATTCTATTTTATTATTTGTATTACTGAATGAAACCGTAAACAGAGAGGCCTATTGGGATGCTAGATCCTAATGTGAAACACTGTGATTTACCTTACCTTGCTACCTAACGACACAGCCGACCCACAACTTGTTCCACCTGGAATCTTTTTTATGCTCGCTTATGCCTGTATTTTTTTTTACTGCTGTGAAGCACTTTGAACTGCAATTTCTGTATGAAAAGTGCTATACAAATAAAGTGTATTATATTATTTATTATTACTACTAACAGTCTACTGTACAGGTCAGACATAGAGACTGGGAAACAGCCTTGTGCTACTGTCTAAAGAGACGAGGGTTCACTCTGCTGCCGTCTTGATAACAGCGACTAACAATATTTTCTTCCTTCTGTCTTTCTTTTTTAAGTATGTTTTTGTAGATTTTTTATTGCGTTTCTACTACCGGGCAGTCCAGTAGAGGGAGAGGGATAGGAGGAAATGGGAGACAGATCAGGGGAAGAAATTCAGCAAAGAACGCCGGGTCCGGGAATCGAACCCGGGTCGGCGTGTTACGTGGTTCGCCACTTGGGCGCCCCCCTTCTGTCTTTCTTTGTTTGGATCATTAACATTAAAAGATCACAATAAAACAGTAAAAGATAAAACACCAAACATAAAAGAACAATCTCCATCAGAACAAAGCTAAACAATGGATGTGTTGGAGAAGGAGCAGGAAGAAGCAAGATGCTCATCATGTCCTGCCCCTTCATCAACGGTGTCAAAATATATCTTGTGAATCAAAAAAGATAACAATTTACATAATTTACATCAGTACCCTTGCAAACAGTTTGATCATTAAATCATCGTCAACAATTAAATTGACCCTCCTCATTTCTGCATTTGTTTAAAAGGATTTTCTTTATATTTGTATTTAAACTGACATGCTGTTGCTTTGGTTGATCTCTTCGTCGGGTCCGTTCCGTATCCATTATTGAAACGATCAATCCATACATTTTTATGAAAATAACAAAACGTTATTCCCTGTCTTGCACAGCGCCCTTTCAAACAACTTGCAAATGATGGTTATGAAACAAAAAGCAAACGTAAATGTATGCTATACATCAAGAATGCAAAAAAACGTTTATTTTTTAATTAAACAAAAACCTGTGTAAGTCTTCAGTTTGAAAGCAGCTGAACGGTTTAAATAATAATAAAGAAAAACATAAAACGCAAAGTGTTAACAGGCTTCACATCAAATGGCTTCAACAACAGGCCATAGAGGTGCAGCATGACATAGACCCAACTAATCCATTATGGAAACTATTTTCGATTAGTCAACGATTAGTCCATTAGTTGCTGCAGCTCTAAACAAGACCTGGATGGGAAGTCCTCTATGAATCTGACATTCATATCATTGTTTTTCTTTCATATTTGATGTGGCTGATTAATTACACACAATGGTTAATTTGGTCAAAGAGGACAATTCTGTGATAGAAAAATGCCTTTTCCCCCCACTTAGACCAGTATATGACACAGAGTTCTTCATTTCCATGATGACGGATGGAAATGTGTTGGAGGGGAGAGATGTAGATGCTCATAGGGGCAGGTTGAGTTGTGGAACGGGGTCTCTTTTTTGTGGATTAATTTCAGTTGACTTATTTAATTAATCTATTTTAAGCTACTGATGTGTGTGTGGTACTGTGTACTGTGGTACTGATTGTGTGTGTGGTACTGTGTAATGTGGTACTGATTGTGTGTGTGGTACTGTGTACTGTGGTACTGATTGTGTGTGGTACTGTTGTACTGATTGTGTGTGTGGTACTGAGTACTGTGGTACTGATTGTGTGTGGTACTGTGTAATGTGGTACTGATTGTGTGTGGTACTGTGGTACTGATTGTGTGTGGTACTGTGGTACTGATTGTGTGTGTGGTACTGTGTACTGTGGTACTGATTGTGTGTGTGGTACTGTACTGTGGTACTGATTGTGTGTGTGGTACTGTGTACTGATTGTGTGTGTGGTACTGTGTACTGATTGTGTGTGTGTTACTGTGTACTGTGGTACTGATTGTGTGTGTGTGGTACTGTGTACTGTGGTACTGATTGTGTGTGTGGTACTGTGTACTGATTGTGTGTGTGGTACTGTGTACTGATTGTGTGTGTGGTACTGTGTACTGATTGTGTGTGTGGTAGTGTGGTACTGATTGTGTGTGGTACTGTGTGTACTGATTGTGTGGTACTGACTGTATAGGTGTCACACCTGCACAATATAAGCTTGTTAAACTATCCTTTATAAATCCTGTCTCATTCTCTCTACCAGTAATGCTTTCTGTCTCATCAAGCCAACCTACCTACCTATGTATAATTACAGGTGGACTGGACTGCCTTCCTGGCCCGCAATACTACCGGCAGCCTGAGTGTGGAGCCAAAGAGCAGCGTCCTGTACAGCAGTGCTGTCGTCATCACCAGGGTGAGAGTGAGATATCGACAGATTGAACCAGAGACATTTCAAAAGGAGGCTAAGCAGCTCCTTCTCACTTCTGTATTTTGTCACATGAGCGACACAAGGCTTACTGCCCCCTCCCCCCACCGTGGGAGACTAGGGACAGCACAGGCTCCATTCACTCCAATGAGAGATTGGTTGTATGTACCGCAGCCTCCCAAGCAGAACCAACAGGACCACAAATAGTTTCTTCCCCTCAGCTGTCACACTTCTGAATCAAAACTCTACTTAGCCCACTGCACCTCACTGTATACCTGTGTGTATATAGCCCATAGCTTATGTAGACTTTATTTGAATAATAATAATAATTTTTTACCATCGCACATTGTGCTAACCATTGCACTTTACTGTACAGTTTTATTTATGTGTCTTATTGCAACTGACTGTTTGACACATCCTGGTTGGACGTACACAATCTCGTTTCACTGTCTTGTACTGTGTAATGACAATAAAGTGAATCTAATCTAATGTGTCTATTATTTTCTTTAGAAAAAAGCAGGAAGCCGGACCAGCACTCTCAGGTTTCGACAATTTTTAATCGCAGCCGAATACAACAGACATGTTTCGGAACAGGTGTTCCTTCTTCAGTGTTAATGGCTAGCCTAACCCTAACCCTAACGGCTAGCCATTAACACTGAAGAAGGAACACCTGTTCCGAAACATGTCTGTTGTATTCGGCTGCAATAAAAAATTGTCGAAACCTGAGAGTGCTGGTCCGGCTTCCTGCCTTTTTCTACTTAAATATTCGGGATTGCAGCACCCAGTGTCAATTATTGAGAGCGCGGTCTAACTTGACTTTCTATTATTTTCTTTAACATTGAAATCAAGGTAAATATCGGACCTTGCCTTATAAGTTGAAGGTTTTCTGGACATGTTGACACAAAAGTAAAGTTTTTCTGACTTTCTGACAGTGTTAACTATGGCGCCAGTGTAACAATCCCACCCACTTAGGAGAACGGAATGTGTTATCTTCTCTTATATACTATCTTTGCTTGAACCAGAGACTTTTTAAAGGCTTACTGCCTTGCATAATGCATCATCTTCCAGTATGAGAATATCTTTGATTAAACTGTTAAAAACCTTTAACTGACTCCACTTCATATTTTGTAACTTTTTACGGCACAGAGGGCCGGCCTACAATAGCGAATGTCCCTAACTAACTAACTGACTCCCCGTTGTTCACCATCTTCTCCAGAGTCAGACAAGAAGATAGTCTGACAATTTCCTTTCTGTGCGCTCAGTAGGAAGCTATCAGCGTTCAGCTGCAGGCTAGCCTAGCTTAGGAGCTAGCTGGTCTGTATCCGCTTCCATTCATTTGTGCTAAGCTAGGCTAGCTTGCAGCTGGATAGCTTTCTACTGAATGCACAGGGAGGAAATTGGTATCTATCTTCTTGTCTGACTCTGGAGAAGACGGTGAGGACATTTCCCATAATGTTGCCATGTTCCTTTAACCAGGCTTGCCTAGTCTTGTTTTTCTTTTTCACAATTTGTTTTTCCGATGCCTATTTTGATTGGTCGTAGCTGTGGGAGTACGATGATGTCAACGACACAGCCGACCCACAACTTGTTCCACCTGGAAGTTTCCTGCCTCCGTACCAGCTAGAGAGCTTCAGCTGGACCGGCCTGGACATCCCACAGGCGGGACAACCTGTCCAGCTCTGCGGAGGAGACGGGTCTCCTAGCTTCTCCAACGGATCGCTCTGTCTCACGGTAAAACACTGTTGTTGATGACTGTTCTTGTATCTTGTATCTTGTATGATGATGGTGATGATCATACTGCTACAGGGTTCCCGCGGGGTCTTAAAAAGTCTTACAATTAATAATCAGAAATGTAGGCTTTTTTTACGTCTTAAATAATAATTTTGATAGATCCTAAAAATCTATTGGATTAGGAAATTACATTTATGTTGTGATAACTTCTCTGTATCTCGTTTTAAATGTGTTTAATGTGTTAAATCAGTTCCCCCAAAACTATTAATATCGAATGACTTCTTTCATAGTAATCTTCCTTCATAATAGCTATTCAATCCTATTCAAAATGGTCCTAAATCGAACTTGTCGAAACCGGCAGGAACCCTGTACTACATGCACGGAACGTTGCTCTGTTTCTCTATCTCTATATCCATCTCTCTCTCTTTCCCTCTCTTTTTTTCTCACACCCTGCCTCTCTCTCTCTCTGTCTCTCTCTCTCTCTCTCTCTCTCTCTCTCTCTCTCTCTCTCTCTCTCTCTCTCTCTCTCTATAGTTCTCAGCGTTTGAGGATGGGGGCAGAGATCAGAACTGGCCCAGTCTCCTCCACAATGCTAACTCCTCCCAGATTAAGGTGTGGCTTAACGGACTGCTGCCCAGAGCCAATAACTCAAGGTTCTCCCTGGAGCTGCAATCGGTGGGCGGGGCTTATCCCATGGACAGAGTGGATGTGTTGCGCTCCATAGACGACGAGTTCACCCCCTCTATATTTAAGGTAATGAGTGTGTGTTTGTGTGGTTTTATTAGTATATTTGTCAGGTCAGAAAATATGGGATTACTTGTTTTTTGAAAACGGGCTATTTATGTCACAGTGGTAGTGGTGTCTGTTCTCTAGGGTGATGTCACAGTAGTGTCTGTTCTCTAGGGTGATGTCACGGTGGTCTCTGTTCTCTAGGGCGATGTCACAGTAGTGTCTGTTCTCTAGGGTGATGTCACGGTGGTGTCTGGTCTCTAGGGTGATGTCACAGCGGTGTCTGTTCTCTAGGGCAGGGGTTCCCAACCTTTTTTCCCCCAGGGACCCCCAAACATCTCATTCCTGGACCCCCCTCCTAATAAAATACCATAAAATACTTTCTTTCTTGTCATTTTAATACTTTCTTTTGTCATTTTAATAACAAACTGCTTATACACAGGCATGTGCATCATAATTAGACCCACTATGCTTCTTTGACTTGTGCCTTCAATCAACAAATCTCATCTTGCACCATATGTATTTCAAAATGTTGGCCAATATTCAAATCCTGTATTCATCCTCTCAAATCAGGCCCTAATGGTGAACGGTTTGCATTTATGTTGAATGAAGTAAGAATCCACTGCAGTAAAAATATCCTCACCTCGAGTGGTGGTAGTAAGGTTGACTGACATGAGAATGTCCTGCTTCAGATCCTCATTTTCGATATACTGCACATAAACGATGAGCACAGCCTCGTCTGCGACAGTTGTAGTTTCATCAAGTTGTATGGCAAATGGACCCTTTCTAAGCTTTTCTGACAGCTGCTGCTCGCAATCACTTGACATCTTATCAATTCGGTCTTTCACTACATTGTTCGAGAGTGGTACTGATTTTAGTTTATCCGCCACCTGTGGGCCGCACAGTTTCTAAACCATTTTGATGCAGGCTGGTTTGATGAGCTGCTCGCCAATATTGTGCGGTTTCTTTGCTTTTGCAATTAAAAGCGAACACTCAAAGGAGGCTTCGGTAGCCTTCTGTAAATCACTGCCACCCCTGCTCCACGCTACTCTAACATCAACAGGCTTGTTCGCCTTGAGAGACTGTTCTTTCCTCCAAAAAAAGTCTGGATCCTTCCCAACGGTTTCTGGGTGCTTAGACGCCTGATGTCTCTTCAGCTTGCTGGGCTTCAGGCTCGAGTTTGCCAACTTTTCTCCACAAATCACACTCGGGTCGTTTGTCTGGTCCCTCAGTGAAGCCCATGGTGATGTAATTTTCGCGATTGCTGTAGGTCCTAACTTTTTTTGCAGATGAGCTGCCGTCATCTCCTTTTCGTTTGTCACACATTTTCGCCTCTGGCGGCTAACTGCAGACGAGCCGAGAAAGTTAACTAGCGTGCTAGGCTAGCTACGGAAAGTGATACAGTCAACTGATTCGCGTTTTAGCGGCTACCCGGTAGCCTACTGTTAACGTTCAAAAACCATGTCTAGATGTTTATTTATTTATCTTTATTTTTTATTGTAGTGGAGAGACTATTCATGCTTCTGATGATAAAAATATGCTAATTAAATATTTCTCTGAAAGAAAAAAAAAAATACCTCAAATCATCTGTGGTCTGGCGGTGGTCTCTGTTCTCTAGGGTGATGTCACAGTGGTGTCTGTTCTCTAGGGCGATGTCACAGTAGTGTCTGTTCTCTAGGGTGATGTCACGGTGGTGTCTGTTCTCTAGGGTGATGTCACGGTGGTGTCTGTTCTCTAGGGTGATGTCACGGTGGTGTCTGTTCTCTAGGGTGATGTCACAGTGGTGTCTGTTCTCTAGGGCGATGTCACACACCAACTTACCGGCTTCTTTAGGGTCTCTCCAACACAAAGACACAGGCGATGATGGTACAAGCAGACCAGTTTACTGAAGAGAGGTAGCAAGATGTTAGAAGCTGGAGCAGATGGAACTTGCTGTCATGACAAAGGCTCTCCTCTTGACCCAGGGTAGGTGTGGCTGCTCCCAGGTCTCATTAGCTTGACCCAGGGCAGGAGTCGCTGCTTAACCAAGCCATCCCCATGCCACAATCACAGTTCCTCTGTCTTCTGCTCTCCTCTCCTCCTCTGCTCTCCTTCTCTCCTCCTCCTCTCCAGGTCTCCCAGTGGGTCTCTTCTCCCAGCGCCTCCTCTCCAGTGCTGGGTTACACCCAGTGGAAGCCGGTTGCGTACCGCACAAGTAATCCAGTCTTTGAAGACGCCACGCCGTGCAACCACACTCCACCAGTCCCCGTGACCCAGGTGGCCCCGCCCTCAGGTCTCGTACGGGCCTACTACGGACTCAACCCGGCAACCACGGGGCTCAACGTGAGCTTCGGCATCACAGGGGGTCCCTTCTATAACAGCACCAACTTCCTCAGCTGGTAGGAGCTTGTCTGGAACCTGGACAGTCTAATAATTAGTATCAGTTCTTTATTGAGACGGTAGGCAGGCTGAGAGAGGGAGACACACGCACACACACACACACGCAGGAGATAAGGTTCTTTATTTAGACAGTAGGAAGGCTGAGAGAGACACACAGGAGATAAGGTTATTTATTGAGACAGTAGGAAGGCTGAGAGAGAGACACAGGTTCTTTATTCAATTCAATTCAATTAAAAAAACTTTATTAGTCCCGCAAAGGGCAATTTAGAGCATGATACGGCAAACGGCTGCATTTCTATACATTCAAGACAAAACAGGGACAAGACACATACATGACACTTCAAAGCACAAGAGACATGACACTGCCAGAACGGGATCCCTACACTGTTGATCTGTCAAGTCCAATAAATAAATAAATAGATTCGGTCAGTACAAAAAAAGTGCACTTTCGTCAAAAATGTTAAAATCAAAGGGTGCACGTTAGTAAACTGACCTTTCCTTTTTTTTATCTGCTTTTTCTCCTCCCTTTTTTCTGTATTTTTCTCCCATCCCAATTTAGTCATTATGCCAATTCCCCCCTCCCCTTCCTGGTCGTTGCGCGCATTTACCCCCCACTTGCCGGTCTAGGGAGCCCTGAAGTCTTATCACATGCTTCCTCCGACACATGTGGAGACAGCCAGCCGCTTCTTTTCACCTGACAGCGAGGACTCTCACTGGGGAGGTGTAACGCGTGGGAGGATCACACTACCCTCCCCAGTTCCCTCCCTTGCTGTGCAGGCGCCCTGACCGACCTGTAGGAGTCGCTGTTTACAACGACCAGGACCCACCCCACCGGCTTTCCCACCCACTGACACTGCCAATTGTGTCAGTATGGACAACCGACCAAGCCGGAGGTACCGCTGGCAGTTGGATTCGATCCCACGGTCTCTGCGGTGGTAGACAGACGCTTAGTCCGCTGCGCTACCCGGCCGCCCCTTAAACTGACCTTTCCTTGTACTGTGGCCATTAACCAGTCGAATGGCCTCTGGTACAAACCCAAACTGTCTTCTGTTTGTTTTACAGGCAGGCTGTCTAAAGCGCTTTCCTGAGGGCAGCAGGTCAAAACACACATGAATTTGATACATATTTATTGATACAGTAGGAAGGCTGAGAGAGAGACACACAGGTGATACAGTTCTTTATTGAGACAGTAGGAAGGCTACTAAGTAGGCCTACTAAACTTTCCTCAAAAGTCACAGATGAATGCTTGTTGAACTAGATGTGACGCTCTCTTCCAGGACGGTGTTGGTGGGTATGGGCGCTCCTCCGGCTGAGTCCTTCTCTCCTCTGGTTCTTTCCATCATGGCCGTGGGCCTCGGCACTCCTCTGGTCCTCATCTTGGTGGGCGGGATTTACGTCTGCGTCCGCAAGCGGGCCACGCCACCAGTGGCATCCTACGAGCCAATCAACTGAGGGCAGACCCACGTCAAGTCCCACCCACGACCACTTCCCTGCCAAATGACATGACGATGTCAATGGCAGCTGCTCGGCTGCTTTCAATTAGTTTCCGATCTAGAGGAGCGTCTGCCGCCACGAGGTACAACGCCAGCTACTGCACGCGCTTCTCTATGCTTGGAATAAATTTAATGTAGCCGCGCCGCTAGACTTGGCTGGAGGCGGTTGGAAAAGGCCCTTTACTCAGGACTAAAAGGCCAGTGGAAGAGAAGAGGACTGATCTTTTAGTGACCACGTTGCACTGATGGACATTTGAAATCAACTAGTAGGATGTGGTTTCTACCTGAAGTGGTCTCAAAGTGCCCGACCCTACGCTGGTATAGTTGACCAATTCGATTTTGAGAGACTTAGTTGTTTTATATATTTCTTTTTACCTCCAGAATGATGGAAAACATGATGAATCTCTTCTTACTGTGGAAGGAACAGAACCTAAGGTGCCCTCTTGCATTTTACATTCCAAAGGGTGGGGGGAATCTGGATGCCCATTTTTAAGGCTTTTTACTGTTTTAATACTGTTATCTTCAATCTTGTTTTGTTTTTTAAATTAATGCAGTGGCACGTCCTCTACTACCTGTTCTCATATAGACGACAGGAGAAATGGAAACCATCACTTCTTCATGTCTTCATGTACATATGGTGGTCAGGTGGTTGTTCTTGCAGCAGTCACGACACTGAGTTAGTCGGGCGTACGTTATCCTTTTACATTGGAATAATGGAGGGGGGGGGGGGGGGTGATATTCTGGTTATGTCTTCTGTCCACTTTGTTATCAAGTATTTTATTGGGTTAAAGGTGCAATAGATAACATTCAGCCACTAGATGTCGCACTAGAGCACCAGAATGTAATTTATCCAATCGGGTGCATTCCAAGTGGGGAAATGGGAAGTAGGGACGGGGATGCGTGTATGCCTTCGACGACGGAACTGCATTTCCGCGTTCGAGTTTTGCGCTCTGATTGGCCAGGTCATGTGACATGTGCGCCAATCGTGGGACAGCAAGTTCTGCGCCTATTTCCGGGTCTAACAGCCTGCAAACTACCTGGCGTTCTATCGCCATGCTCTAAGACAAACTCTAACCTTAACCAACTTTGAAAGAGTGCCTAAGCTTAACCGTCGGAATCAGGGCAGGCGTTCTATCGCCATGCTCTAAGACAAACTCTAACCTTAACCTACTTTGAAAGAGCGCCTAAGCTTAACCATTGTAGAAACTTGCGGTCCCACGATTGGGCGTACATGTCACATGACCAGAAATGACCTGGCCAATCAGAGAGGCGGAAATGCAGTTATGTTGTAGAAGGCATTCAGGCGAAGGGGATACATCTAACATGTAAACAATATTCATTTTGGACCTGCAAAACATTTAGTAAATGATCAATTCATTAGTCAATCATTTTAAAATGATTACTCTACATAGAAATATTATCTATAGCACCTTTTTTTAAAGGTCAAATCTGTAATTTAATATGAGTGTGACCTCTAGGGAAAATTGCCCCCCTTGCTACTCTACTCTGTTAACATCTTTTGGTGGTGGGAGGGGGGGGGCTCTGCCAACAGAGGTCTGGAGACATTCACAGTATAAAAAGTTACTATATAGCGGTCGCTGTAGCTGTTTGACAGCATTACAGATTCTACCCCAAGGAGAGACATCTGCTGATTTGTTGGTTGGTTGATTTCATCCTGGATAAGGAAGTGATATGTTATACTAAAGAGACCTTTAGTACAATATAGACAAATATTTCATCCTTGAAAGAGTTCAGATGAGGACCGGTGCGACTCAGACCTGGACCATATAGTCATTAAGAAGGAAGGTACTGGAGACACGGATCATCTTTAGAAAGATATTTAATGAGGTGCAAAGAAATCACTAACGTTTCAACACAAACGTGTCTTCTTCAGAGTGAGGAAATATTTCATCCTGCCTACAGAAAGCAAAACAAATTATATAATCCAACCCTTCCCCTAAAACCAATCTGTCTTCACTAAAACACAATACATTAATATGCTTATGTTGCTTCTTAAGAAGCCACCAGGCGGCAGTATTGAAGCGTTGCAGAGTTGTGCAGGCTCCCACTGCATCAGACCAGGCTCTGTGAGGGAATTATGAATACCATGGCGAAAAAATTAAATATGATCTCAATAACGTTGTACGCCGTGGAATGGCAGAATTAGCATGACCTTGAAACACGTTGTACGACGTTATTGGCGCCAGATGTGTTAAAGGGGAACTATTTGACTATTTCTTTCACTATTTGGGCAATTTGACACAAGTCTATGGAACACATCTGTAAGGTTTAAAAAAAAAAAATCATTGTTGTGTATTTCTAACCAAGTATTCTAAAGCAGCATTTTTCCACTTCAAGATTCCAAGCTGTTTTTGGCTGGGCTCCGCCCATACTCGCAAAGTGATTTGAATGACCGACACCCACCTGCACGATTTAGGACTCGATAGCGAGCTATAACGTTAGTTTCTTCTGGTAAATTAGGTAGCATGCCCAACGAAAAGAAGCATATCGTTATATTGCATGCACGTCTTATACGCTCGACTTTTGACATGTGTCTGAATCCTATTTGGGGGGTCAGTCTGGCAACCGATGTCCCGGGAAGGTGGGGCAGCAAAAACAAAGCTCTCTCACTCTGTCTAACACACACACACATACACACGGACACAGTGTTTGTACTAAGTAACGTTAGATTTTCTTGGAGTAATAAACAGAGCTAAGATAGCTAACGTTAGCTGGCTAATTACGACATTTGTACTTACTGATTCGATATTTTCTTTCGGGTCCCGAATACTCGGTACAGCTCCCTTCTTTAGTAACATACTGGAAATCATCCCAGCATTATAAAGTCCTTGATTCTCAATGTCCTCCTTGCAGAAATGTGCGGTACACACCCGACTCAGAGCAGTTTGGGACGTGTGAATATTAAAGGCAACCTACTTGTGTCTAGCCACGCCCCCGCGGCGCCGCTGCCGCGGCAGCATTATGCAGCGGTAATTCCCCCTCTTTTAACATCGACAACTAGCTCAACTGGTAGCGCCGCCTTGCTGTGGATCCTGCGGTGTGATGGTGACAAGTTCCATTCCCTTCAATTTATTATTATTATAATTTTTTTTACGTGCATTCTTTCGCTGGTTAAGTTTAGGCATGTTAAGTTTAGGCATTGTTTCGGAGTTGGTTAAGGTTAGGGTTAAGGTTAGGCATTGTTTCGGAGTTGGTTAAGGTTAGGGTTAAGGTTAGGCATTGTTTCGGAGTTGGTTAAGGTTAGAAGGGTTAAGTTTAGGCGCTGTTTCGGAGTTGGTTACGGTTAGAGTTTGTCTTAGAGCATGGCAATATTCTTTCGGAGTCGGTTAAGGTTAAGTTTAGGCATTGTTTTGGAGTTGGTTAAGGTTAGGGTTAAGGTTAGGCATTGTTTCGGAGTTGGTTAAGGTTAGAAGGGTTAAGTTTAGGCGCTGTTTCGGAGTTGGTTAAGGTTAGAGTTTGTCTTAGAGAATGGCAATAGAATGCAGCCTATTTCTGCGCTGCAGCTCTCTCGCGCTGCCGCGGTCACATGGGCGTAGTGGCCAATCAGAGAAACGCTAAACACAAGTAGGTTGCCTAAAATATTCACGCGTTTGGGACAGCATTCGGCGGGTCTCCAAAAACAAACTTGGCCCATTGCTGGCGGATCACGACATCATCAGGAAATTAATGCAAGGACGTATTCGCTGCTTGGCAGTCAGGAACAGCACAACTGAACATATCTTGCCCGTTTTGCTCATTTCTAAATGCTAACCCAATGCTAACTCACTGTTAAACTTCAATTCCACGCATTTGCGTGCGTACTGCAATCAATAATGGTTGAGCTACAACCATAGAGGGAGCATTAGGTATGCAGATGAGAATTATGGCACGTCAGAGGTACGCATACGTTTCAGAATGGCTTAGTTCAGTGGGGGAGGATCTTGTGACATCTGAACTGGACGAATGCGCCAAAATGAGAATTAGAGACAGACAATCTTGATATAACCCCACATTGATAGAAACCCCTGGAAAAGTCCATTTATAAGATAGTTCCCCATTAAGACCATATTATTGAAACACAATACATGATTATGCTTCTGTTGCTTCTAAATACCATACACCTCATTTCTCCTGAAGCTAGACGTCAGGAGAGAGAACCCTGGGTCTGACTGGATGTGAAGTCTGGGGCATTTGTTCCATGCCTGTCTTCATGGAACCATCAAATGTTGACTTCTCACTCAAAAATGAGGTTTGTACTCGAGGCCAGTGGTTCTCAGCGTGAGGTTCTGGGGTGGTCCCCAGAGAAATGAGGAATAATTTAACCCTTTCACTACCACACTACAGACGGTTAACAGTCTGTAGTGTGGTAGTGAAAGGTGAACCTGTATTGTCGCAGTGAAAGGGTTCATTTAAATTCACTAGAAGTTGAACCCAATGACAGCATTTATGAGTGACTATTCTGATCAGTTCTTTCTCTAGCTCCTCAGCTACAGTTATTCTGGACTTGATCACAACAAACGACAAACATTTTGACAATTTTATCAAAAGCGAAGCAGGCTATTCTTGATCTTCGCTCCACAATGGCGGAATGAACTTCCCACCAGTCAGGACAGCTGAAACCCACCCAATCTTCCGCCCATCGACTAAAAACACACTTCAATCAATATTTCAAATTAAAAGATAATGTCAAAACAACTTTCTTACTGTCTTTTATAATTATGTACCTTACCATATTACTATCCTTATACTACATCATGCTAATATGTCTATACTACTATTTGACGAAGAATACCACTGACCCTTAGCTACCAGAGATGTACGGTGTACCCTTCCTGCTGACTTCTTGTTCACAATTTGTAAGTCGCTTTGGATAAAAGCATCGGCTAAATGACTGAATGTAACATGTGAATCGGGGCGTCTGTTTGCGTTTTGGCGTGAGAACCTCCGCTCTAGCATCACAGACATGTTTGAACTTCAGGAAAACAAGAAGTACATCCACACAGCGCTCTTTCCAATCCAAAGTAGTGACGTGTGTCCTGTTTGTTTGCCTAAGACTCTACTAAATGAGGTGTGTTTGATCTGTGAGTTGGTGAGGACGGGGTCAAAGGTCACCAGACCTCACTCACCAGTTGACATTTCAAATGGGGAGAAACAAAAACGACCTTTCCACTGCTGCCAGTACGATTCCTAAACTTTACTCGACCCATTACTTTTATGTATGTCCAGTACCTATAGATATGTATGTCCAGTATAGATTTTCTTTGAGTCATTGGACAATGTCTTTTAAGATATTATCTAAAAAGACTGTCTTTGAGTAATGCTAGCTAGCGTTAGCTGTAACATTTGGTAGCTGCCATAGCAAATGTTGTGTAGCAATGTTGGCACTAATGCTAGCTAACGGCAAAAGAGGATGTTCGACACTTTGCATTGTGGGGTAGATTAGGGCAGTGTTTCTGAACCTTTTTTGGTTCACAACCCCTAAAAATAGAAGGGTGCCTGTTCGTGACCCCTTCTATATAACACACATAGACAGAACGCTGAACTCTTGACACAAAATAATTTCAGGTTTAACAGCTTGATCGTGACCCCTTCTATATAACACACATAGACAGAACGCTGAACTCTTGACACAAAATAATTTCAGGTTTAATTACATCTTTATGCAAAATAGCATCTTCAAATGAACCATTTCATAAAAACATAATTGTTAGGCAGGTGCTATAGATAACATTTGTATGTAGAAGAGTAATAAATATAATTTTTTTTAAATAATAGGCTACATCCAAAGAGCTTTTACAAAGGTGCGGAATAAAAGTATTGCTCTCCCCCCAAATAACTATTGAAGAATGAATTTATATATTTTCTTTAAATGTGCGTGTCCAAAATTAATGTTGTATACATGTTGCATGCATGTATCCCCTCCCTACTTCCCATTTCCCCATGTGGAATGCACCTGATTGGATAAATTACATTCTGGCTCTCTAGTGGCTGAATGTTATAGATAGCACCTCTAATTGTAGACAGATATAAGTGAATATGTCCCCTGCAGTGACCTCATCAGTCCATTACAATGTCTTAGTAAAAGAACAAACTAAAACTCAAGGATGAAATGCAATGCTGTGGTTGTTTCAACAAGGGACTGTATTAAATATGGCCACCCCCATGTTTAATCATTCAGTCCCCATGATTCAGTGGTTCTCAAGCTGTTAACCCTTTCAGGTCTGAGAGAGATTAGAATGATCATCCATCAAGCGTGAGACAGACCAGGCACCTGTGTAACACATGCCAGGAAGCAAAGAGCAGAAGGGTCAGAGTTGTGTTATTTCTAAACCTAGCCGCATTTCTGGCAAGACGCTCTCTGATTGGCCGACGCCTGTTTCTACACTGGTTAAGCTTAGGCACTCTTTCGAAGTTGGTTAAGGTTAGAGTTTGTCTTAGAGTGTGACGGCAAGTTCTTTCGACGGTTAAGCTTAGGCACTCTTTCGAAGTTGGTTAAGGTTAGAGTTTGTCTTAGAGCATGGCGATAGAACGCCAGGTAGTTTGCAGGCTGTTCGACGTGGAAATGGGCAAAGACACAGCTCGTCACGCGATTGGGCAAACATGTCAGTGGCCAATCAGAGAGCGTCTGCCAGAAATGCGGCTAGGTTTAGAAATAACGCGTGAGAGTTCCATTACATACATTCCAAGTGTTAAAGTTGCTATAGATAACATTTGGATGTAGACTAAAAGAATACACCCACAGAGCTTTTAGAAAGGTGCAGAATAAAAGTATTGCTTTTCCCCAAAATAAATGATTGATTTATGAATATCTTTTTATTTTTTTATCCACTTTTTCTCCTTATTTTTCTCCCATCCCAATTTCGCCTCGCCTTCCCTCCCCTGTCTCGAACGTTGCTAGATTATGCCTCCCACTGGTCGGCTGCAGTGAGGACCAAGCCTTGCATCACGTGTCCCCTCCGGTACACGAGGCAGCTGTCGCATCTTTTCACCTGTACAGCGCGATCTCTCAGTGGCGAGGAGTAACGCGTGGGAGGCTCACGCTGCCCCCGTTACTTCCTGATTCTGCTGTACAGGCGCACCAACTGACCTGTAGGAGTCGCTGTCCACAACGTCCAATCCCCACCCAACAGCTTTCCCACCCCTAACACTGCCAATTGTGTTAGTATGAACGACCAGCCAAGCTGGTAGCAACGCCGAGAGCTGGGCTCGAACCCAGCATATCCTGCGTTAGTGGCGAGCGCCTTGCCCACTGCACCACTTAGCCGCCTTGATTTATGAATTTATCAAAATGAATGTTGTTGTTTACATGTTGCGTGCATGTATCCCCTCCCTACTTCCCATTTCCCCAACGTGGAATGCACATTGGATAAACGTGCTGCTAGTTGAGACATGTTGACATGCTGGTGCTCTAGTCTAGAGTCTAGTGCAGGGGTGGGCAATTATTTTTCCCAGGGGGCCGAATGAGCAACTGAAAATATGTTGGAGGGCCGGGCCAAAATTCCAAACTCAATTATGCATAATATACATTTTATTTCTATATAAAAAGCAGTAAATGGCATTGTTTTGACCCCTGGTAAGAGTGTATGTTATTATTTGGCAATTAAAAGGTGAGGTTAGCTTTCAAAAATATCATTTATTCAAATAGAATTTATTTCCAAAATGATAAACAAAATGTGAAACATTAATAACAAAGGGCATTTTGAGTTTCATATACGATTGAAACAAGGATTTTCTTAGCTTTCTAAAGACATCACATCATCTTATAGCAAAAATAAACAAGACATGTCACTGAACTGTGTAAAGAAAAGTGTCCCAGTTTTGTAGCCTTTTTTACTTTACATGCCTATATTAAACATTTAATGTTTTCAGAACTGTGCAAAAAAAAGAAATTCACTTGTTATATTTCCACATTTTAGTGTTCTTCAGTTCTTTTTTTTTTCATTCATTTCATTTTCATTTCATTCAGTGTGATAAATCCAGTCTCTGTTGAGCTTTAACAAGTCCATCAAAGTCAGGTTGCATGTCTGAGGTGGAGATGCGAAGCACAGCTGCCAGATGTTCATCAGTGAGAGAGGATCTGTACCTGGACTTGGTAAATGTCATGACTGAGAATGTCTGTTCACATGTAGGTGGATCCAAAGAGAACCAACATCTTCTGAGCATGTCTCCTCATGTTTGGAAAGTTCTCCTCCTTGAGAGCAGAGTAGAACTCTAGCAGTGATGCTGACTTAAAGTGCTCTTTCAGTAGTGAATCAGACTGCAGGTCAATGAGTTCAAGCTGAACAACTATCAACACTGCAGGTAAAGGGAGAGGAAACCAGCTGCAATTCATCCTCAACCTTTTTGAAATCTTGAAAATGCCTTGAAAAGTCATCATGCAGTGCTCCCAACATGGATGAGTGCCGGTGATCAGCTGATGGTTTGACTTCTTTCAGGGTTTTCATGTGTTTGAGATTGTTGCTGCCTAGTTGCCTTGAAATTAATTGCAACTTTGTCATGAAGGCTTTCACATGGCTATGCATTTCATGAGCAAAAATGCCCTTGCCATGCAGTTGTGTGTTCAGTAGGGATGGGTACAGTTCACATTTGAACCGATACGGTACCGGTACCTGTGAATCGATACCGGTACTGTCACGTTTTAGACTCAGTCGTGAAAGTTGTAATCAGATATTTAAAGATATAAGAGATGAAACACTTTTGAAGGTATTTATTATAGAAAGTGAACAAGCAATGTAATATAAAAAGTGAATAAGCAAAGTATTATAAAAGGTGAATATAGCAAGGTACAATTGAAATCTAGATTGTTACAACCGGCCGGTCGAGTATAAAAGAAAGAAAAAACAGTCAAGTCTTTGTTCCGTCAGTCCAGTCTCGTCTGTCCAGTCAGTCCGTGCAGCAGTGTCCAGTCCAAGTCAAGCAGAGAAGTGAAGAAGAAGAAGTCCAGTGGTTTCTCTGTCAGGGTGTTTTATTGGTCCCCCAATCGATCAGTGTGGTTGTGGTTTTCGTCCTGCGTGCACGTTGTGTGTCTGTGTGTATTGGTCAGCCTGTATGTCCGCCGTGCACGAGTGCGTGGTACGCACATTTACGTGCGCATTTGTGCGTGTGTGTCTCTATGATAACGATCTGTGATTAATGGAGACTGGAGTATGTGATCAGTGGTTGACCGGGTCGTATATTAGTTGGCTTGTGGCATTTTGTGACAATGAGTTGAATTATTTGATCTGGCTAATCTGGTGAGATCTCTCACCAAAGGAGTCAGTGTGTGTGTTGGGAGTGAGGGTGTGTGTGTGTGTGTATGTTTGTGTATGTGTGCTTGTCTGTGTGTGTGTGCGCGTGTGAGAGTGAGTGAAGGGGGATGGCTGTGCTGTGTAGTGGAATGTATCAGTGTGTCTCCTGCAGTATTATGGAGAATTGCTACGTGGAATTTAGTAATTATTTAACAGTACCCAACAGTACCTTTTTTCTGTACTTTAGTCTCAAAAATTTGTATCTACCTACCTCAGTTGTGAAAAAAAAATCCAAACTTCAAATAACCACACTTTCGACCGTTTTCGGCTTGCCCCGACTGCTTTGTTGTTGAATCAAGTCAAATCCTAGGTAAGCGTATATTGTGCGTGTGAACGTTGACATGAAAAGAAAAAAGTAAAAAAAGAAAATATAAAAAAAAATTATTATCATGTAATCTTTCGCGGGCTGGTCAGAATCCCAGGTCTGGTCTAGTGGGACATCTAGTGGCTCAATGTTATCTATAAAACGTGCGGCTACACCCAGGCTACCTTAAAGACGTCACATGACGCGTTGCCTTACAGTCTGGCAATTTCTTTATAATTTCTGTATAAAAAAAGATGTAATTTCCTGTTTCTTGTTTATACTTGAAAAAAACCGGAAGGGTCGAAACGTCGTATATCTGCTGTTTGTCACAAATAAACACCTTTGGAGCATTGAAAAGTGAGTTGCGAGCCCCGCTTTGTTCATGTACTACTGTTTTTACAGTTTGGCTCAGCACCAAGGAACGGAGGATGTGCGTTATCTATTTTTCTGAATACTTCATTAATTGGTCATGGTTGTCATTTAATGATAATCACCTGCTGAGGCAGGATGGCCTAGACCTAGAGGTAAAGAGACCGACCAGTGACCAAAAGGTCGCTGGTTCGATCCCCGGCCCTGACAGGAGGGTGTATTCCAGCTGGTAACTGAAGGGTGGCCATCTTGCCTAAGTGCCCTTGAGCAAGGCAAAGGGGTGCTGCACTGAGGGCGACCCTGACCTCTGACTTCTGCTTAAACGCTGTATGTATATGTGTAACTAGGAGGGATATAAGGACTATGTGTAACTAGGAGGGGTATGAGGACTGTATGTGTAACTAGGAGTGATATGACGACTGTACGTGTAACTAAGAGGGATATGAGGACTATGTGTAACTAGGAGGGATATGAGGACTGTATTTGTAACTAGGAGAGATATGAGGACTGTATACGCCCGACAATTATAAACGGAAGCAGTTTATTTTGTTTTAATGTGTTTCTTGCACCTTGCAGAGACCTACCTGTGCCGAGTATTGCTGTGACAGACAAGGACCACAATGGAAATAAGTCTCTGACTTTATTGTGTGATAATTCCTCAAACAATGTGATGGTTGAGGCCCAATTGGGTTTAAAATCCTGTGTGTATTTTAACATCTGTCTAAATAAATGCATTCATTCATTCAACTAGGAGAGATATGAGGACTGTGTGTAACTAGGAGGGATATGAGGACGTTGTGTGGAATGTAAGTCTAGCTTGATCTGATATTAACCTCATCTTCAATAGATTACAGATCTCCATCTGAGGCTGAAAATCCTGGAGATGCTAAAGGCCCAGTTTCAAGATATCAGCCTTACGACCGCAGCTCTAATGTCCGTGATGAATCGACAAGCGCTCTCCAGACACCAGTTAGTAGTAGCTCTGGGCCCGACCCTGTTGGCCAAGCCCAGGCCGACAGCCAAAAGCAGTTGCACATCAACTTTGAGTCTGTAGAGGCCAACCTGGGCAATATCCACAAGTCCCTAGATCATGCCTTCAGCAATGCCTTTGTTGCCGTTATCATACAACCACAGCAGCTGTTTGAGCAGTCTAGTAGCTACAGTAAAAACCAGCCTCTGCAGCCTAGCAACAGCAACCAGTTGCAAAGCAGCTTCAAGTCTCTAGACGCCGGCCTAAGCAAAATCTTCAAGTCCACAACTGCTCTACGCGATGACCTCTTTGATGGCCTGAAACGACCACAGCAGCTATTGCGGCAGTTTGGCTTACAACAGCAATCTATTTACTGGGACAACCCTGTGGGACAGAAGACGAGGGTGCCACAACGTAGCGACTCTTCGAATGAGCCCAGCACCCAGGCTCCCAGGCCAAGCGGCACCCAGGCTACCAGCCCAGCCCCCAGGCCAAGCAGCAGCTCCCAGGCCAAGCGGCACCCAGGCTACCATCCTAGCTCCCAAGCCAAGCAGCAGTCCCCAAGCTCACAGGCCAAGCAGCACCCAGGCTACCAGCCCGGCTCCAAGGCCAAGAACCACCCAAGCTACCAGGGCATGCAGAAACGGGGCAACCAGCCAACCTTCCAATCTGGCTCCCAGGCCAACCAGCAGCCAAGCTACCAGGCCAGCCCCCAGGCCAAGAAGCTGCCAGGCTACCAGGCCAAGCAGCAGCCAAGCTACCAGCCTGAAACCCAGGCCAAGCAGCACCCAAGCTACCATGGCATGCAGCATCGGGGCTACCAGGGCACGCAGCTGGGCTACCAGCCAAGCTCCCAGGCCGAGCAGCAGCTAAGCTCCCAGACCGAGCAGCACCCAGGCTACCAGCCCAGCTCCCAGACCGAGCAGCAGCTAAGCTCCCAGGCCAAGCAACACCCAAGCTACCAGCCCAGCCCTCAGGCCAAGCAGCAGCCAAGCTACCAGCCCAGCTCCCAGGCCGAACGGCAGGCAAGCTACCAGCCCGGCTCCCAGGCCAAGCAGCAGCCCAGCTTCCAGGCCAAGCAACACCCAAGCTACCAGCCCAGCTCCGAGACCGAGCAGCAGCCAAGCTCCCAGGTCAAGCAGCAGCCAAGCTACCAGCCCAGCTCCCAGGCCAGGCAGCACCCAGGCTACCATGGCAGGCAGCTGGGCTACCAGGGCACGCAGCTGGGCTACCAGCCCAGCTCCCAGGCCGAGCAGCGGCTAAGCTCCCAGACCGAGCAGCAACAGGGATACCAGCCCAGCTCCCAGGCCGAGCAGCAGGCAAGCTACCAGCCCAGCTCCCAGGCCAGGCAGCAACAGGGATACCAGCCCAGCTCCCAGACCGAGCAGCAGCTAAGCTACCAGGCCAAGCAACACCCAAGCTACCAGCCCAGCCCCCAGGCCAAGCAGCAGCCCAGCTACCAGGCCAAGCAACACCCAAGCTACCAGGGCACGCAGCAACCGGGCAACCAGCCACACTTCCAATCTGGCCCCCATGCCAAGCAGCAGCCAAGCTACCAGGGCACTTGGCAACAGGGCAACCAGCCAAGCTTCCAATCTGGTTCCCAGGCCAAGCAGCACCCAAGCTACCATGGCATCCAGCAACGGGGCTACCAGCCCAGCTCCCAGGCCGAGCAGCAGCTAAGCTCCCAGACCGAGCAGCACCCAGGCTACCAGCCCAGCTCTCAGACAGAGCAGCAGGCAAGCTACCAGCCCAGCTCCCAGGCCAAGCAGCAGCCAAGCTACCAGGGCATCCAGCAACAGGGCTACCAGCCCAGCTCCCAGACCGAGCAGCACCCAGGCTACCAGCCCAGCTCCCAGGCCAAGCGGCAGCCAAGCTACCAGCCCAGCTCCCAGGCCAAGCAGCAGCCAAGCTACCAGGGCACTCTGCAACAGGGCAACCAGCCAAGCTTCCATTCTGGTTCACAGGCCGAGCAGCAGCCAAGCTACCAGCCCAGCTCCCAGGCCAAGCAGCACCCAAGCTACCATGGCATCCAGCAACAGGGCTACCAGCCCAGCTCCCAGGCCGAGCAGCACCCAAGCTACCATGGCATCCAGCAACAGGGCTACCAGCTAAGCTCCCAGACCGAGCAGCACCCAGGCTACCAGCCCAGCTCCCAGGCCAGGCAGCACCCAGGCTACCAGCTTAGCTTTCAATCTGGCCTCCAGGCCGAGCAGCAGCCAAGCTACCAGCCCGGCTCCCAGGCCAAGAACCACCCAAGCTACCAGGGAATGCAGCAACAGGGTTACCAGCCCAGCTCCCAGGCCAAGCAGCAGCCAAGCTACCAGGGCACGCAGCAACAGGGCAACCAGCCAAACTTTCAATCTGGCTCCCAGGCCGGGCAGCAGCCAAGCTACCAGCCCAGCTCCCAGGCCAAGCAGCACCCAGGCTACCAGGGCATGCAGCAACAGGGCAACCAGCCAAGCTTCCATTCTGGTTCACAGGCCGAGCAGCAGCCAAGCTACCAGCCCAGCTCCCAGGCCGAGCAGCAGCTAAGCTCTCAGACCGAGCAGCACCCAGGCTACCAGCCCAGCTCCCAGGCCAAGCAGCAGCCAAGCTACCAGCCCAGCTCCCAGGCCAGGCAGCACCCAGGCTACCAGCCCAGCTCCCAGGCCAATAACCACCCAAGCTACCAGGGCACGCAGAAACGGGGCAACAAGCCAAGCTACCATCCCGGCTCCCAGGCCAAGCAGCAGCCAAGCTACCATCCCAGCTCCCAGACCGAGCAGCAGCCCAGCTCCCAGACCGAGCAGCAACCAAGCTACCAGCCCAGCTCCCAGGCCAAGCAGCAGGCAAGCTACCAGCCCAGCTCCCAGGCCAAGCAGCAGTCAAGCTACCAGGCCGAGCAGCAACAGGGAAACCAGCCAAGCTTCCATTCTGGTTCACAGGCCGAGCAGCAGCCAAGCTACCAGCCCAGCTCCCAGGCCAAGAACCACCCAAGCTACCAGGAAATGCAGCAACAGGGTTACCAGCCCAGCTCCCAGGCCAAGCAGCAGCCCAGGTACCAGGCCAAGCAGCAGGCAAGCTACCAGCCAAGCTACCGGGGCACGCAGCAACAGGGCAACCAGCCAAACTTTCAATCTGGCTCCCAGGCCGGGCAGCACCCAAGCTACCAGCCCAGCTCCCAGGGCGAGCAGCACCCAAGCTACCAGGCCGAGCAGCAACAGGGCAACCAGCCAAGCTTTCAATCTGGCCCCCAGCAGCCGAGCTACCAGCCCAGCTCCCAAGCCAGGCAACGCCCAAGCTACCATCCCAGCTCCCAAGCCAAGCAACACCCAAGCTACCAGCCCATCTCCCACGCCAAGCAACACCCAAGCTACCAGCCCGGCTCCAAGACTCAGCAGCTAAGCTACCAGGCCAAGCAACACCCAAGCTACCAGGGCACGCAGCAACAGGGCAACCAGCCTGAAACCGAGGCCAAGCAGCAGGCAAGCTACCAGCCCAGCTCCCAGGCCAAGCAGCACCCGGGCTACCAGGGCACACAACATGGCTCCCAGGTCAAGCAGCAGCCCAGCTCCCAGGCCGAGCAGCACCCAAGCTACCAGCCCAGCTACCAGGCCGAGCAGCAACAGGGCAACCAGCCAAGCTTTCAATCTGGCCTCCAGGCCGAGCAGCAGCCAAGCTACCAGCCCAGCTCCCAGGCCAAGCAACACCCAAGCTACCAGCCCACGCAGCAACAGGGCAACCAGCCAAGCTTTCGATCTGGCTCCCAGGCTGAGCAGCAGCCCAGCTCCCAGGGCATGCAACATGGCTCCCAAGCCGAGCAGCAGCCAAGCTACCAGGGCATGCAGCAGGGCAACCAGCCAAGCTTCCAATCTGGCTCCCAGGCCAAGCAGCACCCAAGCTACCATGGCATGCAGCATCGGGGCTACCAGGGCACGCAGCTGGGCTACCAGCCAAGCTCCCAGGCCGAGCAGCAGCTAAGCTCCCAGACCGAGCAGCACCCAGGCTACCAGCCCAGCTCCCAGACCGAGCAGCAGCTAAGCTCCCAGGCCAAGCAACACCCAAGCTACCAGCCCAGCCCTCAGGCCAAGCAGCAGCCAAGCTACCAGCCCAGCTCCCAGGCCGAACGGCAGGCAAGCTACCAGCCCGGCTCCCAGGCCAAGCATTAGCCCAGCTTCCAGGCCAAGCAACACCCAAGCTACCAGCCCAGCTCCGAGACCGAGCAGCAGCCAAGCTCCCAGGTCAAGCAGCAGCCAAGCTACCAGCCCAGCTCCCAGGCCAGGCAGCACCCAGGCTACCATGGCAGGCAGCTGGGCTACCAGGGCACGCAGCTGGGCTACCAGCCCAGCTCCCAGGCCGAGCAGCGGCTAAGCTCCCAGACCGAGCAGCAACAGGGATACCAGCCCAGCTCCCAGGCCGAGCAGCAGGCAAGCTACCAGCCCAGCTCCCAGGCCAGGCAGCAACAGGGATACCAGCCCAGCTCCCAGACCGAGCAGCAGCTAAGCTACCAGGCCAAGCAACACCCAAGCTACCAGCCCAGCCCCCAGGCCAAGCAGCAGCCCAGCTACCAGGCCAAGCAACACCCAAGCTACCAGGGCACGCAGCAACCGGGCAACCAGCCACACTTCCAATCTGGCCCCCATGCCAAGCAGCAGCCAAGCTACCAGGGCACTTGGCAACAGGGCAACCAGCCAAGCTTCCAATCTGGTTCCCAGGCCAAGCAGCACCCAAGCTACCATGGCATCCAGCAACGGGGCTACCAGCCCAGCTCCCAGGCCGAGCAGCAGCTAAGCTCCCAGACCGAGCAGCACCCAGGCTACCAGCCCAGCTCTCAGACAGAGCAGCAGGCAAGCTACCAGCCCAGCTCCCAGGCCAAGCAGCAGCCAAGCTACCAGGGCATCCAGCAACAGGGCTACCAGCCCAGCTCCCAGACCGAGCAGCACCCAGGCTACCAGCCCAGCTCCCAGGCCAAGCGGCAGCCAAGCTACCAGCCCAGCTCCCAGGCCAAGCAGCAGCCAAGCTACCAGGGCACTCTGCAACAGGGCAACCAGCCAAGCTTCCATTCTGGTTCACAGGCCGAGCAGCAGCCAAGCTACCAGCCCAGCTCCCAGGCCAAGCAGCACCCAAGCTACCATGGCATCCAGCAACAGGGCTACCAGCCCAGCTCCCAGGCCGAGCAGCACCCAAGCTACCATGGCATCCAGCAACAGGGCTACCAGCTAAGCTCCCAGACCGAGCAGCACCCAGGCTACCAGCCCAGCTCCCAGGCCAGGCAGCACCCAGGCTACCAGCTTAGCTTTCAATCTGGCCTCCAGGCCGAGCAGCAGCCAAGCTACCAGCCCGGCTCCCAGGCCAAGAACCACCCAAGCTACCAGGGAATGCAGCAACAGGGTTACCAGCCCAGCTCCCAGGCCAAGCAGCAGCCAAGCTACCAGGGCACGCAGCAACAGGGCAACCAGCCAAACTTTCAATCTGGCTCCCAGGCCGGGCAGCAGCCAAGCTACCAGCCCAGCTCCCAGGCCAAGCAGCACCCAGGCTACCAGGGCATGCAGCAACAGGGCAACCAGCCAAGCTTCCATTCTGGTTCACAGGCCGAGCAGCAGCCAAGCTACCAGCCCAGCTCCCAGGCCGAGCAGCAGCTAAGCTCTCAGACCGAGCAGCACCCAGGCTACCAGCCCAGCTCCCAGGCCAAGCAGCAGCCAAGCTACCAGCCCAGCTCCCAGGCCAGGCAGCACCCAGGCTACCAGCCCAGCTCCCAGGCCAATAACCACCCAAGCTACCAGGGCACGCAGAAACGGGGCAACAAGCCAAGCTACCATCCCGGCTCCCAGGCCAAGCAGCAGCCAAGCTACCATCCCAGCTCCCAGACCGAGCAGCAGCCCAGCTCCCAGACCGAGCAGCAACCAAGCTACCAGCCCAGCTCCCAGGCCAAGCAGCAGGCAAGCTACCAGCCCAGCTCCCAGGCCAAGCAGCAGTCAAGCTACCAGGCCGAGCAGCAACAGGGAAACCAGCCAAGCTTCCATTCTGGTTCACAGGCCGAGCAGCAGCCAAGCTACCAGCCCAGCTCCCAGGCCAAGAACCACCCAAGCTACCAGGAAATGCAGCAACAGGGTTACCAGCCCAGCTCCCAGGCCAAGCAGCAGCCCAGGTACCAGGCCAAGCAGCAGGCAAGCTACCAGCCAAGCTACCGGGGCACGCAGCAACAGGGCAACCAGCCAAACTTTCAATCTGGCTCCCAGGCCGGGCAGCACCCAAGCTACCAGCCCAGCTCCCAGGGCGAGCAGCACCCAAGCTACCAGGCCGAGCAGCAACAGGGCAACCAGCCAAGCTTTCAATCTGGCCCCCAGCAGCCGAGCTACCAGCCCAGCTCCCAAGCCAGGCAACGCCCAAGCTACCATCCCAGCTCCCAAGCCAAGCAACACCCAAGCTACCAGCCCATCTCCCACGCCAAGCAACACCCAAGCTACCAGCCCGGCTCCAAGACTCAGCAGCTAAGCTACCAGGCCAAGCAACACCCAAGCTACCAGGGCACGCAGCAACAGGGCAACCAGCCTGAAACCGAGGCCAAGCAGCAGGCAAGCTACCAGCCCAGCTCCCAGGCCAAGCAGCACCCGGGCTACCAGGGCACACAACATGGCTCCCAGGTCAAGCAGCAGCCCAGCTCCCAGGCCGAGCAGCACCCAAGCTACCAGCCCAGCTACCAGGCCGAGCAGCAACAGGGCAACCAGCCAAGCTTTCAATCTGGCCTCCAGGCCGAGCAGCAGCCAAGCTACCAGCCCAGCTCCCAGGCCAAGCAACACCCAAGCTACCAGCCCACGCAGCAACAGGGCAACCAGCCAAGCTTTCGATCTGGCTCCCAGGCTGAGCAGCAGCCCAGCTCCCAGGGCATGCAACATGGCTCCCAAGCCGAGCAGCAGCCAAGCTACCAGGGCATGCAGCAGGGCAACCAGCCAAGCTTCCAATCTGGCTCCCAGGCCGAGCAGCAGCCCAGCTCCCAGACCAAGCAACACCCAAGCTACCTGGGCATGCAGCAACACAGCTTTCAGGCTAAGGAGTCTAGCTACCAGCATCCAGGTTCCTCCAGCTTCTATGGTTCTTATCCCATATCTACAAAGACTGGAGATGCAGCTAGTAACAAGGATGCAGATGGGTGAGTTTATCTTGGCCTTCACTCTGGAATGTCTAGGGTCACTGCTAAGACTAATGGTACAATGACTTAGTTGCTAGAGTTATATCTCATTCCCTCTTTGATTCCATAGCTATGGAAGGCCTAAAGGAGTTGGCAATGATTCTCACCAGCCAGGGCATGGATATGACTCCACCAGCAGGGACTAAGGGTAGAAGGTGTGTTTTACTCAGAATTGCCACTTGACTAACTGCTTCAAATGTTCTGCATGCAGATTCCTTGAGCTGTTTTGACTGAAACATTGCATTTCTCATTTCAGATGCTATAACTAGATGATGAGCCTTGGTGAATTTCAATCTTGTGTGGCGTCAACGAAAATAAAATGGAACTTTTACCCAACTTCTTGATTTTGACTTAATGATTTTACCACAGGATTTTGTTGTAGCCAAATGTCTTGACCAACATTTCAGACTCTTCAACTTGTAGGGGACATGTACCAATTTCTGTGTACTGCCACCTGGCTCTGATTTTACTGCGCAATCACCTTGTCTGAACTAGTTACACTCTTACCATTAGGGGACTAAATGGTCCTCTTCAAAAATGCCATACAAATAATGTTAATTTCCCACTTTTAAACTTCAACCCGATCATAACTACCACATTCATTTTAGAATTTTAACCCTTTAAATGCCGGTGTTTGTGATGGCATCACAAATTATTGTTAAAGAAACAAATGTTCAATATCAAATGCAAAGTGGATATTTCTAGGGGGGATTATTACAGGCTAGTATAGGTCAATGATTAGCAACACAGATTTAATAACTCTTTGGGTGTTGCTTGGCCTGGGTTTCAGGTTGGTAGCTAGGGTGCTGCTTGTCCTGGAGTATTTAATTTCATTTGTATTCATCAGTTAAGATCCAGAGGACTACAAGAGTACTCTGAAGATGTACATTACAATGTGCCATGTTTGGCTATTGTGAAACTGGTTTTAAACATTTTAATCAAACCCCTTGCCAGTCAACAAAAAAACTAACATGAGGATAAGCAAGAAATACTATACCAAATTATTAGAGAATAGCAAAATTGGTATTAAATGAATATGGAATATATTAGAAATAGTTGAACTAGTTACTCTCAATATTTTACTGACTACGATGGGACATTAAATGGGAATAATGCAACTTCTTTAAAATAGGGCCAACCATGGCAGAGAGAATCAATGTCTCACACACAAGATGGCAGGGATGCTGAGGAGAATATTGCAAGAAATCTCAACTAAATTAATCTGAACTAGAGGGGGGGGGGGATGGTTAGCAAGTGTTAATAAAACATTGACAGAATGGAATTGATATGACACTAATCAAGAAAGTAATCTACAGCATTATAAACCCACTAACCTACATATGTAATATATCCTTCACAACCGGTTCATTTCCTCAGAAAATGAAAATTACAAAAGTTATATAAAGCTGGAGAGAAACACCACTTGACCAATTATAGGCCAGTATACTTTGCCAGTTCTCAAATATTGGAAAAACTATTTCAAGTTAGATGACTTCGTTAATAAACACATTTGAACAGATGGTCAGTACGGTTTCAGAGCTAACAGAAACGGCAATGGCACTAAGCTGTTTTTATCATAAATCGACCAATACAGACCGTATTAATTAATGTAGCCATGAGTAAATACCACAATCCTATCAAAACAGCAGTCAAAGTGTATATTTTCAGCACTACGTTTGTTTACCAGATGGGTGACCATAAATCATCACATGCCGATATCACCTGTGACTCCCACAGGGGTCAGTGTTAGGACCTTTATTGTTTATTTTATACATCAAGGACATATGTAGTATATCAAATACTTGTGTTTTGTTCTGGGTTTGATTTAAATAAATTGTCATTAAATTTGAGTAAAAACAAACGTATGTTATTTGGTAATCGTAAAATACACACGCAAGTACAAATTATTATAGATGTTAACATTGAAAGTGTATGACAAATAAATTCTAGGTGTGATACTGAACCACAATCTGCTGAAACATCACACAAACTACATAAAAACTAAAATTGCACTGCAGTACTAGGGAAAACAACACATCTTGGATCATAAATCACTGTACATTCTATATTGCTCACTACCATATCTGACCTACTATTTGGGATTTGGGATAACACTTATAAAAGTAACTTAAAACCATTATGCACACTACAAAAAAGAGCTATTAGGATTATCAATAAGGTAGGATATCTGGAATACACAAACACACTGTTTTTAAAATCACATGTCATGAAACTCAGGGACCTGGCTGAATTTAAGACTGGACAAATCATGTTTAGAGCACGAAACAATTCACTCCCGGGTAACATCCAAAACATTTTCTGTGATAGAGAGGGGGGTTCAACAATGAAGAGTGTGTGCATTTCAGTTTGTGGAGTGAATCTGTGGAATGGTTTGAGTGTGGAATTAAAACAAAGCACAAATATAAATTACTTTAAAAAAACATAAGGATTATATCTCGGAGGTATATGGATGAGGAGGCGTTGTGTTGACCACTTGAGCCATGGGGTCCCTGTCCAGGGGCTAGTGCTCGGCTTTTCATAGTGTGGACATTTGGGTTGTATGAAATGAGTTAATATGAGTGTGAAGGGGGTAGAAATACATACGTTTACACTTCATCCTACTCCTTCGAACATTAGTTTTGCTTGTTTGTCTTTTAATCTGTTTATTACTTGTTTTATTTAAAAAAAAATATTAATTTAATTTGTTTTTAATTTATGTTCGAAATAAACTCATTCATTCATTCAAGATCATTTATATTTAAAGGAATACGGTCGGGTGGCGTAGCGGAGATTGCGCTCATCACCAATGCAAGAGGCTGCGGTCTCGACTCCCGGAGTCAGCATTGCTTGGGCTGATCGTCATACTAACTTGTTTGGCTGGGTTATAGGGGAGGGCAAGTCGAGGGTGGTAATCTGGCGTTGTGGACAGCGACGCCTACAGGTCAGGTCTGGGCGCCTGCTCAGCGAAAGGCAGGAATTGGGGGCAGCGTGACCTCCCACGCGTTACACTTCACCAATGAGAGTCCTCGCTGCCAGGTGAAAAAAGAGTCACTGGCTGTCGCCGCATGTGTCGGAGGAAGCATGCGGATGACTTCAGGGTTCCCTTGTACCGACCAGTAGGAGGAACATGCGCACAACGACCAGGTAGGGGAGGGGGGGAATTGGCACAATGACTAAATTGGGACGGGGAGAAAAACAGAGAAAAATCGGAGAAAGAGGATTAAAAAATATATATTTAAGCATTACATCATGCGCAGGAGTGGTTTGTGAACAATAAACCATGCCTAGGGGTGGTCGTTAGGCCAGAGGCGCAGCCGAGGGTCGTTAGACCCCCCTAGGCATGGTTTATTGTTCACAAATCACGACTGCAAGTGGTGTAAAGCTTTTATACAACTGCCAGATTCATCCAACCTTATTGCTATACAATAAACGCACATTAATCGAAGATTTATTGAAAAAACCATCCGCCAGAAAAAGTTGTTCCCACAACTACAAAAAAGACAAGTTGCCTCATGTGGAAGCAGCTCGGAAGTGCATCCAACCAACTAACACATCCAACTGTGTATTATTGGAATGATTGAGAGAAGTTGCCTCATGTGGAAGCAGCTCGGAAGTGCATCCAACCAACTAACACATCCAACTGTGTATTATTGGAATGATTGATTGAACATTTTATTACCAGATGCAGAATGGGTACAATACAGTACGGCTCAATACACACAATTGTTAAGGGGATGCAGACCTACTTTCTATAGAACTTCATTCTTAGATGCTTCTATAGAAAGTAGGTAAAACAAATTAAAAAGTTTTCTTTGCCCTATAGGAAAAAAAAGTTTTCTTCGCCCTATTTTTTTATAAATTTGTTTAGCCTAAACTTAACCAGTTGGAAACCAGGCGTACAGTAATAAAATTAGCAATCAACCAATCAATCAATTCAATAGACCATGCTCACTTAAAACAGCGCAGCACTCAGCTGCTCCTCTCTCAGTCTGACTTTCCCCCGCTGTTGCAGACAGGAGTGTGTGTGTGTGTGTGTGTGTGTGTGTGTGTGTGTACGTGTGTGTGTGTGTGTGGGGGTGTGTGGCGGTGGGTGGAGACTAGAGCCAGCGCTGCATTCAGAGGGAAGGAAAAAGAAATTGAAAAAAAATCGCAAATTAATCAATCAATCAATCCGCGATTTTTCTTTTGTTCTGTATTGACTCATGACCCATCAATTACATCATCCAACATTGTTTAAAGGACTAAGACATTCGCCTTGACAGAATCGCTTCATATTTAGTCGTTATGATGCTATCATTGTTAAAGATTATTGTCCGCCATCTTGTGATCCGGCGGAGTGATGTGAAGTGATTCGGTTGTGGGCGGGTCCTAGGACCAGCCAGCGTGGACTGTTCCCAATACATACGTGTAAATGGACTGTTTCAGCCAATCAGAATCGAGAAATTTGCAGGCCGTTGTATAAATAATAAATATATATATTTCCCTGGTCCCGATTCTGTCTTTCTTGATTTTTTGTGTGTGTGTGTGTGAGCACAGCGGTGTCTGTGTTGTTTATTATTTCATGAAATTGGGACCATATCTTCATTTTACATACATTTTCATTATGTCAAAAGATTATGATTTGAAACGCTGTAAAAAAAAAGTTATTGACCTAGGGTACCTACTTTGTCCCTGGCGTCCAGTTTCATCAGATCCACTTCCATGTTAAAACGCATTTTTTAATCTGCACTCATTCGTTCAATTCTAGATAGAATGATCAAATGCATTCTTTTTTCACAATGTGAGGGATCAAGCTTTGGTGCTCTGATGCTGTTAACGAATCTCAACACACGGTGGCGAAATTGTTCTATGGCCCACTTTGCCGGCTACTAAGCCAGCAGGAGGCGGAGACTATGCTGCTATGCTGGCTGCAGATCTCCGCAGACTGCTGCTGTGGGGGGAGGGGGGGGAGAGAGATCAGCCCGCAACAACAACAATTACACTCCTCTTCCGCTCCTATCCGCTATTGCGTGTCACACGCTGAATCACGAGCCCCTGATGGGTGGTGCAGCCCGGCCCCGGCTCTACGCTGAGCTCCCTGTAGAGCTCCCTGTATGCGGAAGTGCGCTGGTGGTCAAGCTGACAGCGCGCTGTCTTCAGAATCTACCGGGAGATCGAGTAGTGCTCGCCCGCGGAGATATAATAATAATAATCAGTGCTTACTAACGTTAGCGTCTCCGCTATTTCTGACCGAATTAGTCAACTTTTTTTTTTATAAGGGCAGTTTCTTATTCACAGGAACTTTGTGCAGTTTTCACACGCTGCAATATGGGGTCTAAAACATATAGAGATATGATAAATATGCGCTTTTCTGCTTTTTTCCCCCATAAAAACGGACTTACTATCAAACAAACACGAATATAAGTGGTTAAAATTCAGAACTTTTTTTTTTTTTTTTTTTTATTGATATTTTTGCACAAATCTCTCCAATATTCAAAACATCTCTTTCCACATCATCATATGCAATTTCCAGGATTTGCCTTTTTCTTTTTTGTAAGAACATACAAAACATGTAAAGGACTCATACAAATACATTAACAACTGACATGGAAAATAAAAAAAGACTTACGAAAAAAGAAACATACTGTACTATACATTATGCGTATACATCCCTGATATATATACTTTGCATGTAGACCGAACTACCTTCGAGCCGGTATGTGCTGCATCCTCTATCGGGATGCCACCCTTCTCCATATTGCATGTGAGAGAAAGCGCCCCAGACACATGCAGTTGTGCATGATAACATGCATGCACGCATGTCTCCAACACATGTATGTGGGTACGTGTATCACGTAAGCATGTGTACATGCCTCATATGTGTGTGTGTGCATCTTCCTGGTATGTGACTGTACTCCTATCTCTTGTGTGTGTCTCGTATCCATGTGTGCCTCTGCCCCCTATGTGAGTGTATATCTCAGATGTGTATATATATGTGCGTCTCAGCTACGTATGTGTGTGTCTCCTATATACATGTGTATCCCCCATATGTGTCAGTGAAAGCCTATACTTCAACTATGTGTATATGTAGGTGTGTGTATGCCTACTTCCTATAAGTGAGTATGTGCATGTATGTGTGCCCCTGACGTGTATAACTTATCCTTGTGTATATGAGTGTGTGTAAACCTATTATGTACACATATGAATATGGGTATCCTAGATACTTGTATGCGGCTATACCTGCGCACATGTGAGTGTGATAGAGACAGTGACCGTTCCATAGATACACCATCCGGACATAAAATATATGTACATACATACACAATACATTATAAAGCACAAGTACCATCAGATCAGATCCCCTTTTTCATATTCATCCTTGATAACATTGTAATCCCACCTTAATCATTTGTCCCCAGACCGTTCAGTCAGGTGTAGAAAACTGTCCCATACCTCAGCGAAAATATCCTCTCTCCCTGCGACTCTATACGTCACCCTTTCATATGATGCTGTCCGGAACATTAGTTCCATCCATTCTTTAAAAGTAATATCAACAGGTGATTTCCAATGTCGTAATGCAATTCTACATCCTGATATCATGGCCATTCTATACCACATTCCCCGGTATTTAGGCAGTTTAATCCCTTTCGGTACTATACCCAAAACACATGCCATTGGGGCGTTATTTATCTTCACATTCAGAACCTTACTTAGGAATATCACAATTTGATCCCACATTTTCCGGACCTTCTCACATTCGTACAGCATGTGCAGTAAAGTGCCTGTCTCCTTCTCACATCTCCAGCAGATGTCACTGTCCCTTAATTTCAGTCTGGCCAGTTTACTAGGCGTCCAATAGCTTCTGTTCAACACTTTGTAAAAAATAAGTTGTGATTGCGCCTCCCTAGAGAATTTACCCCATTTGGACACCAGTTTCTCCCACATTTCCTCAGTAATATCCTCACGTACATCGTTCTCCCAGCTCAATCTCAGACCCGCCAATTTGAGTGCATTGTATTCTCTTATAACATCATAAAATCCTCATTTAACTTTTCCGGCCAAGCCATCTGAAGGATCGAAGTGATTGCCGAGCCGGAAAACAACGTGGAATACATATTTACAGTACCCAGCGCTGAATCAATAAACGCAATCGATATTTGGAATGGCGATCAGGAATTGGAATAATCTTTTTGGAGAACATCTGATATGAGGTAAGGAATATTTTACCAGTCTTGGGGTAATCGGATCTGTTTTCACTTATATAGCAGCGTGTGCCATATGTGTGTGTGTGTGTGTGTGTGTGTGTGTGTGTGTGTGTGCGCGCTGATCAGGAAATGAGAGAATAGATTTTTCAGATCGCTTCTCTAGCGTGCATAAGTACACATATACTATTGATAATCTGGCGTTTATTTGAAAACGATTCATAAATAGGCCGAAAAATGACAGTTTTTTGTGTATTCCAGAATATTCCAGTAAATGCCGTTTATCACAGAAAAGTTATATTTTCCTGAAACTTTCAAGAAAATGTAGTAAATTCCCACAGACTTCCTACAATAATTTGAGGTTATTGTAGTACAATACAATGAGATTGATTATCTGGAAGGAGGAGGAAAGATTCATACTTGATAGAATGGTTGGTCTCCTCATCTGGCTTAATGCAGATGAAGAATAAAACGTGTACGCCAGACAAACCAGAATTGTAGTTCAACTCAGCTGATTTATTTGATCAGAGCCAGGAGTCCAAGGTGAATAGAAGGTTGACTTCTACATACAACAGATGATCAGAGAATATTAACAGCTGTCTGTTGTACAGAAATATCACAATCAGGTTTGCATCTCAAACCTAAATACTGCACATCAAACAGTCACTTGGTTAACATAATTTGAACATACATGGTTTACTGTACACATTATACATGAGTAAATCTGGTTTACAGATCAGGGATCTGTACAACATTACTCTAATCTATAAACAACCATTGTTGTTTCCCATGAGTTACTCACGTAAAATGCAATCAGCTCACAGTAGTTTCTGGGTGGTTCAGCGGTGGGGGAGCCCCCAGACCCCTGGTTGGGTCCGGCCTGAGAGCTCCAGAATAACCCTATGTAGGCCCTTATATCCTATCATTTCTAGCCAATAATACATATGGCTGGTCCAATCCAGCGTCTTCTTGTGGGGGTTGATCTCTTGTGGGGGGTGTCCTTGTGGGCGCTGGCAGCCCCCCCCCCCTTGGGGTTGTGGGGACGTGATGGGACAGAAGGGGCCCATCGGTGGCCCACGTCCGTGTGATCTTTTGCTGAGATGAAGGGACCTGGCTTGTCTCACGAGGGGGGGTGTGACATGATCGCTTTGACCCTTTGGGCCTTATTTACCATACAGTACTAATCTGATCACCTAGTGGGGGTGACCTTTGTCTATTCAACTATCCCTGCCACCACTTCTGCTAAACAGTATACAAGGCTGTTTATGAAATTCAACTCAATATTACCACATTCCCCGTTTTGACGATTCTTATCGTCACATATGATATATTGACTTGATTTCCTATACATACTAGCCATAAAATTTAACATAATTACAAAAATCATAAATTTTGAATTTTTCACAATTTTTCTTCTCAATTTATTCCATTCTTCTTTGGTACATCTCATCAATTTTTGCCTTCTTGTCTTCTTTTTTTCTTTCCCACATCCCCCTGACTATGGCCCCCTCCCGGGGAATCCTGGTGACCCCTTCATCCAGATCCCCAATTAACCTATTCTGCCTTAATGAAACAGTGTTTACCACCTACTATCATCAGGCTTTGTTCCTCTGGGCTCACAGCCAGAGGCTTATTTGTTGAAAACAATTAAAACAATGTAATCTAAACATTACACATTAAAGTAAAACACAATTTTTTAAAATTATGGTATCCGTTGACATGATCTGTGGAGACACAGAGATTATTCTTCATTCTTTCATACATTTTGCTTCTCCTCTCCTGTTAATTCCTTTTCCAAGTCAGCCCAATCACATCTTGCATAATCAACTCAGTTGGTCTTCTCACCTCTCCCCCCTTTTATGAACATCCCTATGGACATAAACCTTACCACCTCTGCGCACAGACGGACAGGGAGGGAGGAGCACCACGCAAGGGAAAAAAAATTTTCACCATGTCGGCCATAACCTACACCCTACTTTCTACTCTACCTATGTGTATGTGTTTAGTTCAGTACTCTCGCGTTGTGTCATAATCTATATCAGTCGTTACCGTTCAGTCACTTCCCGTCCAACATACCAACCAATCACACAGAGGCCCTTGTTCAACGCTTTGGTTGCACAGTCTCCGACCGTTTCCACCCCCCCCCCCTCCACCCCATGTCGGCCAGCCTCAGCTGAAGCCAACGTTTGTAGGCCTGGACCTTGTCATATTCTGTCCCATGACTGTATTTCCATGGATCTACAGACGAACGACTCCGTCAGTCTGGAGGTATGTCTCAACCTCCGGCCTTTGTATTCGGGGCTATATTGAAGGAGGGGTAGCGTCCCAAGCGACCTCTCCTCATAATCCAACAATCTCCCACAGGAACTGACTGAACGGGTCACACCATCGTGTCATAATCTAATGAAATGTATTCCCACACATTTTCCCCATGATCCCTCCACTTGTGATGGTCCATCCTCCCTCTCCGACTGAACTGCAAGGGAACAAAAACACAGAACAAATTTTCCTTATACAATATGTCAAATATTTCTCAAGAGACGCCAAATGGTTAATCATTATGCAAAACGTAATGGGACCACTTAACTGTCATCGATCTGATCCAATGTATCCTCACGCTTCAACCGTCCTCTCACCAGATCATAGAGAAACAACAAACAAAACGCAAATAATCAAAAAAACATTCCAACAGATGTGAAAATCAAATGAAATTAACCAGCTCCAACCGCAGACCACCTTAATGGTTATTTAGAAAGAAAAGAAAAGAAATCAAAACTCTAAATTCAAAGATTAAAAAATAGAAAATAACTCTAAAAATCTAATCCAATTCCTCATCCAATTGATTACATAAACACAGATATATCATACTTAAACCCATTCTTTTATTCTTAAGACCAGTTTCACCTTAAGCGAAAGCTAAGTTGCGTGTGTGCATGCATGCGTGACCAAATTGTGTGAATGTGTGTCTGTGTGTGTCTGTGTGTGTGTGTGTGTGTGTGTGTCTGTGTGTGTGTGTGTGTGTGTGGGTGTGAATGGGTAGACAAAGCCTCCTTGCCCCCATCCCCCGCTCAATCATTCACTGAAGGACATCTCAATCCCACACATACATACAAAAATTAAATTTAAATAAAAAATACCATCTGTACCAGCTCAACCAAAATTACGAGCTCCAGTAATCATTCATATTATAAACATATATTTCTCTCATACACTCGTTAATCAACCACAGACCGACAATGGGTTAGTTCCCCTGCGCTCATCTCTTCTACTCTCTCATCTTGCTACCCTCATCTCTGGCTAATACAACACACACTTTCTCACCATACAGTACTCACTGTATCTTCTACTCCTCATATCCAGAGGAAGTCTGGGAACCCCCTCAGCGATAGACCCCAAAACATACCCAGTGTCCTGAGAGCCAAAGCTAATCCTTCTAATCAAACAGGTAGCCCCCCAATGTAATTAACCTCATCTGAGCTGGCTATCCTAATTCAATTACTGTGCTCACTCCTCCATCAGCTGTGTTCTGTATTAGCACGCTCCCTGTCTCAACATTTCCCCTGTCATAAAAATAACTGCCAACTGTTCTCTCACTCTACAACTGTCTCCTGCATCTTCACCTCTCTCATCCTGTTGCATCTAATCTCTCTCATCCTGTCATAAAAGAACAAACAGCCATTGTAAACAACCGCTGTATGCACGACCCCCCTTTGGGCCCTCCTGTAAACACCAAAAAGGGTAACACTCACACATTTCATCCCCCAGGGCAGCTGTCCCCTAGAGTCCAAACGTAGTACACCATCATACAGTCATCAAAATAGCATATAAACCAAACCCCTTGTCACTAAATTATCCCACTGTGACCCAAGGATTTTGCAATCAATTCCTAATATTAACCATCAGCTTATGTAAATCAATGGCATATGTCTTAACCATATTAACAGTGTATTAAAAATTTAACAATCCAAAACAAGCATCAGTAAATTATCCTGCTTCACAACCGGGCTTGTATCAAATTTCACTATAAAACATTTAGCAACTAATATAAACATTATCCTATTTAAATCAATGGTGTCATTCAAGCTACATAAAACACAACATTATTATCCTCAAGCTTACCATTGTACACGTTACACAAATTAAAAAACTGGAAATACGCTATCAACTATAGAACATTTTACATGTAAGCATGTTTCATCTCAGCATAACATTTATAGTGGTTAGTCCTAAATTGATTTTACTGCAAGCAACATGTAACTTTAGTGTAGAGCATTTTCCCAAATTCAGCCTATAACTACTCTCAAACTACCGTTTATATCATGTATGCAATAAAAGTTATGATGTATTTTAACACGGGTGACTGAATTTGCCAATCTGGTATGTCATAAACGTATAGTTGTAGCAGTACTGACTATCTGATGAATTGAAAAATGGGGGACCCTGATGTAAACAAGACAAAAGTCTTCCTTGGTCCGCATCCCCTTAACAATTGTGTGTATTGAGCTATACTTATTTTTAATCAATCCCTAGTCTTTCCCCCCTGGTTAAAAATATACCCCTGTGCATCAAAGACAATAATAAATCTACCCAGTATAGCCGGATTGCGAACCCCAGATTTATCATAGGCAATGTATCCATTATTTCATTCCTCCCCAATAGGCTCACTGCATTGTTTGCACCCTAAGCAAACCATCTCCCCTAACCTAACCACTATACATGTTACATCCCTTCCCCTGCTTACACAAAAATACAATGCACAATATACAAATACCGCCATATTACATAATGCAGAACATCCTCTTACCCGTTTCTATCCCCTGAGCGAACTACTTCGAATAGACCCAATCCACGTTGTACCGCGCATGCGCAGTGGCAACCGATGCGGCTGTTATAACGTTGCTATGACAACCAAGGTCTGCCACGACATTCATAATAACCTGCCACGATATTCATAATCTGCCACGACATTTATCACGTTTCTTTACCCCTTCCCCAACATCTTTCTCAAAACTCGAAACGTAACATATGCCGCCCCCCAAACGCCACAAAACAACGGCATGCAAGCTAACTAGCTTTAGCCAGCTCTAATGCGACGTTCAAGGCCCTCACGGGAGCCGTGCCTTTCAAGATCCGTTCATCCACGCAATTCGCTCAGTACCATCCAAAGCAGAAACAATTCACACAAGCTTCAAATAGCCAACCACTCTAATAGAAAATAATTTTTAAAACATTTACACCAACCAACGCCGCACACATAGTTCAACACGAACCCTTTCTCCTACCTTCTCCGCCTCACTCCATAGCACCGCGAACGTTACATACTCTCCACAACACCATGACGTCACCAAGCAGCGACTCCTTAATATCATACACTATCGATCACTGTATCAATAATAACCCTCAAAACGACAACAATCTCGCCACCCTACATCTCTATTCGCTTCTTACCTGTAATCGCCGCCACAGTGTTTAATCAATCCTCTCATAACGCCATCGTAACGTCCCCAGCTTCACAGCGGACTTCTCCACAGAGCTAACCTAGCTAGCCCCAACCAACAGCAGGGACTCGCCTCAAACATAATATGTCCGTTGGCCACTAAAATATCATAACAAAACCATTAAGTACTTATCAGTCTGTTCGACCGAATCGTTTTTGTATCACAGCGAACGTAATTAATCAACAGGCCGGTTTCGCTCAAGCTTAAAAAGGATACTATGCCTAAGGACGGCAAATATATCTACATTTAATTCGTGCTATAATCCTACCATAGAACGTACAACGCACCCTGAACACGCCGGCACCCTACATTTCCATTAATTACTACGTTTTAATCCTGCAATCGCACAGACCCCTGCGCTGATCATGCCAGGGTCTAACAACCTTTCACCATACTTGACTTTACATGTTCTGAAATAGTAACAGAACCCTTAGCCCGATGCATTTATGCCCATACTGACCCACTCACGGTCCCCGTCCCGCCTATTCTGTGGCTACAAGCAGGGACACAATGCACCTTGGACCCAGCTCCCCTTCCATTTCAGAACAGTCAAATCTCCTCGTCTTACCTGCGCCCTCTCCCTGAGAATAATTTTAGGGCAATTACATACTCAGAACGCGCCCCTGTCGTATACAACAGAATAACCGTGCTTCCTAGCAAGAAAAGCCTTTTACCTGCCGTCATGCGACGCTATCTTCCTTTACAACATGACCAGATAGTCTGTGCGCCACCACCCTTCTTGGTGCAACTCCCCCGTATAGTTCATAAAGTATATTCCATACGAGTTAACTAACCCCCGTGGCCCGCTGGGCCGAGACCGGCCTCCTGTGTCTGAATGAACATACAAACATAAAAAGCCTACGTTTGCATGTTCACTGCACAACAAGCGCGATCGTCATACCTCCGGACACCCTACCTAAGACACCGCAATCCCCAACCCACTCATGCCGAAGCCATATTCACCGTGGGCCCCAAACAGTGGCGTACACAACCAACCTTCATTCTGTTCCTCTCTCCCTCCTCCATTCAGACAACAAGCCCACCGTTAATCACTTCAAACGCAGCAACACCCCAGCTCTTCGCCCCGTGTCCCCAACACACAGCAAGATCCAGATATGATACATATTACAAGACCCTACCGCACCTTTCCAGGGGGAGACACAAAGGGTAGGGCAGCACGGCACCATTTCTGTAGTAAATTCCCACAGACTTCCTACAATAATTTGAGGTTATTGTAGTACAATACAATGAGATTGATTATCTGGAAGGAGGAGGAAAGATTCATACTTGATAGAATGGTTGGTCTCCTCATCTGGCTTAATGCAGATGAAGAATAAAACGTGTACGCCAGACAAACCAGAATTGTAGTTCAACTCAGCTGATTTATTTGATCAGAGCCAGGAGTCCAAGGTGAATAGAAGGTTGACTTCTACATACAACAGATGATCAGAGAATATTAACAGCTGTCTGTTGTACAGAAATATCACAATCAGGTTTGCATCTCAAACCTAAATACTGCACATCAAACAGTCACTTGGTTAACATAATTTGAACATACATGGTTTACTGTACACATTATACATGAGTAAATCTGGTTTACAGATCAGGGATCTGTACAACATTACTCTAATCTATAAACAACCATTGTTGTTTCCCATGAGTTACTCACGTAAAATGCAATCAGCTCACAGTAGTTTCTGGGTGGTTCAGCGGTGGGGGAGCCCCCAGACCCCTGGTTGGGTCCGGCCTGAGAGCTCCAGAATAACCCTATGTAGGCCCTTATATCCTATCATTTCTAGCCAATAATACATATGGCTGGTCCAATCCAGCGTCTTCTTGTGGGGGTTGATCTCTTGTGGGGGGTGTCCTTGTGGGCGCTGGCAGCCCCCCCCCCTTGGGGTTGTGGGGACGTGATGGGACAGAAGGGGCCCATCGGTGGCCCACGTCCGTGTGATCTTTTGCTGAGATGAAGGGACCTGGCTTGTCTCACGAGGGGGGGTGTGACATGATCGCTTTGACCCTTTGGGCCTTATTTACCATACAGTACTAATCTGATCACCTAGTGGGGGTGACCTTTGTCTATTCAACTATCCCTGCCACCACTTCTGCTAAACAGTATACAAGGCTGTTTATGAAATTCAACTCAATATTACCACAAAAACAAGTGCTTTTCCAAATGCTATCAAACGGAAATGAACCGATTAAAAAAAACAATCCGTTTTGACAATGTTGACTGCAAACAAGTCATTGATAAGCGACGGGCAGATTAGACACATAGCCATAATTTAAGACATAGATTATGCGTTCACAACGCTATCATTGAAGTGGGTGCTGGCATTCAACCATGTTTTACCATGTTAACTAGTGGCAACCAAAGTGTTAAGGAAGACTGTATGCGCCCGACAATTATAAACTAAAGCAGTTTATTTTGTTTTAATGTGTTTCTTGCACCTTGCTGAGACCTACCTGTGCCGACTATTGCTGTGACACGAGGACCCCGATGGAAATAAGTTCTGACTTTATTGTGTGATAATTCCTCAAACAATGTGATGGTTGTGGCCCAATTGGGTTTTAAAGGGGAACTATCTTATAAATGGCCTTTTTCAGTGTTTAGCTGAATGATCTATGTCTCTAATTCTCATATTGGCGCATTCTTCCAATTCTCCTCTCACAATATTCACCCTCACTGAACTGAGTCATCTGTGCTGATTTGTGATGTCAGAGAGACTCAGCTGCATGAGACTCACACACACTCCACACAGTTCCCACAGTGGTTGGAGCCCAGGCTCAAAACGGCTTAAGATCTTGAGGTAGAAAAATGCTGTTTTTGAGGACTTGATTATAAATACAAAACAATGAATTAAAAAAATATAAAATTACAGAGGTGTTCCATAAACTCACATGAATTGTGTAAAAGTGCCCAAAATAGTGAAAGAAATAGTAAAATAGTTCCCCTTTAAATCCTGTGTGTATTTTAACATCAGTCTAAATAAATGCATTCATTCATTCAACTAGGAGGGATATGAGGACTGTGTATGTGTAACTAGGAAGGATATGAGGACTGTATGTGTAACTAGGAGGGATATGAGGACTGTATCTGTAAGTAGGAGGGATATGAGGACTGTATGTGTAACTAGGGAGGATATGAGGTCAATGTTAACTAGGAGGGAAATGTGAAAAGACAAATGCCAATTGCCTTGTGTACACTGTATTCTTAAACACCTCAAACATGTTAAAATAACCACATTTTACAAACAAAACTATGCTAACATTTGAGGTGTAATTTACTGCCTGAAAGGTCAGCTTGTATAGACAGGATCTTGACCCCATTGACTTTGCATTGGTTTGTGGCTAACTATCTGGAGCTAGCATGAATCTGAGCAAGGATTGTTTCACTAAATAATAATCCTTGGTAAATACAAAATAGGACTAGGCTTCCAAAAATCACAACTATCCCTTTAAGCCTTTCAGATGACATCACTTCCTGGATGAGAGAACACACCTGTAATTAATGACACCCTCCACCAGTTTCCAATTAACCAATTAGACAGAACGTTTGTCAAACCAGATTGAAAAGGCTGCCAGAAGCTGTCCACCAACAAGCCAGTTTGGTTAGTCTGTTCCAGAGGAGGGAACGTTTCTGACTGGGAAGCTGCTGCGTCTGACAACAGCTATGGCTGAAGCCATGGAATCTGTCCTGAGGTAACCTAAATCTAAATACTGATTTTGTGATTTGTTGTCACCACCACTGAGTTTATCTAATCTAAATATGAATGGTTTTGTCTAGGGTGGTGCTGCTGGCTTTGTTAATTACTGGAGGACATCAGGCAAAAGGTTTGTTTACTATATTTTATTGTCTTGTTGAAGCTGCAAGTCTTGAGGTGTACATTTAAAATGGAGGAAAGCTAATTCTATGCACTTTAATTGGGTCTTATGGTCTTTGGCTTTATGTGTATTCTTATAGTCATCACATGCTATGAGACCTTCAGTGTGGGGATGGAAAAAATGCACAACTGGAAATGAGGTTTCTATAAAACGTAAGTCTAGCTTGATCTGATATTAACCTTGTCTTCAATAGATTACAGATCTCCATCTGAGGCTGAAAATCCTGGAGATGCTAAAGGCCCAGTTTCAAGCTATCAGCCTTACGACCGCAGCTCTAATGTCCGTGATGAATCGACAAGCGCTCTCCAGACACCAGTTAGTAGTAGCTCTGGGCCTGACCCTGTTGGCCAAGCCCAGGCCGACAGCCAAAAGCAGTTGCACATCAACTTTGAGTCTGTAGAGGCCAACCTGGGCAATATCCACAAGTCCCTAGATGCCTTCAGCAATGACTTTGTTGCCGGTATCATACAACCACAGCAGCTGTTTGAGCAGTCTAGTAGCTACAGTAAAAACCAGCCTCTGCAGCCTAGCAACAGCAACCAGTTGCAAAGCAGCTTCAAGTCTCTAGACGCCGGCATAAGCGAAATCTACAAGTCCAGAACTGCTCTACGCGATGACCTCTTTGATGGCCTGAAACGACCACAGCAGCTATTGCGGCAGTTTGGTTTACAACAGCAATCTATTTACTGGGACAACCCTGTGGGACAGAAGACGAGGGTGCCACAACGTAGCGACTCTTCGAATGAGCCCAGCACCCAGGCTCCGAGGCCAAGCAGCACCCAGTCTACCAGCTCAGCCCCCAGGCCAAGCAGCAGCTCTCGGGCCAAGCAGCACCCAGGCTACCAGCCTAGCTCCCAAGCCAAGCAGCAGCCCCCAAGCTCCCAGGCCAAGCAGCACCCATACTACCAGCCCGGCACCCAGGACAAGGAACACCCAAGCTACCAGCCTGAAACCCAGGCCAAGCAGCACCCAAGCTACCATGGCATGCAGCATCAGGGCTACCAGCCCAGCTCCCAGGCCGAGCAGCAGCCAAGCTACCAGCCTGAAAACCAGGCCAAGCAGCACCCAAGCTACCATGGCAGGCAGCTGGGCTACCAGGGCACACAGCTGGGCTACCAGCCTAGCTCCCAGGCCGAGCAGCAGCTAAGCTCCCAGGCCGAGCAGCACCCAGGCTACCAGCCCAGCTCCCAGGCCGAGCAGCAGGCAAGCTACAAGCCCAGCTCCCAGGCCAAGCAGCAACAGGGATACCAGCCCAGCTCCCAGACCGAGCAGCAGCTAAGCTACCAGGCCAAGCAACACCCAAGCTACCAGCCCAGCCCCCATGCCAAGCAGCAGCCAAGCTACCAGCCCAGCTCCCATGCCAAGCAGCAGGCAAGCTACCATCCCAGCTCCCAAGCCAAGCAACACCCCAGCTCCCAGGCCGAATGGCAGGCAAGCTACCAGGGTATGCAGCAACCGGGCAACCAGCCACACTTCCAATCTGGCCCCCATGCCAAGCAGCAGCCAAGCTACCAGGGCACTCGGCAACAGGGCAACCAGCCAAGCTTCCAATCTGGTTTCCAGGCCGAGCAGCAGCCAAGCTACCAGCCCAGCTCCCAGGCCAAGCAGCAGCCAAGCTACCAGGGCACTCTGCAACAGGGCAACCAGCCAAGCTTCCAATCTGGTTCCCAGGCCGAGCAGCAGCCAAGCTACCAGCCTGAAACCCAGGCCAAGCAGCACCCAAGCTACCATGGCATCCAGCAACAGGGCTACCAGCCCAGCTCCCAGACCAAGCAGCAGCCAAGCTACCAGGCCAAGCAGCACCCGGGCTACCAGGGCAGGCAGCTGGGCTACCAGGGCACGCAGCTCGGCTACCAGCCCAGCTCCCAGACCGAGCAGCAGCTAAGCTACCAGGCCAAGCAACACCCAAGCTACCAGCACAGCTCCCAGGCCAAGCAGCAGGCAAGCTACCAGCCCAGCTCCCAGGCCAAGCAGCAGCCAAGCTACCATGGCATGCAGCAACAGGGCTCCCAGACCAAGCAGCAGCCAAGCTACCAGCCCAGCTCCCGGTCCGAGCAGCAGCTAAGCTACCAGGCCAGGCGCCACCCAGGCTACCAGCCCGGCTCCCAGGCTAAGCAGCACCGAAGCTACCAGCCTGAAACCCAGGCTAAGCAGCAGGTAGGCTACCAGGGCATGCAGCAACCAAGCTACCAGGCCATGCAGCAACAGGGCAACCAGGCAAGCTTTCAAACTGGCTCCCAGGCCAAGCAGCAGGCAAGCTACCAGGCCAAGCAGCAACCAAGCTACCAGCCCAGCTCCCAGGCCAAGCAGCAGCCAAGCTACCAGGGCACGCAGCAACAGGACAACCAGCCAAGCTTTCAATCTGGCTCCCAGGCTGAGCAGCAGCCCAGCTCCCATGCCAAGCAGCAGGCCAAGTGGCAACCAAGCTACCATCCCAGCTCTCAAGCCAAGCAGCAGCCCAGCTACCAGGCCAAGCAACACCCAAGCTACCAGGGCACGCAGCAACCGGGCAACCAGCCACACTTCCAATCTGGCTCCCAGGCCAAGCAGCAGCCCAGCTCCCAGGCCAAGCAGCAGCCAAGCTACCAGGGCATTCGGCAACAGGGCAACAAGCCAAGCTTCCAATCTGGTTCCCAGGCCGAGCAGCAGCCAAGCTACCAGCCCAGCTCCCAGGCCGAGCAGCAGCCAAGCTACCATGGCATCCAGCAACAGGGCTACCAGCCCAGCTCCCAGGCCAAGCAGCACCCGGGCAACCAGGGCAGGCAGCTGGGCTACCAGGGCACGCAGCTGGGCTACCAGTCCAGCTCCCAGACCGAGCAGCAGCCAAGCTACCATGGCATGCAGCAACAGGGCTCCCGGATCGAGCAGCAGCTAAGCTACCAGGCCAAGCAACACCCAAGCTACCAGCCCAGCTCTCAGGCCAAGCAGCAGCCAAGCTACCATGGCATGCAGCAACAGGGCTCCCGGATCGAGCAGCAGCTAAGCTACCAGGCCAAGCAACACCCAAGCTACCAGCCCAGCTCCCAGGCCAGGCGGCACCCAGGCTACCAGCGTGAAACCCAGGCTAAGCAGCAGGTAGGCTACCAGGGCATGCAGCAACCAAGCTACCAGGGCACACAGCAACAGGGCAACCAGGCAAGCTTTCAATCTGGCTCCCAGGCCAAGCAGCAACCAAGCTACCATCCCAGCTCCCAAGCCAAGCAACACCCAAGCTACCAGCCCGGCTCCCAGGCCAAGCAGCAGCCCAGCTCCCAGGCCAAGCAGCAGCCAAGCTACCAGGGCATTCGGCAACAGGGCAACCAGCCAAGCTTTCAATCTGGTTCCCAGGCCAAGCAGCAGCTAAGCTACCAGGGCATGCAGCAACATGGCTCCCAGGCCGAGCAGCAACCAAGCTACCAGGGCACGCAGCAACAGGGCAACCAGCCTGAAACCGAGGCCAAGCAGCATCCCAGCTCCCAGACCAAGCAGCACCCAAGCTACCAGGGCACTCTGCAACGGGGCAACCAGCCAAGCTACCAGCCTGAAACCGAGGCCAAGCAGCAGGCAAGCTACCAGGGCATGCAGCAACAGGGCAACTACCCTGAAACCGAGGCCAAGCAGCATCCCAGCTCCCAGGCCAAGCAGCAGCCCAGCTCCCAGACCGAGCAGCAGCCAAGCTACCAGCCCAGCTCCCAGGCCGAGCAGCAACCAAGCTACCAGGGCACACAGCAACAGGGCAACCAGCCTGAAACCGAGGCCAAGCAGCATCCCAGCTCCCAGACCAGCTCCCAGACCAAGCAGCACCCAAGCTACCAGGGCACTCTGCAATGGGGCAACCAGCCAAGCTACCAGCCTGAAACTGAGGCCAAGCAGCAGGCAAGCTACCAGGGCATGCAGCAACAGGGCAACCAGCCTGAAACCGAGGCCAAGCAGCAGACCAGCTCCCAGGCCAAGCAGCAGACCAGCTCCCAGACCGAGCAGCACCCAAGCTACCAGCCCAGCTCCCAGGCCAAGCAGCAGCCAAGCTACCAGGGCACTCTGCAACAGGGCAACCAGCCAAGCTTCCAATCTGGTTCCCAGGCCAAGCAACACCCAAGCTACCAGCCCGGCTCCCAGGCCAAGCAGCAGCCCAGCTACCAGGCCAAGCAACACCCAAGCTACCAGGGCACGCAGCAACCGGGCAACCAGCCAAGCTTCCAATCTGGTTCCCAGGCCAAGCAACACCCAAGCTACCAGCCCGGCTCCCATGCCAAGCAGCATCCCAGCTCCCAGGCCAAGCGGCAGCCCAGCTCCCAGACCGAGCAGCACCCAAGCTACCAGCCCAACTCCCAGGCCAAGCAGCAGGCAAGCGCCCAGCCCAGCTCCCAGGTTAAGCAGCAGCCAAGCTACCAGGGCACTCTGCAACAGGGCAACCAGCCAAGCTTCCAATCTGGTTCCCAGGCTAAGCAACACCCAAGCTACCAGCCCGGCTCCCAGGCCAAGCAGCAGCCAAGCTCCCAGGCCGAGCACCAACCAAGCTCCCAGGCCAAGCAGCAGCCAAGCTACCAGCCTGAAACCCAGGCTAAGCAGCAGCTAAGCTTTCAGGCCAAGCAGCAGCCAAGCTACCAACCCAGCTCCCAGGCCAAGCAGCAGCCCAGCTACCAGGCCAAGCAACACCCAAGCTACCAGGGCACGCAGCAACCGGGCAACCAGCCACACTTCCAATCTGGCTCCCATGCCAAGCAGCATCCCAGCTCCCAGGCCAAGCGGCAGCCCAGCTCCCAGACCGAGCAGCACCCAAGCTACCAGCCCAACTCCCAGGCCAAGCAGCAGGCAAGCGCCCAGCCCAGCTCCCAGGTTAAGCAGCAGCCAAGCTACCAGGGCACTCTGCAACAAGGCAACCAGCCAATCTTCCAATCTGGTTCCCAGGCCAAGCAGCAGCCAAGCTACCAGGGCACTCTGCAACAGGGCAACCAGCCAAGCTTCCAATCTGGTTCCCAGGCCGAGCAGCAGCCAAGCTACCAGCTAAGCTACCATGGCACGCAGCAGCTAAGCTACCAGGGCACGCAGCAACATGGCTCCCAGGCCGAGCAGCAGCCAAGCTACCAGCGCACTCAGCAACAGGGCAACCAGCCTGAAACCGAGGCCAAGCAGCAACCCAGCTCCCAGACCGAGCAGCAGGCCGAGCAGCAACCAAGCTACCAGGGCATGCAGCAACAAGGCAACCAGCCAAGATACCAGCCTGAAACCGAGGCCAAGCAGCAACCCAGCTCCCAGGCCAAGCAGCAGGCAAGCTACCAGCCCAATCAGCAGCCAAGCTACCAGCCTGAAACCGAGGCCAAGCAACACCAAAGCTACCGGCCCAGCTTCCAGGCCGAGCAGCAGCCAAGCTACCAGCCTGAAACCCAGGCCAAGCAGCAGCCCAGCTCCCAGGCCAAGCAGCAGCCAAGCTACCAGGGCATGCAGCAACAGGGCAACCAGCCTGAAACCGAGCCCAAGCAGCATCCCATCTCTCAGGACAAGCAGCAACCAAGCTACCAGCCCAGCTCCCAGGCTGAGCAGCAACCAAGCTACCAGGGCACGCAGCAACAGGCCAACCAGCCAAGCTACCAGCCTGAAACCGAGGTCAAGCAGCAACCCAGCTCCCAGGCCAAGCAGCAGGCAAGCTACCAGGGCATGCAGCAACAGGGCAACCAGCCTGAAACCGAGGCCAAGCAGCAACCCAGCTCCCAGGCCAAGCAGCAGGCAACCTACCAGCCCAGCTCCCAGGCCAAGCAACACCCCAGCTCCCAAGCCGAGCAGCAGCCAAGCTACCAGCCTGAAACCGAGGCCAAGCAGCAGCCAAGCTCCCAGGCCGAGCACCAACCAAGCTCCCAGGCCAAGCAGCAGCCAAGCTACCAGCCTGAAACCCAGGCTAAGCAGCAGCTAAGCTTTCAGGCCAAGCAGCAGCCAAGCTACCAACCCAGCTCCCAGGCCAAGCAGCACCCAAGCTACCTGGGCACACGGCAACAAAGCTCTCAGGCTAAGGAGCAGACGCAGTCTAGCTACCAGCATCCAGGTTCCTCCAGCTTCTATGGTTCTTATCCCATATCTACCAAGACTGGAGATGCAGATGGGTGAGTTTATCTTGGCCTTCACTCTGGAATGTCTAGGGTCACTGCTGAGACTAATGGTACAATGACTTAGTTGCTAGAGTTATGTCTCATTCCCTCTTTGACTCCACAGCTATGGAAGGCCTAAAGGAGTTGGCAATGATTCTCACCAGCCAGGGCATGGATATGACTCCACCAGCAGGGACTAAGGGTAGAAGGTGTGTTTTACTCAGAATTGCCACTTGACTCTTCTGCATGCAGATTCCTTGAGCTGTTTTGACAAACATTGCATTTCTCATTTCAGATGCTATAACTAGATGATGAGCCTTGGTGAATTTCAATCTTGTGTGGCGTCAACGAAAATAAAATGGAACTTTTACCCAACTTCTTGATTTTGACTTAATGATTTTACCACAGGATTTGTAGCCAAATGTCTTGACCAACATTTCAGACTCTTCAACTTGTAGGGGACATGTACCAATTTCTGTGTACTGCCACCTGGCTCTGATTTTACTGCGCAATCACCTTGTCTGAACTAGTTACACTCTTACCATTAGGGGACTAATGGTAACTTTTAAACTTCAACCCGACCATAACTACCACATTCATTTTAGAATTTTAACCCTTTAAATGCCGGTGTTTGTGATGGCATCACAAATTATTGTTAAAGAAACTAATGTAAAAATGTTCAATATCAAATGCAAAGTGGATATTTCTAGGGGGGATTATTACAGGCTAGTATAGGTCAATGATTAGCAACACAGATTTAATAACTCTTTGGGTGTTGCTTGGCCTGGGTTTCAGGTTGGTAGCTAGGGTGCTGCTTGTCCTGGAGTATTTAATTTCATTTGTATTCATCAGTTAAGATCCAGAGGACTACAAGAGTACTCTGAAGATGTACATTACAATGTGCCATGTTTGGCTATTGTGAAACTGGTTTTAAACATTTTAATCAAACCCCTTGCCAGTCAACAAAAAAACTAACATGAGGATAAGCAAGAAATACTATACCAAATTATTAGAGAATAGCAAAATTGGTATTAAATGAATATGGAATATATTAGAAATGGTTGAACTAGTTACACTCAATATTTTACTGACTACGATGGGACATTAAATGGGAATGATGCAACTTCTTTAAAATATGGCCAACCATGGCAGAGAATCAATGTCTCACACACACAAGATGGCAGGGATGCTGAGGAGAATATTGCAAGAAATCTCAACTAAATTAATCTGAACTAGAAGGGGGGGGAGATGTTAATAAAACATTGACAGAATGGAATTGATATGACACTAATCAAGAAAGTAATCTACATATGTAATATATCCTTCACAACCGGTTCATTTCCTCAGAAAATGAAAATTACAAAAGTTATTCAGTTATATAAAGCTGGAGAGAAACGCCACTTGACCAATTATAGGCCAGTATCCTTACTTTGCCAGTTCTTAAATATTGGAAAAACTATTTCAAGTTAGATGACTTCATTAATAAACACAACATTTGAACAGATGGTCAGTATGGTTTCAGAGCTAACAGATAAACAGCAATATGGCACTAAGCTGTAGGGACCCCTTATAAGGGGACCCTGCTGTTTTTATCATAAATCGACCAATACAGACCGTATTAATTAATGTAGCCAAGAGTAAATACCACAATCCTATCAAAGCAGCAGTCAAGGCGGTTAGGTGGCCGAGCGGAGATTGCGTTAGTCACCAACCCCGGAGCTGTGAGCTGGATTCGAACCCAGCTCACAGCTCCGGGGTTGGTGACTAACGCAATCTCCGCTCGGCCACCTAACCGCCTTGACTGTATTAGAGGGTGGGAGAAGCTGGCGGGGTGGGTCCGGGTCGTTGTAAACAGCGACTCCTACAGTTCGGTTGGGGCGCCTGCTAAGCGCGGATAGGACTTGAGGGGGATAGTGTGATCCTCCCACACGCTACGCCCTCTCGATGAGAATCCGCGCTGCCAGGTGAAAAGAAGCGGTGATTGGCTGGACGTGTGTCGGAGGAAGCACGTGGTAGCCTCCACTCTCCCAGATGATCTGACTGTGGGGGGTAAGTGCGCAGCGACCAGGAAGGGACTGGGAATTGGCATACGACTAACATTGGGATGGGAGAAAATCGGAGGAAAATGGAGGAAAAAAAAAATAATAATAAAAACAGCAGTCAAAGTGTATATTTTCAGCACTACGTTTGTTTACCAGATGGGTGACCATAAATCATCACATGCCGATATCACCTGTGGACTCCCACAGGGGTCAGTGTTAGGACCTTTGTTTATTTTATACATCAAGGACATATGTAGTATAACAAATATTTTTAATATTTTAATATATTTATATTGTGGTGACACTTATCACGCACAATTGGTGCAGACATTCACTGGACTTGAGGAGCAGAGGAATGCTCCTTTAAGCCTGGGGATTCTGGGAACGGTGTGGGTATTTGGTGACGTATATTAGGTCACCTGTCAGCTGTCAGCTGGCTGCTGTCACTTTGAAGTAGTAACGTTAAACGCCTCTGCACTCTGTTTTGATGTATGTAATTTATGTTGGGAAGTAAAGGAAAGACTCGACTACCGTCTCCCGTTTCATCCTTTCTTGCGATCCCACATTGGTGACCCGAAGTACGTGAGGAATATTACATCATGACGGACGGAGAAGTGAACATTATCTACGCCGCTGCAATCAAGTTACCCGACTTCTGGCATCACAGCCCTCGACCCTGGTTTCAACACATTGAAGCTCAGTTCGAGTTGAGAGGAATAACGCAGGATGTTACGAAATATTATCATGTGGTAGCAGCATTGGATGCCCAGACGACGGCCCGCGCTATGGGGCTGCTGGAAGCCCCGCCAGCTGCCGGCAAATATGACGCTATCAAGGCATTCCTTTTGCAATTATTTGAACTGTCGGAGATTGAAAAGGCGGATCGTCTATTGTCACTTAACGGCCTCGGCGACGGCAAGCCGTCCGAACTGATGGACAGGATGCTGTCCGTTTTGGGCTCGGCAGATCCCTCTTTTTTATTTAAACATGTTTTCATGCGTCAGCTCCCAGCGCCTGTGCGCACCGCCCTGGCCAGCTCTCCCGTCTCCTTCACCAAGGACTACCGCGCGCTGGCTGCCGAAGCGGACAGGATTTATCTCGCCAACCGACAGCAGTTTGTGCATGCGCTGCTTCCAGCCTACCACCCACCTACCCACCTAGTGGACGCTGCGGACGCCGCTGCAGCAGTGACTGCCCGTCGCCAGGGTAACAGTGGATGGTGTTATTTCCATAACCGGTTTGGCGCCAGGGCCAAACAGTGTCGCCCACCGTGCAATTACAGTGACCAGGGAAACGCCAGGGCCAATGCTCATTAACAGCCATGAGCGTTGGCGGAGGCAGCAGGCTGCTATTTATTAAGGACACCTTATTTGGCCGGCGACTACTAGTCGACTCGGGCGCGCAACGAAGCATCCTGCCTGCTACAGCTGTGGACACTATGGCTGGGGGCCACGGTCCCCCCATGGACGCTGCTAATGGCACGCCTATACGTACCTACGGAACCAGGTATGTAGAGGTGTGTTTTGGCGGGCGCCGTTTCGGGTGGGAGTTTGTCATGGCCGCTGTGTCAGTTCCTCTCCTCGGCGCGGACTTCCTGTGTGCGTTCAGGCTGCTAGTGGACATTACAAACTGTCGCCTAATCGATGCTGTCTCCTTCGCTACCTACCCGTGCACGCTGGGAGGGCCAGGGACACTAGGTCTGTCCAACATGCTTGCTGCTGGGGATGTATATCAGCGCCTCCTAGCGGAGTTCCCTATCCTCACCACGCCTACATTTTCCTCAGCAGTCGCTAAGCATGGCGTGGAGCACTATATAGCCACTGTCGGTCCCCCGGTCTATGCACGTGCTCGGCGCCTTGACCCAGCTAAGCTCTCCATTGCCAGGGAGGAATTTGCAACCATGGAACGCCTTGGAATTGTGCGCCGTTCTAACAGTCCGTGGGCCTCCCCCCTGCATATGGTCACTAAGGCTGATGGTGGGTGGCGTCCCTGTGGCGATTTCCGACGCCTAAACAACGCCACGACCCCGGACCGGTACCCCGTCCCGCATATACAGGACTTCTCCGCCCACCTGGCGGGGACCACCATCTTTTCCAAGGTGGACTTGGTGCGGGGATACCACCAGGTACCAGTTCACCCACGGGACGTTCCCAAGACGGCGGTCATCACTCCTTTTGGCCTGTTCGAGTTTCTGCGGATGCCCTTTGGCCTCAAGGGGGCGGCACAGACTTTCCAGCGACTGATGGACTCGGTGCTGCGGGATATGGCATTCATGTTCGTATACTTGGACGACATTCTCGTAGCCAGCACGTCTGCAGAGGAGCACCTGACACATCTCAGGCAGTTGTTTGAGCGGCTCAGTGCACATGGGCTCATTGTTAACCCCGCCAAGTGCCAGTTCGGCCGGTCGTCTATAGATTTCCTCGGGCACAGGGTCTCAGCAGAGGGAGCCGTTCCGCTCCCTGCCAGGGTGGACGCCGTTGCCAGCTTTCCACGCCCCCGCACCGTGAAGTCCCTGCAGGAGTTCCTAGGCATGGTGAACTTCTACAACAGGTTCATTCCCCGTGCTGCTCACCTCATGCGTCCCTTGTATGAAGCCCTGCGTGGTAAGGACCCCAAGGCCGAGGTGGACTGGTCCCCGTGTACCGACAACGCTTTTTTGGGCGCTAAAACTGCACTGGCCAATGCCGCATTACTGGCACACCCATTTCCTACCGCCCCTATCGCCCTCACAACTGACGCCTCAGACTACGCAGTGGGGGCAGTGTATGAACAGTGGGTGGGGGGGGGCTGGCAACCGCTTGCTTTCTTCAGTCGCCAGCTGCGGGACAATGAAAGAAAGTACAGCACCTTTGACCGGGAGCTCCTAGGCCTCTTCCTGGCCATCAGGCACTTCAGATTCCTGCTGGAGGGCCGACGGTTTACTGCCTTTGTGGATCACAAGCCACTCGCCTTCGCCATGGCCAAGGCCACCGAGCCGTGGTCAGGGCGCCAGCAGCGCCAACTCTCCGCCATCTCCGAGTTTACCACGGACTTACGGCATGTCGCAGGTAAAGACAACTACGTCGCTGACTGCCTCTCCCGGACGGTGGTGGGGGCCGTCCACTTGGGACTGGACTACGCTGCCATGGCTGCCGACCAGGCCACTGACAAGGACATGCAGGCCTACCGAACAGCCGACACTGGGCTAAGGTTAGAGGATGTGCAGGTTGGTATTGCCAACACCACGCTCCTCTGCGACGTCTCCACCGGTCAGCCCCGTCCGATGGTTCCCGCTGGCTGGCGGCGGCAGGTATTCGAAGCCATCCATGGCCTGTCGCACCCGGGGGTGAAGGCGTCAACTAAGCTGGTCAGTGCTAAATTCGTCTGGCATGGCCTCAGGAAGGACATCGCAGCCTGGGCCGGCTCCTGCGTGGCGTGCCAGCGTGCAAAGATACACCGTCACACCAAAGCCCCCTTGGCACCGTTTCTCGTGCCGGAGAGGCGCTTTGACCATGTCAATGTGGACCTGGTGGGTCCCCTGCCCCCCTCCCACGGGTTCACTCACCTCCTCACCATGGTGGACAGAACCACTAGGTGGCCGGAGGTGGTCCCGCTGGCATCGACCACATCCGCCGAGGTGGCCCGGGCGTTCATTGGGTCCTGGGTAGCCCGTTTTGGCACACCATCTGATCTCACATCCGACCGGGGCCCACAGTTTACGTCCGGGCTCTGGACTGCAGTTGCCGAGGGCCTGGGAGTGAAGCTCCACCGCACCACAGCCTACAACCCACAGGGCAACGGCTTGTGTGAACGGTTTCACCGCTCTATGAAGGCTGCTCTGCGGGCCAGCCTTACGGACTGCAACTGGGTCGACCGGCTTCCCTGGGTCATGCTTGGCCTGCGCTCCGCCCCCAAAGAAGACCTGCAGGCCTCGGCTGCTGAGCTGGTGTACGGACAGCCGCTGCGAGTCCCTGGGGAGTTCCTCCCGGATGCCGAGGCTCCCTGGTCGGTCACCTCATCTCGGACTGTGCTCAGGGATGGCGCCGGTGCTTTCACCCCAGTCCCAACTTCCCAGCACTACCTCCCGCAGTCCTACATGCCTAGGGATCTGCAGTCAGCCAGGTATGTTTTCATTCGCCATGACAGCCACCGTACTCCTCTGCAGCCCCCTTACGACGGCCCTTTTCGCGTCCTGGAGGCGGGGCCTAAGAACTTCATGGTGGACATTGGAGGAAGGTCAGAGCGGGTATCTGTCGACCGGCTCAAGCCTGCCCATTTGGACCTAGACAGGCCAGTTGAACTGGCCCGGCCCCCGCGGTGTGGACGACCCCCTGCCCGGCCCCTGCCAACTGCTTTTCCCTCTAGTCACCTCATATCTCCTGAATCCCCCCCACACGCCCCAATCCCCACCTCTACCCCTGCACGGGTGATACGGACTCGTTTTGGGCGCCTGATCCGCCCCCGCCTCGTTGACTGTGGATGATCTTTTGGGGGGTTATTGTGAATTCTGGGGGGGCCTGTGTGGTGACACTTATCACGCACAATTGGTGCAGACATTCACTGGACTTGAGGAGCAGAGGAATGCTCCTTTAAGCCTGGGGATTCTGGGAACGGTGTGGGTATTTGGTGACGTATATTAGGTCACCTGTCAGCTGTCAGCTGGCTGCTGTCACTTTGAAGTAGTAACGTTAAACGCCTCTGCACTCTGTTTTGATGTATGTAATTTATGTTGGGAAGTAAAGGAAAGACTCGACTACCGTCTCCCGTTTCATCCTTTCTTGCGATCCCACAATATATATTTTTTTATTTGCAGACTATACCATGTGTTTTGTTCTGGGTTTGATTTAAATAAATTGTCATTAAATTTGAGTAAAAACAAACGTATGTTATTTGGTAATCGTAAAATACACACGCAAGTACAAATTATTATAGATGTTAACATTGAAAGTGTATGACAAATAAATTCTAGGTGTGACACTGAACCACAAAATCTGCTGGAAACATCACACAAACTACATAAAAACTAAAATTGCACTATACTAGGGAAAACAAAATGCATCTTGAATCATAAATCACTGTACATTCTATATTGCTCACTACCATATCTGACCTACTGTGTGGAGATTTGGGATAACACTTTTGTATTTTATTTTTTTATTTTTTAAACAAACACATATACAAACATGACAACATAAGATTAGATATACAAGCATTAATTAACAGTGCACATCAATGAAACCACCATTTAGATAAATGTCTTATACAAGATATACACCTAACACCTGCTATCTAATACCCTACATACATATGCTCCTGCTCGCTACCCCCGCCCCCGGACCCCCCATTGGATAATCCATTCATTATCATTCGCTCCTAACCAGGCATTACTCTATGCTAGCTTTTATTCTCTCCACCACTTCTAACCACATTGTCATTTTGGATTCATTGAGACCCAAAATTATTGCTGTAGATATTTCTAGATAAATCACATCGAGATATGTAAGAATCCAGACCTTCCGGCACATTTTTTCCGGTTGAAACCATTGTGATGCTATCAGCTTTTTAGCCACTGTGATACCAGATAAAACCAATCTCTTTAGCTGTATAGGTACTGCATGCTCAAAAACATCATTCAGCAGTAATACAGAGGGGTGTACAGGTATATTCAGAGTTAAGAGATTTGATAATTGCTGGGTCACTTCTTTCCAGAATATGAGATTTGGGATAACACTTATAAAAGTAACTTATAAAACCATTATGCACACTACAAAAAATAGCTATTAGGATTATCAATAAAGTAGGATATCTGGAACACACAAACACACTGTCATGAAACTCAGGGACCTGACTGAATTCAAGACTGCACAAATCATGTTTAGAGCACGAAACAATTCACTCCCGGGTAACATCCAAATTTTTTTCTGTGATAGAGAGGGGGGTTCAACAATACAACAATGAAGAGTATGTGCATTTCAGTTTGTGGAGTGAATCTGTGGAATGGTTTGAGTGTGGAATTAAAACAAAGCACAAATATAAATTACTTTAAAAAAACATAAAATGATTATATCTCAGAGGTATATGGATGAGGAGGCGTTGTGTTGTCCCTGTCCGGGGGCTAGTGCTCGGCTTTTCATAATATTTTCTTTTCATAGTGTGGAAATTTGGGTTGTATGAAATGAGTTAATTAATATGAGTGTGAAGGGGGTAGGAATACATACGTTTACACTTCATCCTACTCCTTTTCAAACATTACTGTTTTGCTTGTTTGTTTGTATTTTAATCTGTTTATTACTTGTTTAATAATTTTTATTTAATTTGTTTTTAATTTATGTTCGAAATAAACTCATTCATTCATTCAAGATCAAAATATATTTAAAGGAGGAATACTAACATTATGTGAAATGCGCTTGAATTTCTCCATTGTCGGACAAGATGAGTCTTTTGTAGAAGCTAGCTTGGCACAAATGAATGGAAACGGATCACTAACGGGACTAGCTGGTCCGTATCGGTTCATTTGTACTAGGCTAGTTTACAGCCAGATGGCTTTCTACTATCTGACTCTGGAGTATTTCCCATAATGTTGGCGTGTTTAAGGAAGACTGTATGCGCCCGTTTATTTAGTTTTAATGTGTTTCTTGCACCTTGCTGAGACCTACCTGTGCCGACTATTGCTGTGACAGACGAGGACCACAATGGAAATAAGTCTCTGACTTTATTGTGTGATAATTCCTCAAACAATGTGATGGTTGTGGCCCAATTGGGTTTTAAATCCTGTGTGTATTTTAACATCCGTCTAAATAAATGCATTCATTCATTCAACTAGGAGGGATATGAGGACTGTGTATCTGTAACTACTGTAGGAAGTATATGAGGACTGTATGTGTAACTAGGAGGGATATGAGAACTGTATGTGTAACTAGGAGGGATATGAGGTCAATGTTAACTAGGAGGGAAATGTGAAAAGACAAATGCCAATTGCCTTGTGTATTCTTAAACACCTCAAACATGTTCAAATCACCACATTTTACAAACGAAACTATGCTAACATTTGAGGTGTAATTTCCTGCCTGAAAGGTCAGCCTGTATAGACAGGATCTTGACCCCATTGACTTTGCATTGGTTTGTGGCTAACTATCTGGAGCTAGCATGAAGCTGAGCAAGGATTGTCCCACTAAATAATAATCCTTGGTAAATACAAAATAGGATAGGCTTCCAAAAATCACAACTACCCCTTTAAGCCTTTCAGATGACATCACTTCCTGGATGAGAGAACACACCTGTAATTAATGACACCCTCCACCAGTTTCCAATTAACTAATTAGACAGAACGGTAATTGGTTGTCAAACCAGATTGAAAAGGCTGCCAGAAGCTGTCCACCAACAAGCCAGTTTGGTTAGTCTGTTCCAGAGGAGGGAACGTTTCTGACTGGGAAGCTGCTGCGTCTGACAACAGCTATGGCTGAAGCCATGGAATCTGTCCTGAGGTAACCAAAATCTAAATACTTGTGATTTGTTGTCACCACCACTGAGTTTATATCTAATCTAAATATGAATGGTTTTGTCTAGGGTGGTGCTGCTGGCTTTGTTAATTACTGGAGGACATCAGGCAAAAGGTTGGTTTACTATATTCTATTGTCTTGTTGAAGCTGCATGTCTTGAGGTGTACATTTCAAATGGAGGAAAGCTAATTCACCATAGAAACCTATGCACTTTAATTGGGTCTTATGGTCTTTGGTGTTATGTGTATTCTTATCGTCATCACATGCTATGAAACCTTCAGTGTGCGGGTAGAAAAAAGACAACTGGAGATTAGGTTTCTATAGAACATAGTCTAGCTTGATCTGATATTAACCTCGTCTTCAATAGATTACAGAACTCCATCTGAGGCTGAAAATCCTGGAGATGCTAAAGGCCCAGTTTCAAGATATCTGCCTTACGACCGCAGCTCTAATGTCCATGATGAATCGACGAGCGCTCTCCAGACACCAGTTGGAAGTAGCTCTGGGCCCGACCCTGTTGGCCAGGCCAACAGCCAAAAGCAGTTGCACATCAACTTTGCGTCTCTAGAAGCCAACCTAGGCAATATCCACAAGTCCCTAGATGCGTTCAGCAATGACTTTGTTGCAAGCTTCAAACCACTACAGCAGCTGTTTGAGCAGTCTAGTAGCTACAGTAAAAACCAGCCTCTGCAGCCTAGCGACGGCAACCAGTTGCAAAGCAGCTTCAAGTCTCTAGAAGCCAGCCTAAGCAAAAGCCACAAGTCCAAAACTGCTCTACGCAATGACTTCTTTGATGGCCTGAAACGATCACAGCAGCTATTGCGGCAGTTTGGCTTACAACAGCAATCTATTTACTGGGACAACCCTGTGGGACAGCAGACATGGGAGCCACAGCGTAGCGACTCTTCGAACAAGCCCAGCTCCCAGGGCAAGCAGCAGCCAAGCTACCAGGCCAAGCAGCACCCAAGCTATCAGTCTGGCTCCCAGGCCAAGCAGAAGCCCCCAAGCTCCCAGGCCAAGCAGCAGCCAAGCTACCAGCCCGGCTCCCAGGCCAAGCAGCAGCCAAGCTACCAGCCCGGCTCCCAGGCCAAGCAGCAGCCAAGCTACCAGTCTGGCTCCCAGGCCAAGCAGCAGCCAAGCTTCCAGCCCGGCTCCCAGGGCAAGCAGCAGCCAAGCTACCAGTCTGGCTCCGAGGCCAAGCAGCAGCCCCCAAGCTCCCAGCCCGGCTCCCAGGCCAAGCGGCAGCCAAGCTTCCAGGGCAAGCAGCAGCCAAGCTTCCAATCTGGCTCCCAGGGCAAGCAGCAGCCAAGCTTCCAGCCCGGCTCCCAGGCCAAGCAGCAGCCAAGCTTCCAGCCCGGCTCCCAGGCCAAGCAGCAGCCAAGCTTCCAGCCCGGCTCCCAGGCCAAGCAGCAGCCAAGCTTCCAGCCCGGCTCCCAGGCCAAGCAGCAGCCAAGCTACCAGTCTGGCTCCGAGGCGCAGCAGCCCCCAAGCTCCCAGCCCGGCTCCCAGGCCAAGCGGCAGCCAAGCTACCAGTCTGGCTCCCAGGCCAAGCGGCAGCCAAGCCTCCAATCTGGCTCCAAGGACGAGCAGCAGCCAAGCTACCAGTCTGGCTCCGAGGCCGAGCAGCAGCCAAGCTCCCAGGCTGAGCAGCAGCCAACCTACCAGCGGGGCTCTCAGGATAAGCAGCACCCCAGCTACCAGCCTAACCCCCCGGCCAAGCTGCAGCCCAGCGCCCAGGCCAAGCTGCACCCAAGCTACCAAGGCACGCAGCAACATGGCTCCCAGGCCAAGCAGCACTCAAGCTACCCGTCTGGCTCCCAGGCCGAGCATCAGCCAAGCTACCAGTCTGGCTCCCATGCCAAGCAGCACCCAGGCTACCAGGGCAAGCAGCCAAGCTACCAGTCTGGCTCCCAGGCCAAGCAGCACCCCAGCTACCAGCCTAGCCCCCAGGCCAAGCAGCACCCGGGCACGCAGCAACTGGGCAACCAGCTAAGCTTCCAGTCTGGCTACGAGGTCAAGCAGCAGCAGCCAAGCTACCAGTCTGGCTCCGAGGCCGAGCAGCAGCCAAGCTACCAGTCTGGCTCCAAGGCCAAGCAGCAGCCAAGCTACCAGCCCAGCCCCCAGGCCAAGCAGCACCCCAGCTACCAGCCTAGCCCCCAGGCCAAGCAGCACCCGGGCACGCAGCAACTGGGCAACCAGCTAAGCTTCCAATCTGGCTACGAGGTCAAGCAGCAGCCCCCAAGCTACCAGCCTAGCCCCCAGGCCAAGCAGCACCCCAGCTACCAGCCTGACTCCCAGGCCAACCAGCACCCAGGCTTCCAGGGCAAGCAGCAGCCAAGCTTCCAATCTGGCTCCCAGGCCAAGCAGCAGCCAAGCTTCCAATCTGGCTCCCAGGCCAAGCAGCAGCCAAGCTTCCAGCCCGGCTCCCAGGCCAAGCAGCAGCCAAGCTACCAGTCTGGCTCCCAGGCCCAGCAGCAGCCAAGCTACCAGTCTGGCTCTCAGGCCGAGCAGCAGCCAAGCTTCCAATCTGGCTCCCAGGCCAAGCGGCAGCCAAGCTTCCAGCCCGGCTCCCAGGCCAAGCAGCAGCCAAGCTACCAGTCTGGCTCCCAGGCCAAGCAGCAGCCAAGCTACCAGTCTGGCTCCCAGGCCAAGCAGCAGCCCCCAAGCTCCCAGCCCGGCTCTCAGGCCAAGCAGCAGCCAAGCTTCCAATCTGGCTCCAAGGACGAGCAGCAGCCAAGCTACCAGTCTGGCTCCGAGGCCGAGCAGCAGCCAACCTACCAGCGGGGCTCTCAGGATAAGCAGCACCCCAGCTACCAGCCTAACCCCCCGGCCAAGCTGCACCCAAGCTACCAAGGCACGCAGCAACAGGGCTCCCAGGCCAAGCGGCACCCAAGCTACCAAGGCACGCAGCAACATGGCTCCCAGGCCAAGCAGCACTCAAGCTACCCGTCTGGCTCCCAGGCCGAGCATCAGCCAAGCTACCAGTCTGGCTCCCAGGCCAAGCAGCACCCCAGCTACCAGCCTAGCCCCCAGGCCAAGCAGCACCCGGGCACGCAGCAACTGGGCAACCAGCTAAGCTTCCAATCTGGCTCCGAGGCCAAGCAGCAGCCAAGCTACCAGTCTGGCTCCCAGGCCAAGCAGCAGCCAAGCTACCAGTCTGGCTCCCAGGCCAAGCAGCAGCCCCCAAGCTCCCAGCCCGGCTCCCAGGCCAAGCGGCAGCCAAGCTTCCAGGGCAAGCAGCAGCCAAGCGTCCAGCCCGTCTCCCAGGCCAAGCAGCAGCCAAGCTACCAGTCTGGCTCCCAGGCCAAGCAGCAGCCAAGCTACCGGGGCAAGCAGCAGCCAAGCTACCAGTCTGGCTCCGAGGTCAAGCAGCAGCCCCCAAGCTCCCAGCCCGGCTCCCAGGCCAAGCGGCAGCCAAGCTTCCAGGGCAAGCAGCAGCCAAGCTCCCAGTCTGGCTCCCAGGCCAAGCAGCAGCCAAGCTACCAGTCTGGCTCCCAGGCCAAGCAGCAGCCAAGCTACCAGTCTGGCTCTGAGGCCGAGCAGCAGCCAAGCTACCAGCCCAGCCCCCAGGCCAAGCAGCACCCCAGCTACCGGCCTAGCCCCCAGGCCAAGCAGCACCCCAGCTACCAGCCTGACTCCCAGGCCAACCAGCACCCAGGCTTCCAGGGCAAGCAGCAGCCAAGCTTCCAATCTGGCTCCCAGGCCCAGCAGCAGCCAAGCTTCCAATCTGGCTCCCAGGCCAAGCAGCAGCCAAGCTACCAGTCTGGCTCCCAGGCCCAGCAGCAGCCAAGCTTCCAATCTGGCTCCCAGGCCAAGCAGCAGCCAAGCTACCAGTCTGGCTCCCAGGCCAAGCAGCAGCCAAGCTACCAATCTGGCTCCAAGGACGAGCAGCAGCCAAGCTACCAGTCTGGCTCCGAGGCCGAGCAGCAGCCAACCTACCAGCGGGGCTCTCAGGATAAGCAGCACCCCAGCTACCAGCCTAACCCCCCGGCCAAGCTGCAGCCCAGCGCCCAGGCCAAGCTGCACCCAAGCTACCAAGGCACGCAGCAACAGGGCTCCCAGGCCAAGCGGCACCCAAGCTACCAAGGCACGCAGCAACATGGCTCCCAGTTCAAGCAGCACTCAAGCTACCCGTCTGGCTCCCAGGCCGAGCATCAGCCAAGCTACCAGTCTGGCTCCCAGGCCAAGCAGCACCCAGGCTACCAGGGCAAGCAGCCAAGCTACCAGTCTGGCTCCCAGGCCAAGCAGCACCCCAGCTACCAGCCTAGCCCCCAGGCCAAGCAGCAGCCAAGCTACCAGTCTGGCTCCCAGGCCGAGCAGCAGCCAAGCTACCAGTCTGGCTCCCAGGCCGAGCAGCAGCCAAGCTACGAGGGCAAACAGCAGCCAAGCTACCAGTCTGGCTCTGAGGCCGAGCAGCAGCCAAGCTACCAGTCTGGCTCTGAGGCCGAGCAGCAGCCAAGCTACCAGTCTGGCTCCGAGACCGAGCAGCAGCCAAGCTACCAGCCCAGCCCCCAGGCCAAGCAGCACCCCAGCTACCAGCCTGACTCCCAGGCCAACCAGCACCCAGGCTTCCAGGGCAAGCAGCAGCCAAGCTTCCAATCTGGCTCCCAGGCCAAGCAGCAGCCAAGCTACCAGTCTGGCTCCCAGGCCCAGCAGCAGCCAAGCTTCCAATCTGGCTCCCAGGCCAAGCAGCAGCCAAGCTACCAGTCTGGCTCCCAGGCCAAGCAGCAGCCAAGCTTCCAATCTGGCTCCAAGGACGAGCAGCAGCCAAGCTACCAGTCTGGCTCCGAGGCCAAGCAGCAGCCAACCTACCAGCGGGGCTCTCAGGATAAGCAGCACCCCAGCTACCAGCCTAACCCCCCGGCCAAGCTGCAGCCCAGCGCCCAGGCCAAGCTGCACCCAAGCTACCAAGGCACGCAGCAACAGGGCTCCCAGGCCAAGCGGCACCCAAGCTACCAAGGCACGCAGCAACATGGCTCCCAGACCAAGCAGCACTCAAGCTACCCGTCTGGCTCCCAGGCCGAGCATCAGCCAAGCTACCAGTCTGACTCCCAGGCCAAGCAGCACCCAGGCTACCAGGGCAAGCAGCCAAGCTACCAGTCTGGCTCCCAGGCCAAGCAGCACCCCAGCTACCAGCCTAGCCCCCAGGCCAAGCAGCACCCGGGCACGCAGCAACTGGGCAACCAGCTAAGCTTCCAATCTGGCTCCGAGGCCAAGCAGCAGCCAAGCTACCAGTCTGGCTCCCAGGCCAAGCAGCAGCCAAGCTACCAGTCTGGCTCCCAGGCCAAGCAGCAGCCCCCAAGCTCCCAGGCCAAGCAGCAGCCCGTCTTCCAGGGCAAGCAGCAGCCAAGCGTCCAGCCCGTCTCCCAGGCCAAGCAGCAGCCAAGCGTCCAGCCCGGCTCCCAGGCGAAGCAGCAGCCAAGCTACCAGTCTGGCTCCCAGGCCAAGCAGCAGCCAAGCTACCGGGGCAAGCAGCAGCCAAGCTACCAGTCTGGCTCCGAGGTAAAGCAGCAGCCCCCAAGCTCCCAGCCCGGCTCCCAGGCCAAGCGGCAGCCAAGCCACCAGTCTGGCTCCGAGGCAGAGCAGCAGCCAAGCCACCAGTCCGGCTCTCAGGCCGAGCAGCAGCCAAGCTCCCAGGCAGAGCAGCAGCCAACCTACCAGCGGGGCTCCCAGGATAAGCGGCACCCCAGCTACCAGCCTAACTCCCCGGCCAAGCAGCAGCCCAGCACCCAGGCCAACCAGCACCCAGGCTACCAGGCCAAGCAGCAGCCAAGCTACCAGTCTGGCTCCAAGGCCAAGCAGCAGCCAAGCTACCAGCCCAGCCACCAGGCCAAGCAGCACCCCAGCTACCAGCCTAGCCCCCAGGCCAAGCAGCACCCCAGCTACCAGCCTGACTCCCAGGCCGAGCAGCAGCCAAGCTACCAGTCTGGCTCCCAGGCCGAGCAGCAGCCAAGCTACCAGTCTGGCTCTCAGGCCGAGCAGCAGCCAAGCTACCAGTCTGGCTCCCAGGCCGAGCAGCAGCCAAGCTACCAGTCTGGCTCCCAGGCCGAGCAGCAGCCAAGCTACCAGTCTGGCTCCCGGGCAGAGCAGCAGCCAAGCTACCAGTCTGGCTCCCGGGCCGAGCAGCAGCCAAGCTACCAGTCTGGCTCCCAGGCCGAGCAGCAGCCAAGCTACCAGTCTGGCTCCCAGGCCGAGCAGCAGCCAAGCTACCAGTCTGGCTCCCAGGCCGAGCAGCAGCCAAGCTACCAGTCTGGCTCCCAGGCCGAGCAGCAGCCAAGCTACCAGTCTGGCTCCCAGGCCGAGCAGCAGCCAAGCTACCAGTCTGGCTCCCAGGCCGAGCAGCAGCCAAGCTACCAGTCTGGCTCCCAGGCCGAGCAGCAGCCAAGCTACCAGTCTGGCTCCCAGGCCGAGCAGCAGCCAAGCTACCAGTCTGGCTCCCAGGCCGAGCAGCAGCCAAGCTACCAGTCTGGCTCCCAGGCCGAGCAGCAGCCAAGCTACCAGTCCGGCTCTCAGGCCGAGCAGCAGCCAACCTACCAGCGGGGCTCCCAGGATAAGCAGCACCCCAGCTACCAGGCCAAGCTGCACCCAAGCTACCAAGGCACGCAGCAACGGGGCTCCCAGGCCAAGCAGCACTCAAGCTACCAGTCTGGCTCCCAGGCCGAGCATCTGCCAAGCTACCAGTCTGGCTCCCAGGCCAAGCAGCACCCCAGCTACCAGCCTAGCCCCCAGGCCAAGCGGCACCCGGGCACGCAGCAACTGGGCAACCAGCTAAGCTTCCAATCTGGCTCCCAGGCAAAGCGGCAGCCAAGCTACCAGTCTGGATCCCAGGCCAAGCAGCAGCCAAGCTCCCAGGGCAAGCAGCAGCCAAGCTTCCAATCTGGCTCCCAGGGCAAGCAGCAGCCAAGCTTCCAGCCCGGCTCCCAGGCCAAGCAGCAGCCAAGCTCCCAGGGCAAGCGGCAGCCAAGCTACCAGTCTGGCTCCCAGGGCAAGCAGCAGCCAAGCTTCCAGCCCGGCTCCCAGGCCAAGCAGCAGCCAAGCTTCCAGGGCAAGCAGCAGCCAAGCTACCAGTCTGGCTCCCAGGCCAAGCAGCAGCCAAGCTACCAGTCTGGCTCCCAGGCCAAGCAGCAGCCAAGCTACCAGTCTGGCTCCCAGGCCAAGCAGCAGCCAAGCTACCAGTCTGGCTCCCAGGCCAAGCAGCAGCCAAGCTACCAGCCTGGCGTCCAGGCCAAGCAGCACCCCAGCTACCAGCCTAGCCCCCAGGCCAAGCGGCACCCAAGCTACCAAGGCACGCAGCAACAGGGCTCCCAGGCCAAGCGGCACCCAAGCTACCAGTCTGGCTCCCAGGCAAACCAGCACCCAGGCTACCAGGGCAAGCAGCCAAGCTACCAGTCTGGCCCCCAGGCCAAGCAGCACCCCAGCTACCAGCCTAGCCCCCAGGCCAAGCAGCACCCGGGCACGCAGCAACTGGGCAACCAGCTAAGCTTCCAATCTGGCTCCCAGGCCAATCGGCACCCAAGCTACCTGTCCGGCTCCGAGGCCAAGCAGCAGCCAAGCTCCCAGGCCAAGCAGCAGCCCCCAAGCTCCCAGCCCGGCGCCCAGGCCAACCAGCACCCAGGCTACCAGGGCAAGTGGCAGCCAAGCTACCAGTCTGGCTCCAAGGCCAAGCAGCATCCAAGCTCCCAGGCCGAGCAGCAGCCAACCTACCAGTGGGGCTCCCAGGATAAGCAGCACCCCAGCTACCAGCCTAGCCCCCCGGCCAAGCAGCAGCCCACCGCCCAGGCCAACCAGCAGCCAAGCTACCAGTCTGGCTCCAAGGCCAAGCAGCAGCCCAGCTCCCAGGCCAAGCAGCACCCCAGCTACCAGCCTAGCCCCCAGGCCAAGCTGCAGCCAAGCTACCAAGGCACACAGCAACAGGGCTCCCAGGCCAAGCAGCACCCCAGCTACCAGCCTAGCCCCCAGGCCAAGCAGCACCCGGGCACGCAGCAACTGGGCAACCAGCCAAGCTTCCAATCTGGCTCCCAGGCCAAGCGGCACTCAAGCTACCCGTCTGGCTCCCAGGCCAAGCAGCAGCCAAGCTACCAGTCCAGCTCCCAGGCCAATCAGCACCCCAGCTACCAGCCTGGCTCCCAGGCCAAGCGGCACCCCAGCTACCAGCCTAGCCTCCAGGCCAAGCAGCTGCCAAGCTACCAGGGCACGCAGCAACAGCCAAGCTTCCCATCGGGCTCCCAAGCCGAGCAGCAGCCAAGCTACCAGGCCAAGCAGCAGCCAAGCTTCCAATCTGGCTCCCAGGCAAAGCAGCAGCCAAGCTACCAGCCCAGCCCCCAGGCCAAGCAGCAGCCAAGCTTCCAATCTGGCTCCCAGGCAAAGCAGCAGCCAAGCTACCAGGGCACGCAGCAACAGGGCTCCCAGGCCAAGCATCAGCGTGGCTTCCAGGCCAACCAGCACCCAGGCTACCAGGGCACGCAGCAACAGGGCAACCAGCCAAGCTTTCAATCTGGCCCCCAGGCCGAGCAGCAGCCAAGCTACCAGCGTGGCTCCCAGGGCATGCAGCAACATGGCAACCAGCCAAGCTACCAGGCCAAGCAGCACCCAAGCTACCAGGCCAAGCAGCACCCCAGCTACCAGCCCGGCTCCCAGGCCAAGCAGCAGCCACAGTCTAGCTACCAGCATCCAGGTTCCTCCAGCTTCTATGGTTCTTATCCCATATCTACCCAGACTGTAGATGCAGCAAGTAACGAGGATGCAGATTGGTGAGTTTAACTTGTTTCACTCATGTCTAGGGTCACTGCTAAGACTAATGGTACAATGACTTACTTGCTAGAGTTATGTCTCATTCCCTCTTTGATTCCACAGCTATAGAAGGCCTAAAGGAGTTGGCAATGATTCTCACCAGCCAGGGCATGGATATGACTCCACCAGCAGCGACTAAGGGTAGAAGGTGGGTTTTACTCAGAATTGCCAGCAGACTAACTGCTTCAAATGTTCTGCATGTAGATTCCATTGAGCTGTTATGACTGAAACATTGCATTTCTCATTTCAGATGCTATAACTAGATGATGGGTCTTGGTGAATTTCAATCTTGCTTGGCGTCATCCTAATTTGTATTCGTACATGGAATTGTTAGTCAGTGTCTCTTCAGTATAGTTCACTTAATATGATCCACTAAATTACATGGCCGAAAGGAACGTGAATAACTCTTATTGTACCTGCCCCTACACTCATACAGTAGACTGTTCATAGTGCAATGTTTAGCAAACCAATAACTGTACATATTTTGCAGAAATAAACATCAATACAATTAAATGAACATAAATACATTTTGTGCATCAGTTAAATTGCATATTTACTGAGGTTAGTTCATTTATATACACTTATCTATATATTTATAGTACTCTGTTCTATTATATAATGTAGTTGTATTTTTTATTTTGTATAACTAAATCATATTTATATTGGTATACAATATTTTTATATATCTGTTAAGCTCCTATATACTGTTATGCTATACTGTCTTTAACTTTTCTTTGTCAATGGAAATTAAATAAAAATTACTTTTACCCAACTTCTTGGTTTTGTATTCCTAGCACTATTTGGGCAACTTTACACAATTCCTGTTAGTCTATTGAAGACATTTGTAAGGTTTTTTCAAAAAAATGCATTGTTTTATATTTCTAATAAGAGTACTCAAAACCATCATTTTTCAGCCTCAAGAAATCAGGCTGTTATGGCCTGGCTCCGCCCATAAGCACTGAGTGACAGTGCCACACAGTCTGCACTGGTGGAGGGAGGGAGGGGGGGGAAGAGAGAGAGGGAGGGGGTGGGAGAGAGGGAGAAAAAAAAGCTTGTGGTTTTTTTTTTTCTTTCAATCTCCCGTTTGCGTGTGTGGCGCGCTGCAGGTCCCCCCCCCCCCCAAGTGCTCTCTATCTCTCTCTCTCTCCCCATGCAGCGTATGAGGAAATGGTTTCGCTGTGTACAGTCAGTCTAGGTAGAATGGGGGCGGGGGCGGGCGTGTATGACGCGTATTGGCCGTTCAAAAAAAATATGACCTGATTTACTAGAGGACGAAAGGGGCTGGGCTGAATCTGAGCAATCCGCCAATATGGTATTTAGACCCTAAACACATTGATACGAACTCCTATTACTATAATACAATGCTAGAGACTGAAAAATGACATTTATAATACATAGCCCCTTTAATGATTTTACCACATGATTTGTGTTGTAACCCTATTGGTAGCCAAATGTCTTAACCATAGTGTGCACATTTCAGACTTCAACTTGTAGGGGAAAATAGTTCAGTGAATTATAAATAAACGCTACCAAATTATTAGAGAATAGCAAAAACAATATTAAATGAATATGGAAGATATTAAACTATTAGAAATAGTTGGAACTTGTTACCCTGAATATTTTACTGATGACGATGGGAATGATGAAACTTCTTTGTTAATATAGGGTCAAACTTGGCAGAGAAAATCAATGTCTCACACACAAAAGATGGCGGGGATGCTGAGAATATTGCAAGAAATCTCAACTGTAGAAGGGAAAAAAGATGGTTAGCAAGTGTTAATAAAACATTGACCGAATGGAACACTAATCGACAGCATTACTAACCTACATCTGTAATCTATCCATCACAACCGGTTTATTTCCTCAAAGGAAAATGGCAAGTTATTCAGTTATATGAAGCTGGAGAGAAACACCACTTCAGCAATTATAGGGTGCTTGGCCACCACTCTTGAAGAACAGGAACATGACATGCTGTAATGAGGCTCTTTCAGAAAATTGTGTTTATTTTATCTAGTATCCTTATCTTCTTAACCCTTTCTTTGTGATTTATTGTATTCTTCTTGGGCCCATGTTGGAAACAAGTCGACAGACTTTCACATGTTATCCTTGTACCCCTTGTTTTTATACTATTGTACTAAATCAAAAAAAAAAAAAAGCCAGCCAGTTCCCCAAAATATTGGAAAAACTGTTTCAAGGCTAGATGGCTTCATTAATAAGCACAACATTTGAACAGGTGGTCAGTACGGTTTCAGAGCTAACGGATCAACAGCAATGGCATTGCAACAGTTTAGAAACTTTAGATAATAAGAAATACGTAGGAGTATTCATAGACCTAAAAAAAGCATTCGATACCATAAATCATGACATATTACTGAAAAAATGTAAAGGTATGTTATAAGGGGGGTAGCGTTAAACTGGTTGAATAGTTATATTACGGAATAGGCAAGTTTGTGCAGATGGGTGACTATAAATCATCACATGATGATATCACCCGTGGAGTCCCACAGGGGTCAATGTTGGGACCTTTATTTTATACATCAATGACATGTAGTGTCACGTACGTGGGTTGTTCATCATTATTGCCATATTTGTAACACCATGTAAACATCAGGTTAGTATGTTTTTATTTGGTATGTCATCTTTAAACCCCTTTTCTTTCTCCCCTTCCCAGATGCCACTCGTCTCACTGATTAGGCTGATCTGGGACAAGTGGTTAAAGCCTGGAAAGTGACACACACCCGGGGCGCCTCATTGAATCATTGCCACAGACGAGTGTGGAGGTGGCCGCTATTTGCCACTATTGAGTGGATACTTTTGTAGCCCTTTTGTAAGAGCCATTTACCACTGTGTGTGGGCAAACCTTATTGTGTTGGCCTTATCTCCCACTTTGTGTGGATTCCCATTAACGGGTGGGATTATTATTATATATATATTATTGGCCTCTGCTCCATTCACCTCCATCAAGGGGTGTATATATTGTTGGCCTTTAGGCCATTTTTGCCACTGTTCCCCCCGTGGGGAACTTTATACTGTGTTGGCCTTTGCCGATACTTGTGTTTCTTATATTACCTGTTTGTTCTCCCCTTACCCCTTTACCCTGTTTGTGTGTGTTGTGGGTTTCAATCCCCTATAAATAAATATCATTTATTATTTGAAAGACAGTGGGTTTAAATCCCCGCTACAAATAAATATCATTTACCATTTGAAAAAACTGGCGTCTGTGCTAAGGCACCTGACTGGACGGGCTGGTTTTCATGTACAGCCCGCTCCAGGTATACTTATATGGTTATCAAACCTCTTGTACATGACATAGTGTATCAAATATTTAGAAATTTGTTTTATTTGCAGACAATACCATGTGTTTTGTTCTGGGGAAAATGTTCAACAGCTTCTGGAGGTCACCACCACAGAAATTAGTACATTAATTTGATTGAAATAAATTGTCATTCAATTTGAGTAAAACCAAACGCATGTTATTTGGTAATCGTAAAATACACACGCAAGTACAAATGAGTATAGATGATAACGATAGGTTATGACTATAACCAAGTTCTGTTAATAGTGGTGACGCTCGGCGTCACTCATGCACTGTCCTCGCACACGTGCACGCGCACTGAATAAAGACCACAATGTACCTTTATATCCCAATATTTGTCTGACCACACCCCTATCAGCTCACCTACATAAGCAGGTGTGTGGTCACCTGCTCTCCTCCTTCCCAAGCTTTCACCACAAGGTGAGATCAAGGGCCGCAGCGGCGTCGGACGCCGAGCGTCACCACTATTAACAGAACTTGGTTATAGTCATAACCTATCGTTCTGTATCATAGTCGGTTCCGCTCGGCGTCACTCATGCACATAGGGAGGCCGAGCGGAGCCACCGGCCAACAAATACACCCCGCTGAAGGCCCCCCACAACCATCAGAACAGGGAGGGCCGAGCCCCCCTGACCCCCCCTAATGGAGGGCATCCCCCCTATTGGAGGTTTCCCGGGAAGGCGACGGACCCGACCGTGCGAAGAGGCACTCAAGCAACTCAACGCACAGGGTGAGCAGACCGTGGCCTGACCCCACGACTACACACACGCACAACCCGCATGCCACCCGGGAACGAACGGAGGGAACAACCTCGTTACTGCCCCCAGAATCACGGGGTCAAGGGCAAACCAAACCCCGTGGCAAGGCCGTAGCAGCGGAGCGCGAAGGAAGGCCCAGACCCAACAAAGGGACTGGACCCCCTGGAACGGGGGCCCGGAGAAGTCTATGATGCCAGCATCAAGACCCCACCAGGTGGTCACTTAGTGACCCCGCCCCCCACACCGCCAGCGTATTCGGATAAGGCCCCTCTTCTCCAAGAGCGGGCCCTTTCCCCCCAATAGCACACCGCCTGGCACACCGACCCTGCAGAACAGGCAGTCAGCATGGCCGTAAGCACACAAAAAAGGTTAACCAACGGAAGCAGGCAGCGCACCGGGGAAAACCAGGCAACAGGCTGTTAACCCGAGCCTGGAGACTGTGGACGAGACAGGCGCCAAAGGAGTCAGCTGAAAACAGCCGCCCCGGCGGAAGAGGCGTATGCTGGCGTTGTTGCATGACCAAGCCTCCATTTAAAAACCCCCACCCAGAGGGGTTGAGGCAGAGAAGGCTGACACGATTGGCAGACGTCATGAACGTGCAGGGGCACCTCAACCGGGTAACCCGGGAGTTGACACTGCTCCAACACACCAGGGAATCAACCACCTTGGTGTTACCCAATGCGGTGGTTGTTCCTATAACCCCTCAAGAAAAAACTCCAAAACACACCTGCGGGTATACACCGGCTATACCGCAGTACAAGTGTTTCAGTTTTCAAAAAAGGGTTAACCCAGGCCTACGGGTCGACGAAACATTACTTCGGACCGGGCCCGGTGATACGGGAAGCACAGGGTCACCAGAGGAGGTCAAAGACCACCCCAACAGGCCCCTCTTCGCCATGCGTGAGAGAGGAGCGAAAAGAATGGAGAACCAGCCCCAAGCACACCGTACTTGGTATTCCCAGGCGGTCTCCCAACCAAGTACTAACCAGGACCAACCTGCGTAACGGCCGAGATCTGACGATCGAGCGTGTACAGGTTGGCATGGCCGTAAGCCATTACGACAGTGCTGAGTAAAAAATTTACCCAACCAGGGTCTCCATAGCGCTTAACCCTGTGACACCCGGACCGACCTGGCATTTTTCCCCCTGAAAAAAGCCCAAGTCCCTCAGGGTACCAGAACAGCAGATCTGCATCCCCGGTGGACAACGGGTTTAACTGATCCGGACCAGCGTGACCAGAACCAGTCCCGTGCCCTAACCATGCCGACATGCCTACTCCAGGAGAAGGGGCAGATATGCGTGTTGATCTTAAACATGAAAAGAAGGCGCCACCCAGACGTTCGGGGCGAACCACGCCCGGTGGCCCACCCCCAGGGCGTGAGACCCCTCTACATATGTTCAGATCCATTCCGTCATCATCCCCCAGATATGAACGAGAATCCGTCGACAACCAAAACAGGCCGTCGGAAGAGGAAAAACCTCCATCCCAGTTGCTTTATAAAAACGCCGTTTTAACCCCAAGCAACCAAGGCGTGCCAGTCAGTCGCCTGATTACAGAACACCCCGAGCTAGCACTATGCGTGTGTCGGGACACAACCACATCAATGAACAGGCTATTTAGACCCGTCATTGAATCCCCAAGGCGCCCAGGGGAACGACAAGAGGGGTGTGATACTTCCTAACTCCAACTCTTTTTAATAGAAAAGAAGGAAGCACCAACAGTATGTATCCCAGTCTACACAGCCAGGGGTAAATTTTTTTTACATTTTTACATTCCACCACCCTCCCATAGAGAGGAGACGGAAATCCCCAGAGAGACTTCCCACGCGAGCTGTACAGATTGAAAAGAATATATTGCACCTTGAGCCATGTAAAAGTTTGGTTTTAGGGCTCTCCGGGGAGGAGGCACTGAACCCATACACACTCAATAATCTAATTGAATCGAATACACACACAATAGAGTAGGACTCCTCCTTGAGGTTCCACTCACCTTATCAATCTGAGGAGGAGGCTCTGTACTCTGAGGAGGCTCCCTCACATGGAAGGAGAGTCCCAACTCACAGAAGGCCCGAATAGGAGCTTCGTGAGGAGGAGCCCTGACTACCCCCCGAAACAGATCCATCATATGGACCTGAACAGCACACGGAAGTCCTACCAACAGAGACGCGCACAGTGACGTACTCTATGGCGTGGGAATTTCTGCGGTGCACACGCCCAATATTCCAGGGCGTGGGACCAGGAAACTCCCCTCACCCTGTAACGACGTGCCGAACCGCAACGTGACAGGAACTTTGAAGGACAGGTGGGTTTACCCCTGACCAACAGAAAAAAGGGGGAGGAAAGGTTACCAGTTCACCCCTTTACGACCCCACACCCATGATACGATGTAATGACAAAAAGACTATGATGCAGTCATAGTCAGCTCCATGAAGCGTCTAACAGCTTCACACAGCGCATGTGCTAACCTGCTATCTGATTTTTACTAAGGAAAAAACACAGAATAGAGAGGGCCCTCCAAGAGCCCCGGTACCAACTTACACATGTGCTTCTGTGGCCAGCCCAACCCAGTTGCAGGTCACACGACACACACAACCCATCATTCATCACCTACAAAAAATGGCAAAAAACACTCTACAGAGGAACGCCGTTTTTCATAATGAGAGAATACATAATTCTCGATTAGTATCGGCCACAGGCCTTGCTAAGCACACACGAAAAGCGACCAAACAATCTTTTCTTTTAGGAAAATAAAGTTCCTCAAGCAGTTTTAGCACAACCTCAGCAACCAAGCTAAGGGTTACATCGTATCCCTACCACACAGTGACACAATATAGTGTAACAACATGTCTGAGAGGAGGATGAAGAAGTCCCCAGGGAACCGGGGGGAAACACAACCCTCCTACTTTACCCTTAATACGGCCAGTTAAACAGGTAAACCTGTTAATGTGTGAACACACTGTTCATTGTCATTACAGGCTGAGAAAAGAACCATTCTTTACTCATATGTCACTAAGCATAGCTTTATAGGTTAGTTTAACCCCCTTAGTTGTGAGTACACAGTACATAAACACACAGGATGTTTCTCAACACAACAAACCAGATCATTTTCACATCTGTAACAAACAACCCGATTTGCATGGAGAAGCTAAATACCAGTGACAAAACAATTCACACATAACTCGCGTTGTATCCTAAATGTAGTGCAGCAACACTCGTTTTGGAAAACATCGTTATTTACAAAACATTTAGAAGGGAAAGCAAGAAGAAGTGTTCAAGGCCTGGTCAGGACCTTGCCTACCAGGAGCGCAGATCAGGCGATTTGCAGTCTCTAACAAGGCACCGAAGTAAACACAGCCTCCTGTGTTTGACGACACGGGCAGCTCGCTGCTCCAACCCGCCACTACGGTGCTCCTTGTTGACGTAGTCCTCGCCGGCCTGGCTCAGGGCAGGTTCGACGAACATCCTCTGTCAAAGATGACGTCGTAGTCAAGAGTGTTAAAAAACATGTTACCGTCACAGCACGTTCAACAGTGTAGCATTAAGCTAACGGCCGCTCTCGGCCGAAAGCAGCAAGCTAACGTTTACCTAGCCTAGTGACACAACAGGCCTGGTAAACACAGCGAGCTAGCGCCGCAGCTAACAGCTGACTGGCTAACACAGTAGGCCACAACAAGCACGCAAGCTAAGCAGCCACCACCTGAACTCGTACACAACGATACAACAAGTCACACTCCGACAGGCCGCCGTTCTGAAACCCTCCTCACTTTTTAAGAGAAAAGAGAAACAAGATGTTAACACAGTTTTACAACGGTGATTTTACCAACACCCGACGGAGCCAGCACAATTCCCAACTGGGCTGTAGCTGACTTGAACACAGATCTTCCGCTAACGAACATCCATGCCCATATTTCCTCGTGAGGGAATACTCTCATTTGTATATGAAAGATGGGGCCCCACGGTGACAGAGAAACATCCACTCGTCCAAAAAACACAGGGATCACCAGTGTTATTGGTCGTGGCCCACTAGTTTAACTATAATGGGTTTCAGACCAAGGTCTTCCGCCGTTGCCTAAGAGGCTGAACAAAAGACCTTAATCTGGGGCCGGTGTTCGTAAACATTGTCAGCTAGCCCCCATAGCACTAACAGACAAGTGGAGCTCGCAAGCAAAAGATTACTCACCCAACCTGGAACCCACCGCTTCTCACAACAGCGGCACGTCCTACAGTCCAGCTGTGCTTTTACCGCAACCAGCCACAGCAAGGACTGTAGTTGGAAGGCATGTAGCGGCGCAAACTCCCAATACGAAAACCGGTGGAGGTAGAATGATCATCATCTTCCAGACACTCCAGTACGAAGACAATATCGCCGTATTTTCTCGAATATAGTGAGAGAGAAAATAAAGATATGATGTCAACGTATCTCTTGTTTTCCAACTCTTCTCCTACTATCACATTCACGTCAAGTGGGGATCTACCGAGGCACTTCCTTGTGGTGAAAGCGAGAAGGAGGAGAGCAGGTGACCACACAGTCACAGTACTAGGGAGAACAAAACACATATTGGATCATAAATCACTGTACATTCTATATTGCTCACTATACCATATCTGAACTACTGTGTGGAGATTTGGGATAACACTTATAAAAGTAACTTAAAACCATTATGCACACTACAAAGAAAGAGCAATTAGGATTATCAATAAGGTAGGATATCTGGAACACACAAACACAGTTTTTAAAATCACATGCCATGAAACTCAGTGGCCTGGCTGAATTTAAGACTGCACAAATCATGTTTAGAGCACGAAACAATTCACTCCTGGGTAACATCCAAAACATTTTCTGTGATAGAGAGGGGGGTTACAATCATTTTCAGAAATCTCGTACATGCCCAAGTAAATGGAAGATTGCTCCACTTCTACAAGGTCAATTTGCATGTTCTTGGTATCTAGGAACATCTATGGACCTTGGGGAATGTATTCCCATTGTCAGATATTGTGTCTGTTACTAGGCTTGAGTAAATTGTGATGAAACAAAGGAGAATATAAATTATGATTTCTTTTGCATCTTTGCCGGTGAATGACACCATGCTAACATTGAGGTTCTTCTGATTCCACTTGCTGAGCTCATTCAGCACCTTCTTGAGATAAAGTGTACAAAATATCTAAGTAAATGAATAAAGGGAAGATGATTAAACAGAAGGATTTGTAGATACAGTATAATCCATTTGAATTATACATTCAAAATTGAATTATGAACTATAAATTACCTTATTATGACCAAGTCATACATCTATAGATAGGGACAAAGCTCTTCCTTCCAATGGCAGTGTTACATCTGGATTTAGTCATTTCCTCACGGTTTTACAATAAAAGAGAGATCGAATTTGCATTATTCAGATAAATTCTTATTTTCGGACAATCTTAAAAACACTGTTAAACAAACGTAGTGCTGAAAATATACACTTTGACTGTTGTTTTGATAGGGTTAGGGTCTTTACTCTTGGCTACATTTGAAAAGGAAACAACATTAATTAATACGGCCTATAATGATCAATTTATGATAAAACAGCAGGGTCCCCAGGGGGGACCTTACAGTTTAAAGCGTTAAGAGGGGAGTCTAACTTCAAGAAACAGGCTGTTCATTCAACAATAAAGAGTATTAAAACAAAGCAAAAATATAATTACTTAAAAAAACATATAAAAGGATTTTATTTCAGAGGTATATGGATGAGGAGGCGTTGTGTTGAACACTTGAGCCATGGCGTCCCTGTCCAGGGGCTAGTGCTCGGCGGGATTATCATTAGCCTCATTACTGATATTTTCTTTTCATAATATTTTCTTTTTATAGTGTGGAAATTTGGGTTGTATGAACATTTGTTAATATGAGTTGCATAAGATAATAGAGTGTGAAGGGGGTAGGAATACATAAGTTTACACTTCATCCTACTCCTTTTCGAACATTACTATTTTGCTTGTTTGTTTGTTTTTTAGTATTACTTTATTGTTTTATAATTTTTTTTAAATGTATTTAATTTTTTTTAAATTTATGTTCCATTGTCGGACAAGATGAGTGTTTTGTAGAAGCTAGCTTGGCACAAATTAATGGAAACCAGTTGCGGACTGGGACCATAATTCCTACCGGGAGTTTGACAGGCCAGGCCAGGCCGCCTATATATTAATGCCAGCCCAAGAGTGGCTTCCGCATTTCTCTGATTGGCCGCGACGCCCCACGTGACAACGCCTAGCACCGCCCCGCGGCAGAGGCAGAGCGGCAGAGGTGCATAGGTTGCCGCGGCATTATGCATTCGTAATCCCCCCTGTTTTAACATCGACGGTTAGCTCAACTCGTTCCTCAGCTTGCTGTGGAGCCTGCGGTCAGTTGGTGACAAGTTTGAATCACTTAAATTATTATTATTTTTTTTTTACGTTTAATTAATTTATCATCTCTCTATATAAACGTAACTAGCGTCTGTCTTTCTTTCGCCGGTTAAGTTTAGGCATTCTTAGAGTTTGTCGCAGAGCATGGCAATAGAATGCCTGTCTTTCTTTCGCCGGAGAAGCAGCCTATTTCCGCTCTGCCGCGCGCCGCGGTCACATGGGCGTCGTGGCCAATCAGAGAAACGCGAAGCACTCTTGGGCTGGCATTAATATAGACGCGGCCAGGCCAACAGAATATAATCATAGCCACGGAACGCATTTATAACGGGATGCTGAGGGGGGGGAAATAAAACGAAAAGGGAGGGGGGGGGGCGCAAATTAACGAGCAGAAATGACTTGACTGTTAAGTTTGCTGATTTAATTATAAATTCATATTTGACCTTGAACTTGACCGTGACCTTATTATGGCCAAATCATACATCTATGGATAGGGAAAATGCTCCTCTTTCCAATGGCAGGGTTGAATCCGGATTTAGTCATTTCCTTGCGGTTTTTACGATAATTAGCATTTTCCGATAAATTCGTATTTCCGATAAATCGTATAAAACATCGGTAAAATGAAAATATACACTTTGACTACTGTTTTTGATAGGGTTATGGTCTTTACTCTTTGCTACAAAAAAATAATATTTAAAAACATTAACCTCTTAACATCGAAGGGCCCACATGTGGATGATTCTTTGTCGACCTCTAGTGGCTCGGTGTGCATTTCTTTTAATACAATATATAGATCAAGTCAAGTCAAGAGTTTTATTTGTCACGGCATACAAGTATACAATGAAATGCGGGTGGTCTTGCCCGCAACGATGTGCAATACAGTGGTACAACATATAATAGAATCCAATAAAAAACAACATTGTGCAATAAACAGGTAACAGGTAACATGGTGGGACATCTCGGTATCTGTACATAGTTATTTACAGAGCATATAGGACATGCTAGGAAGCTTTGGTAGTGCAATACACTGTTACTGTTGTTATACTAATTTAAAGTGGCCTTTCCTTTTTGGCCATAAGTGTGGGTGTGTGCGTCATGAGTGTGTGCCTGCTCATGTTAAAGTGTTAAAGCGCGCACAGCGTAGATAGGATTAAAGCCCTATTTGTTGCCTGTCGATTTCCCTTTCAGGTGACAAAATCCGTTCAGCGGTTCTCGAGTTACATGCCGATATGTGAGGCGTGCCCCAAAGTACGCAAAAGTACACATTACCACACCCGACTCCCGGGGCTCTAGTTCCGTCAATCATTTGGCGATCTCGAAAATCCTTGCACAGGGTTGTAGCCAATGAGTGTGGCTTTTCAATGATACGATAATTGGGGATCTAATACGGTCTCTATTGATCGATTTATGATAAAGAAAAGCAGGGGGTCCTATAGGGGGACCTTAAGGCTTAAACGACTACCTTAGATGCGCCTCGCTGCATGCATCCGATCCCACATCTCCAACTCCAAATGTGGCCTACAGAGCCGCCGTGTGTTACGACAACTAAGAACACGTTAAACCAACAGATACAGGTGATTAGTTCCTAGTACCTGACGTAGTGACTTTACAATGTTTACAATGTTTCTTACATGTTGCTGTTTTATTTTAAATGTTTATCTTTTTATTTGTGTCTCAATTGAAATAAACGAATGAATGAATTAAATTAATTTGTTTTTGGATAACTTTATTTATTCTTGGGTAGGAATGCTAATATGATTACGTTACATGTTACCTATTTGTTCACTATAATAGAATTCAACATTGCCTACATAACTGCAAGTATAACAGGTTAAAAGTAAAAACAAAAACAAAACATGCAACTGTAGAAAAGCTTCAAATCAGCTTCATATTAGTGTGTGAACTCTGTGGAAAGGTGATGGGCAAATCCTTTACTCTCTTTTAAAACTCTGAACAAAAAAAAACAAACATCTGGAATTTACTATTCAATGCGCAGAAATAAGAAAAAAGTTAAATTGTAATTAGTTCAATTACAGCAACCAACACTGTCTATAGCTAATTTCACTGTTCATTGCTTTCAATCTGGCTCCCAGGCCGAGCAGCAGCCAAGCTACCAGGGCACGTAGCAACATGGCTCCCAGGCCAAGCAGCAGCCAAGCTACCATCCCAGCTCCCAGGCGCAGCAGCCAAGCTACCAGCCCAGCTCCCAGACAGAGCAGCAGCCAAGCTACCAGGCCAGCCCCCAGGCCAAGAAGCAGCCGAGCTACCAGCTCAGCTCCCAGGCCGAGCAGCACCCAGGCTACCAGCTCAGCTCCCAGGCCGAGCAGCAACAGGGATACCAGCCCAACTCCCAGGCCGAGCAGCAAGAGGGATACCAGCCCAGCTCCCAGACGCAGCAGCTAAGCTACCAGCCCAGCCCCCAGGCCAAGCAACATCCAAGCTACCAGCCCAGCCCCCAGGCCAAGCAACATCCAAGCTACCAGCCCAGCTCCCAGGCCAAGCAGCAGCCAAGCTACCATCCCAGCTCCCAGACCGAGGAGCAGCCAAGCTACCAGCCCAGCTCCCAGGCCAAGCAGCAGCCAAGCTACCAGGGCACGCAGCAACAGGGCAACCAGCCAAGCTTTCAATCTGGCTCCCAGGCCGAGCAGCAACCAAGCTACCAGGGCACGGAGCAACATGACTCCCAGGCCAAGCAACAACCAAGCTACCAGCCCAGCTCCCTGGCCAAAGCAGCAGCTAAGCTACCAGCCCGGCTCCCAGGCCAAGCAGCAGCCCAGCTACCATCCCAGCTCCCAGGCCAAGCAGCAGCCAAGCTACCATCCCAGCTCCCAGGCCAAGCAGCAGCCCAGCTACCATCCCAGCTCCGAGGTGCAGCAGCCAAGCTACCAGCCCGGCTACCAGGCCAAGCGGCAACCAAGCTACCAGCCCAGCTCCCAGGCCGAGCAGCAGCCAAGCTACCAGCCCAGCTCCCAGGCCGAGCAGCAGCCAAGCTACCAGCCCAGCTCCCTGGCCAAGCAGCAGCCAAGCTACCAGCCCAGCTCCCAGGCCAATCGGCAGCCAAGCTACCAGGGCACGCAGCAACAGGGCAACCAGCCAAGCTTTCAATCTGGCTCCCAGGCCGAGCAGCAGCCAAGCTACCAGGGCACGTAGCAACATGGCTCCCAGGCCAAGCAGCAGCCAAGCTACCATCCCAGCTCCCAGGCGCAGCAGCCAAGCTACCAGCCCAGCTCCCAGACAGAGCAGCAGCCAAGCTACCAGCCCAGCTCCCAGGCCAAGCAACACCCAAGCAGCAGCCCAGCTCCCAGACCAAGCAGCAGCCAAGCTACCAGGGCACGCAGCAGCTAAGCTACCAGCCCAGCTCCCAAGCCAAGCAGCAGCCAAGCTACCAGGGCACGCAGCAACAGGTCAACCAGCCAAGCTTTCAATCTGGCTCCCAGGCCGAGCAGCAGCCAAGCTACCAGGGCACGTAGCAACATGGCTCCCAGGCCAAGCAGCAGCCAAGCTACCATCCCAGCTCCCAGGCGCAGCAGCCAAGCTACCATCCCAGCTCCCAGGCGCAGCAGCCAAGCTACCAGCCCAGCTCCCAGGCCAAGCAGCAGCCAAGCTACCAGCCCAGTTCCCAGACCGAGGAGCAGCCAAGCTCCCAGACGCAGCAGCCAAGCTACCAGCCCAGCTCCCAGGCCGAGCAGCAGCCAAGCTACCAGGGCATGCAGCAACATGGCTCCCAGGCCGAGCATCAGCCCAGCTACCAGCCCAGCTCCCAGACCGAGCAGCACCCAAGCTACCAGGCCGAGCAGCAGCAGCCAAGCTACAAGGGCACGCAGCAACATGGCTCCCATGCCGAGCAGCAGGAGAGCTACCAGCTCAGCTCCCAGGCCAAGCAACACCCAAGCTACCAGCCCAGCTCCCAGGCCAAGCAGCAGCCAAGCTACCAGGTCACGCAGCAACATGGCTCCCAGGCCGAGCAGCAGGCAAGCTACCAGCCCAGCTCCCAGGCCAAGCAACACCCAAGCTACCTGGGCACACAGCAACAAGGCTCTCAGGCTAAGGAGCAGACGCAGTCTAGCTACCAGCATCCAGGTTCCTCCAGCTTCTATGGTTCTTATCCCGTATCTACCAAGACTGGAGATGCAGCTAGTAACAAGGATGCAGATGGGTGAGTTTATCTTGGCCTTCACTCTGGAATGTCTAGGGTCACTGCTAAGATTAATGGTACAATGACTGCCTTAGTTGCTAGAGTTATGTCTCATTCCCTCTTTGACTCCACAGCTATGGAAGGCCTAAAGGAGTTGGCAATGATTCTCACCAGCCAGGGCATGGATATGACTCCACCAGCAGGGACTAAGGGTAGAAGGTGTGTTTTACTCAGAATTGCCAGCAGACTAACTGCTTCAAATGTTCTGCATGCAGATTCCATTGAGCGGTTTTGACTGAAACATTGTATTTCTCATTTCAGATGCTATAACTAGATGATGAGCCTTGGTGAATTTCAATCTTGTGTGGCGTCAACAAAAATAAAATGGAACTTTTACCCAACTTCTTGGTTTTGACTTAATGATTTGACCACAGGATTTTGTAGCCAAATGTCTTCTCCAACATTTCAGACTCAACTTGTAGGGGAAATGTACCAATTTCTGTGTACTGCCACCTGGCTCTGATTTTACTGCGGAATCACTCTTCCTTCACCTTGTCTAGTTATACTCTTACCATTAGGGGACTAAATGGTCCTCTTAAAAAATGCCATAAAAATATTAGGTTGAAATAATTTCCCACTTTTTTTTTTTTTTTTTTTTTTTTAACTTCAGCCCTGATCATATACTACCAATATTCATTTGTAAGGCCCAAATTAAATTTACATCAACTTCAGAGGCCAGAATGTGGGACCTATAAACACATTTACTTTCCAATAGCATTGTGAGGCTGAACAACGGGACCCATTATGTAAATGTGCTCAAACATTTACAGATTTTTTTTTTCAATAACACATATTTGTATGGATCTTTTTTTTTAGTGTGGTCGGGGCCGCATTTTTATAACGGATTTATTAAGTTTTTGAAGAGGACTATTTAGTCCCCTAATGGTAAGTAACTAAAATACATCTTTGCCACATATATTGGCTACAAACATAACCACTGCAAGTTATCAAAAAATAAGAATCTCAAAGGACCATTTGGTGGCGGTAATGACGGTAATGACAATCTCATGAGGTAGCGGTGTTTTCTAGAAAATGTCATTTGGGTCTAATGGTGTGGTAGATGGGAACACTTTGGCGCTATTGTGTAGAGGGGAAGTTGCGCATTCTAGCTTTAATTTTGTAACATGGCTTGAGTTTAGTGCAGTTTATTGCAACTAAATTAATGTATACAGTAGATCACTTGGGACTCTAGGTATCTTGTCGCTAGCTTTTATGGAAAATAACTTCTGAAGTTGTTTATGGTTACCTAACTGACTGAAATTACATGTGTACATTTGAATTTGTGTACTGCATGTTGGTGATGGAGTGTTTACCTTTGAATGCAAAATATAAGTGGGTTAGAGAAGTGAGAAATTTAAGATCCAGAGGACTACAAGAGTACTCTGAAGATGTACATTAAAAGATGCCATGTTTGGCTATTGTGAAACTGGTTTTAAACATTTTAATCAAACCCCTTGCCAGTTGAGATAAAAAAAATATATAAAGGAGGAACACTCCATTATGGGAAATGCAGATTTCTCCATTGTCAGACAAGATGAGTGTTCTGTAGAAGCTAGCTTGGCACAAATGAATGGAAACAGACCACTAACGGGACTAGCTGGTCCGTATCGGTTCATTTGTACTAGACTAGCTTGCAGCCAGATGGCTTTCTACTATCGGACTCTGGAGTATTTCCCATAATGTTTGTGTTTAAGGAGATATCTGGTACTGCAAACATGGATGCTTAATCCTTTCACTGCCACACGACAGAAGGTTAACCCTTTACTATCACACAACCGACGGCAATGCATCCGCGGAGCTAATGATGGAGCATCGCCGTCGGTTGTGTGATAGTAAAGGGCTAACCTTCTGTATTGCCACAGTGAAAGGGTTAACCGGCTGTCGTGTGGCAGTGAAAGGGTTAAGACGAGCCTTCTCTCGATGTTGTGAAACTCTTACATGCAGTGTTTTAGTGCAGAGCCTGCAACTTACCAAGCTCTTACATCATGTCATTAGAACTGTACGTCATCGTCATGAATCCAAACAATAATTTTGAGGCAATGTGAACCAAACCTAAGTCTATAAGATACTATGTATAGTAAATACGTAAACAAAATGGAAGTGTAAATGTTCAGGTTGTCAAGTTTTAAACAGTTCCAGGGAGATGGGTATAGTTTTTCTCAAGCACAATTGTTCACTTATGAAAACAATCTCTTCACTTTCTCAAGATTTTCAAAGCTATATGGTAAAATGCTTGAATCTAATCGTCAAACGGAAAGAGCTCTTTGGGGTCTGTTTGATGGCATTACTAGTCTACACTGTAGTTTCCTCATTTAACTTTTCCATCAAGCTAACTGAAGAGACCCAAGTTGATCGCCGACCCCAGAAAAGTGTGGATTATGTATTTCCAGCACCCAACGCTGAATCAATAAACAAGATCGATATTTTGAATGGCGATCAGGAATTGGAATAATCTTTTTGGATAACATCTGATCTGAGGTAAGGAATCTATTTTACCAGTCTTGGGATAATCAGAGCTTTTTTCACAGATATATCAACGTGTCCCATATGTGTGTGTGTGTGTCTGTGTGTGCCGCTGATCAGGAAATGAGAGAATAGATATTTCAGCCCGCTTCTATAGCGTGCATAAGTACACATATACTATCGATAATCTAGCGTTTATTTGAAAACGATTCATAAATAGGCCGAAAAATGACAACGTTTTTGTGTATGCCAGAATATTCCAGTAAATGCAGTTTATCACGGAATCTTTATATTTTCCTGAAAAACTAGGGCTTTTCAAAATGCTATAAAACGGAAATGAACCGATTAAAAAACAATCCTTTTCGACAATGTTGCCTGCAAACAAGTCATTGATAAGCGACGGGCAGATTAGACACATAGCCATAATTTAAGACAGAGATTATGCGTTCACAACGCTATCATTGAAGTGGGTGCTGGCATTTAACCACGTTTTACCATGTTCACCAGTGGTAATCAAAGTGTAAAGGAACATGCCAACATTTTGGGAAATTAGCTTACCGTCTTCTCCAGAGAGAGACAAGAAGATAGATGCGAGTTTCCTCTCTGTGCGTTCATTACAAAGCTATTTGGCTGCACGTTAGCCTAGCTTAGCACAATGAATGGAAGCGGACAGTGCCGGTTAGCCTTCGGGAGAGGTGTTAGTTAGACAATGCCTAGGCTAACTGGCACTGTCCGCTTCCATTCACACAAACACATTACAGGTCACTTTAAAGAAAAGAAAAAAACATAACTATGTTTTTGTATAGTATAGTTTAGTCATATATAGTGTATATTGTATAGTAGTGTATATAGGACTCATTACCTTTTAATTCGTAAGCTTAGCATTGTATTGTATCTTAGTACTTTTTATCATGTCTATTTTATTATCTATTCTATTCTATTATTATTTGTATTTTTGGACAATCAAGGTGGGCATGGCCACCATGTATGTATGTGACGAATAAACCTCTTGAATCTTGCTCAGCTTGGCTAACGCGCAGCCAGATACTGTAGCTTTCTACTGAACACACAGAGAGGAAACCGGTATCTATCTTCCTGTCTCTCTGGAGAAGACGGTAAGCTAATTTTCCCAAATGTTGGCGTGTTCTCCAATGAGAGAATGTGACTATTCTGATCATAGTTTTAATTTCACCGTTCTCATCTCACCTACAGTATAGACTGCTATGGGATTCTGGACTTAATATTATCCACAATCTTCTCAGATGGGGGTCCCCAAGACGAGTCTCAAAACGGGGCATGTCCAGTGTCCACGGCACGACCTATCGATCCGAGGTCCTCGCCACCAAAAGAAGTTTTGAGAACCACTGCTCTAGAGATGATGATTAAAGATGCAGTCTGTGATTCAAATGTAAACAAGTGGACCACTGGAAACAAATGCGTGTGATTTGAAGAGTTTCATTGTTTAATGGATGGATACAAAGTGGTGCAGGAGTAAACGACCCACTGTGATTAGTATGTCTTCCCAAAGTGTGTAAATCACTGGCAAATAGATCAATCAGGGTAGGTGGACCAATCAGGCTACAGGAGGGTAGGTGGACCAATCAGGCTACAGGAGGGTAGGCAGATCAGGGGTGACAGTGGCTCAGGAGGTAGAGTGGTCGTCTGGTAATTGGAAGGTTCCTGGTTCGATTCCGGCAGCATGTCGAAGTGTCCTTGAGCTGCTGTCGCTGAGTGGGTCGGCACCTTGCATGGTCACCTCTGCCGTCTGTGAGTGAATGTGAGTGAATTGTACATAACTGTACAGCCCCGGCCTATGTGTTATAATTATATTCTATTGTGCTTCTATTAAAATTTTGTTTATAGTGTCCATCTTATTCTACCTTCTATTTTATTCTACCGTAATTGTCTGTCCGTTAATGTTGCACCAAGCGACCAAATAAAATTCCTTGTATGTGTAAACTACTTGGCAATAAAGACCTTTCTGATTCTGATTAACCTTTGAACCCCTGGGTGACAGGAAAACAAGGATAAGGTATGGTGGACAGTTGGTTCCCAGCTGTATATGTTCCGCTACGCTCGACGCGGGTGACTTCTAGGTGATTTTATTTTACCTACTCAGAAGCATTTTATATTACCTAAACATAAAATCCAGGCCACTTATTTGTCAAACACTTAACTCGGAAGTTGTTGAAATGATCCAATTTCAATGGAGAATCGGTTAATGGGGGCTGACATCTTGATTAGAACGTACATGTCTTTCTTTTTATTTAAAAATGTTCACTCCAAGTCTCATTCGATTCATCACTGCTTACAAACTCACCGTGTTCGAGCCAATCAGAAATACCAACTGAGTCACGTGACTAAGTTGCCCCCTACCTGCGCTAAAAGAATACAACGGGGCTCTATGGAGAAACCATGACACTACCCTGACTAAAAGTAGTTTCAAACGGAAACGTCTGGATGTCATTTTGCCAAATCAGCATGGCTGTGAGTGCGAGTCTTTCACCTCTTACATAATCTAGCTTTGGCATGGATTGATTGATTGAACAAATGCAAATATATTGTAGTTTGCCCCGTTGTTCTGTTCTGACCAGGATTACGCGTGCGCACATTGAATCTGACGTGTACAGCGAACAGGTCTATATAGTATGAAGTTAACGTTTACTGGAGGATATTGTGGCAGACAGAGGCACAGCTTGGGCTGTTCTTCCTGTAACGTCACGTCATCCATCTTAAAGGGGTATTCAGCTACACTGCAGCTGTTCTTCCTGTAACGTCATCCATCTTAAAGGGGTATTCAGCTACACTGCAGCTGTTCTTCCTGTACCGTCATCCATCTTAAAGGGGTATTCAGCTACACTGCAGCTGTTCTTCCTGTAACGTCATCCATCTTAAAGGGGTATTCAGCTACACTGCAGCTGTTCTTCCTGTAACGTCATCCATCTTAAAGGGGTATTCAGCTACACTGCAGCTGTTCTTCCTGTAACGTCATCCATCTTAAAGGGGTATTCAGCTACACTGCAGCTGTTCTTCCTGTAACGTCATCCATCTTAAAGGGGTATTCAGCTACACTGCAGCTGTTCTTCCTGTAACGTCATCCATCTTAAAGGGGTATTCAGCTACACTGCAGCTGTTCTTCCTGTAACGTCATCCATCTTAAAGGGGTATTCAGCTACACTGCAGCTGTTCTTCCTGTAACGTCATCCATCTTAAAGGGGTATTCAGCTACACTGCAGCTGTTCTTCCTGTAACGTCATCCATTTTAAAGGGGTATTCAGCTACACTGCAGCTGTTCTTCCTGTAACGTCATCCATCTTAAAGGGGTATTCAGCTACACTGCAGCTGTTCTTCCTGTAACGTCATCCATTTTAAAGGGGTATTCAGCTACACTGCAGCTGTTCTTCCTGTACCGTCATCCATCTTAAAGGGGTATTCAGCTACACTGCAGCTGTTCTTCCTGTAACGTCATCCATCTTAAAGGGGTATTCAGCTACACTGCAGCTGTTCTTCCTGTAACGTCATCCATCTTAAAGGGGTATTCAGCTACACTGCAGCTGTTCTTCCTGTAACGTCATCCATTTTAAAGGGGTATTCAGCTACACTGCAGCTGTTCTTCCTGTAACGTCATCCATCTTAAAGGGGTATTCAGCTACACTGCAGCTGTTCTTCCTGTAACGTCATCCATTTTAAAGGGGTATTCAGCTACACTGCAGCTGTTCTTCCTGTAACGTCATCCATCTTAAAGGGGTATTCAGCTACACTGCAGCTGTTCTTCCTGTAACGTCATCCATCTTAAAGGGGTATTCAGCTACACTGCAGCTGTTCTTCCTGTAACGTCATCCATTTTAAAGGGGTATTCAGCTACACTGCAGCTGTTCTTCCTGTAACGTCATCCATCTTAAAGGGGTATTCAGCTACACTGCAGCTGTTCTTCCTGTAACGTCATCCATTTTAAAGGGGTATTCAGCTACACTACAGCTGTTCTTCCTGTAACGTCACGTCATCTATCTTAAAGGGGTATTCAGCTACACTACAGCCTGCCATCTTGAAAAAAGACCAGCAAATCTATCTTCCTGTCTCTCTGGAGAAGACGGTAAGCTAATTTTCCCAAATGTTGGCGTGTTCTCCAATGAGAGAATGTGACTATTCTGATCATAGTTTTAATTTCACCGTTCTCATCTCACCTACAGTATAGACTGCTATGGGATTCTGGACTTAATATTATCCACAATCTTCTCAGATGGGGGTCCCCAAGACGAGTCTCAAAACGGGGCATGTCCAGTGTCCACGGCACGACCTATCGATCCGAGGTCCTCGCCACCAAAAGAAGTTTTGAGAACCACTGCTCTAGAGATGATGATTAAAGATGCAGTCTGTGATTCAAATGTAAACAAGTGGACCACTGGAAACAAATGCGTGTGATTTGAAGAGTTTCATTGTTTAATGGATGGATACAAAGTGGTGCAGGAGTAAACGACCCACTGTGATTAGTATGTCTTCCCAAAGTGTGTAAATCACTGGCAAATAGATCAATCAGGGTAGGTGGACCAATCAGGCTACAGGAGGGTAGGTGGACCAATCAGGCTACAGGAGGGTAGGCAGATCAGGGGTGACAGTGGCTCAGGAGGTAGAGTGGTCGTCTGGTAATTGGAAGGTTCCTGGTTCGATTCCGGCAGCATGTCGAAGTGTCCTTGAGCTGCTGTCGCTGAGTGGGTCGGCACCTTGCATGGTCACCTCTGCCGTCTGTGAGTGAATGTGAGTGAATTGTACATAACTGTACAGCCCCGGCCTATGTGTTATAATTATATTCTATTGTGCTTCTATTAAAATTTTGTTTATAGTGTCCATCTTATTCTACCTTCTATTTTATTCTACCGTAATTGTCTGTCCGTTAATGTTGCACCAAGCGACCAAATAAAATTCCTTGTATGTGTAAACTACTTGGCAATAAAGACCTTTCTGATTCTGATTAACCTTTGAACCCCTGGGTGACAGGAAAACAAGGATAAGGTATGGTGGACAGTTGGTTCCCAGCTGTATATGTTCCGCTACGCTCGACGCGGGTGACTTCTAGGTGATTTTATTTTACCTACTCAGAAGCATTTTATATTACCTAAACATAAAATCCAGGCCACTTATTTGTCAAACACTTAACTCGGAAGTTGTTGAAATGATCCAATTTCAATGGAGAATCGGTTAATGGGGGCTGACATCTTGATTAGAACGTACATTTCTTTCTTTTTATTTAAAAATGTTCACTCCAAGTCTCATTCGATTCATCACTGCTTACAAACTCACCGTGTTCGAGCCAATCAGAAATACCAACTGAGTCACGTGACTAAGTTGCCCCCTACCTGCGCTAAAAGAATACAACGGGGCTCTATGGAGAAACCATGACACTACCCTGACTAAAAGTAGTTTCAAACGGAAACGTCTGGATGTCATTTTGCCAAATCAGCATGGCTGTGAGTGCGAGTCTTTCACCTCTTACATAATCTAGCTTTGGCATGGATTGATTGATTGAACAAATGCAAATATATTGTAGTTTGCCCCGTTGTTCTGTTCTGACCAGGATTACGCGTGCGCACATTGAATCTGACGTGTACAGCGAACAGGTCTATATAGTATGAAGTTAACGTTTACTGGAGGATATTGTGGCAGACAGAGGCACAGCTTGGGCTGTTCTTCCTGTAACGTCACGTCATCCATCTTAAAGGGGTATTCAGCTACACTGCAGCTGTTCTTCCTGTAACGTCATCCATCTTAAAGGGGTATTCAGCTACACTGCAGCTGTTCTTCCTGTACCGTCATCCATCTTAAAGGGGTATTCAGCTACACTGCAGCTGTTCTTCCTGTAACGTCATCCATCTTAAAGGGGTATTCAGCTACACTGCAGCTGTTCTTCCTGTAACGTCATCCATCTTAAAGGGGTATTCAGCTACACTGCAGCTGTTCTTCCTGTAACGTCATCCATCTTAAAGGGGTATTCAGCTACACTGCAGCTGTTCTTCCTGTAACGTCATCCATCTTAAAGGGGTATTCAGCTACACTGCAGCTGTTCTTCCTGTAACGTCATCCATCTTAAAGGGGTATTCAGCTACACTGCAGCTGTTCTTCCTGTACCGTCATCCATCTTAAAGGGGTATTCAGCTACACTGCAGCTGTTCTTCCTGTAACGTCATCCATCTTAAAGGGGTATTCAGCTACACTGCAGCTGTTCTTCCTGTAACGTCATCCATCTTAAAGGGGTATTCAGCTACACTGCAGCTGTTCTTCCTGTAACGTCATCCATTTTAAAGGGGTATTCAGCTACACTGCAGCTGTTCTTCCTGTAACGTCATCCATCTTAAAGGGGTATTCAGCTACACTGCAGCTGTTCTTCCTGTAACGTCATCCATTTTAAAGGGGTATTCAGCTACACTGCAGCTGTTCTTCCTGTAACGTCATCCATCTTAAAGGGGTATTCAGCTACACTGCAGCTGTTCTTCCTGTAACGTCATCCATCTTAAAGGGGTATTCAGCTACACTGCAGCTGTTCTTCCTGTAACGTCATCCATTTTAAAGGGGTATTCAGCTACACTGCAGCTGTTCTTCCTGTAACGTCATCCATCTTAAAGGGGTATTCAGCTACACTGCAGCTGTTCTTCCTGTAACGTCATCCATTTTAAAGGGGTATTCAGCTACACTACAGCTGTTCTTCCTGTAACGTCACGTCATCTATCTTAAAGGGGTATTCAGCTACACTACAGCCTGCCATCTTGAAAAAAGACCAGCAATACATGGTTTGATTGCCACGCCCCCTTTGGCAACTCGGGGAATAAACAGGGATTAGATGGTGTTTGTTCATGGCCAGAAATTTGTCATTACCTCTTAGTTTTAGGTCACTTCATAAGTGTAATATTTAATGTCCAGGTAGGGAAATCAGGAAATATCCTACAGCTGACTGGGGAAATAGACCTGAAAACGGATCAAACTTAACTTTTCACAATGGTGTGAACGCTCAATGGTGGCCACTGGCCAGTGATGCAAAGTAATTGCTTGACTTAACATGATGCACTAACAAAACAAACGTTTCAAACAATGTAAGTGTTCTGCAGACAGTTCTTATACAGGCCAAATACAATGGCGGTCAATAGGAACAGTGTCTGCGTTTACCCCAAAAGTAGTTGCGTCTGCAAAAGAAATATATATATATATAAAAAGCCAAAGTAAAGCCGGTGTGGAGTATGTGCAGAAGTCCAAACGCATTAACCCTTTCACTACCACACTACAGAAGGTTAACCTTTCACTACAACACTAGACGGTTAACCGTCTGTAGTGTGGTAGTGAAAGGGTTAACCTTCTGTAGTGTGGTAGTGAAAGGGTTAACTACACACCCACGGCCCAAAGGGTGACGCCCAGAAATGTCCCAAACAAACACAGCAAAACAAGAAACTACAGGCAGAGGGAGGGGACTCTGCAGACGAAGACACCGCCACACACTTCTAGTGGGTCATAAGTGATGATTGAGAGGGATTATTTATGCATGAGTCTATACATTGTTTTTTCTTTTTTTTTGGGAAAATGTTACGTATTGTGCCTTTAAATGCAGCAATGCCAATATAAAAACATGAGATGTTAAAGAGAACCCCCCCCCCCCAAAAGAAACACAAATATTTAATGTTCTATCTCTTCCAGAGAGTGAAAAAAATACTCTAATCTTTTACAATGTACATCATTGTATACGTCTGTTGAAAATAAATACAAAATATTAAGATAATTTCAAAATATAATATCACATATATTTACGAGTACTTCCATAGCCTGTTCTGTTCTAATGTAGCTTAGCAGAAGAAACAAGTGTTTTTGTTTTTACCATCATTCTTTCCTGGAGGTGTGTTTTCAACAGGAGAAAACTCACTAAAGACAAAACATTGCTCTTCACCATAAATATGACCATATGGCACAACCGTAGGTTCACGCTCAAAATGACGGGGATGCACGCCTTGTTAAAACAATTACTGTAACCTAATTATTCGAGCCCGTTTCCACTCTTAACAGTTAAATGTGTTTCCAGTCATCGTTTCAAGCGTGAATCCATGGTTTGGCTATGTTTGTTTTTTCTTACAATGAAAACGATTCATATACTGTACACATGCAAGCGGTTTAAGCCTTTAACTGGCACTCGAATCTTAGGGATCATAGTATTGTTTTTCCTCACCAGGTACTGTACTTGTCACAATATGGGGAAGGAGTTCTGGAAGAATGTTCTCTGTGACCCTCTGGTGAGAATTGTATAAGAATTATCACTTGTTATTTCAATAAGAATCATCAGGATATGCGTTGACTGTCAGGTCTGGAAAGTCCAAGATCAGATTTAGCTCACAACTGTGATCCTATGAACCAGACCACATCCATAGAAAATCATGGGTCACCACATGCATAGAAACACGTCCGTCACTAAATTCATAGAAACCCATGGATCACTGCATGCATAGAAACCCATGTGTCACCACATGCATAGAAACACGTCTGTCACTAAATCCATAGAAACCCATGAATCCAAGTCATTATTATTATTATTATTATTATGTGTCACCACATCCATAGAAACTCATGTGTCACCACATACATAGAAACTCATGTGTCACCACATCCATAGAAACTCATGTGTCACCACATCCATAGAAACTCATGGGTCACCACATCCATAGAAACCCATGTGTGACCACATCCATAGAAACCCATGTGTCACCACATCCATAGCAACCCATGTGTCACCACATCCATAGAAACTCATGTGTCACCACATCCATAGAAACTCATGTGTCACCACATCCATAGAAACCCAGGAAAGAGATACCAGGAAAGAGAGAAAAAATATGGGATATGAAATTAGGTTGATGTTTTACAATCTTGGAGAGCTGTGGGCTTCTATGTAGAGTAGTAAAATGATTGCGGCTAATGTTCATTTTCACCAGAGGCTATGGCCGTAGAGAAGACTCTTCCAGAACCTGAGAGGACCGGCACTGCAGAACTCTCTTGGTACCCAAGTTGATGGAAATACAATTAGTTAGCATAGCGAACATTCCTCACTGAAACCAATGGCTACTGCTAGCCACACACAAGCTTATTAGCTTCCACACAACAATGTAACAAGCTGTTTCTAGTGTAGCTGAAGGCCATGTGATACATTTATTTCCCCCATAATGTGACCAGTGATCACACATGATCAGTGTATGGTGAAAATAAACCAAAACAAAGCAAAAAAACAAACAAACAACAAAAACATTCAGAGTATCAAGCTCTTACATTAAGAGAACCAAGGCTCATTGTGAACTGATATGGCACTTAAGTCCATTCTATATATATTTTTTGCAATAGCATAAAAAGATTACGTGTTGAAGTTTTGAAGCCATTTATAGCCTTTAGCTCAATGGGAGAAGGGAAGATGCTCCACTACACTAGGCTACTATGTGAACCAAAACACACACTCATACTATAACCATGTCTCAATTCAGGGGTTGTAGCCTTCGAAGGCTGCATTTGAAGACTGTATGCGATGCAACCAAGGCTGTCCCAATGCCAAGGCTCCTTCAAATGCAGCCTTCTTCTCGGAGGGATCCTCCGGGACAGCCAAGTAACCCAGAATGCATTTCACACCAACGGGCAGACCGACGCAGTTTTAACGTCACGACCTAGGACCGTTACTATACAGTTTTAATTTTTAAGGAGAGGTCAGTTCGTCCAAATAATGCCAGTTTGGAAATTAGCTCCAACATTTTCAGAGGACTGCGACAGGACTGGGGTTGACACCCAGTTTAACTGGGAATCCCCGTTCAATGTGAGGTTTAACTATCGTCATCCTGCTATATGCCTTTATCTGTCATTTATCAGTCTCCCCAGTTAGTAGCTAAATTAATAAACGTAGTGTAAGTGGCAATAATCAACTAATCTGGATAAAATCATTGCTTTATCCGTCTGATTCAGATGATGCTATCCGCCAGATATGGCCCCTGAATTAAGACGCAGCTTAAAAATTGTCAAACCAGTGAAAATGTAAAACAACACCTGTGTATTGTATTAAACACCACCTGGACGTCCAGTAAAAAGGTTGTCTTGTTCTAAAAGGAAACTCGTGTAACAGGCTTTTCTTTAAAGGTAGAATCTGTAATGTCATCAAACAGCGACCTCTAGGCAAAAGAGCCCCACTTTCTTGTTTTGGTCTGACGTATGGATGTGCTACTGTGCATTTCTCCAGACCTCTCTTGGTAGAGCCTGAGGTGTGGCCAGCAGTAGCAACCCCTCCCCATCCCCACTGAAATCCAACCCAAATATCACACAAAAAAAAAAATTTAAACAAAGCGCACTACCAAGCGGGGCTCTTTGGCCTAGAGGTCGCTGTTTGACAGCATTACAGATTATACCTTTAAGCAATCATCTATCTACTAGGTGCAAACATCATCAACAGGCATTCATAGATTCTACATATTATATAAAAAAAAAAAAAAAAGCATTCCAATACAATTTTTTAAAGTGCCCGCGAAATGGCGTTCAGAATATGTTTTGCTTTCCCGTGATGTGATTTGAAGTGTTTAAAGATGAAAGGGCTGGCAGGACTCGACAGGATACAATCTGAACACTGACCAAAGACGTTAGCCTTCAGGACCAAGAGGAAGAAAGATGTATTTGCTCAGAGGCAGGAGCTTTGGATTATTCTAAAACTAACGAGGACATTTTAATTTAATTGAATTGTTTTGAATTTATTTTATTTACAGTCCTCAGAGCAGTGATGGATCGGCGACAACGTTTAGACACTTTCCAGGAAGAGACATGAATGGAATTTGTGTTCACGTGAATGAATGGTTCTGGCAGGACACGCTATAAGTCACGCATGGAACTGTGGCGCCTTTAAAGGAACACGCTGCACATTAGCCTAGCTTAGCGGACAGTGCCGCTTCCATTCATTGTGCTAAGCTAGGCTAACATGCAGCCAGGTAGCTTTCTACTGAACGCACAGAGAGGAAACTAGCATCTATCTTCTTGTCTCTCTCTGGAGAAGACGGTAAGCTAATTTCCCAAAATGTTGGCGTGCGTTCCTTTATTAAGCCCGACTCTGATACACCTCCCCCGTCACGAGACTCTGATGCTGGGCCATTGTTTGGGCTGCCGCTACCTTCAAGTTAAGGTACCAGCCACTCCAGCCTCCACCGCTGTGGTTTTACTGTGTATCGTATGCATCTACCCTGAGGGCATCGTTCACATCTGGACACTGCGTTCCCTATGAGGGATTTCGTTCACATTGCTCCCAGTTAGTATGCTATTGCTAACAGTTTAGTGTGCTGTTATGAAAGCTTGTTATGCTAGAGTAGAACCAAACCATCAAGACTATTCATATTTCCATTGCCATTTATTCTGTATTATAACAAATGGGTAAACTAATAATGTGACTGATTCCTGACAGAACTATGAGACGGGCTTGCTGATATTCATACTGTAGCTGTAGGGCTGGGTGATATGGGCAAAATATGACCATATCAGTGAATCAAATTCTTTTTTTAAGTCTTTGCCGATATTTGGCGTTATTCTTTTTTTTCTCTTTTTACATTTCAAAATGTGATATTTTAATCACATTTCTGTCTTAAAATCTTTTACAATACTGCTGCACGGAATTATTTTTTTAGAATAACTTAATAATAAAATAGATCTTTTACATTTTGCATAATTTAACGATTTCTATATATCATCGAGGACTGTACTGTAAAAAAAAAAAACATACCTTTGCATGGATCCGTGACGGTAAAAGTTGATATTTAGTAGGCATTCCTCCCTACATAGCTGTACATTACATTCAGGCACGTGAAGTGACAAGATGGAAGACGTTTTTCACTTCATGGGCACAAAAAATGGCCTGTAGGTTTGTTTCTGGTGGGTCCTCATATGACAGCAGTAGGCTACTATACTATAGTGTTTAATGGACTGTAGGTTTGTTTCTGGTGGGTCCTCATACGACAACAGTAGTAGTGTTTAATGGACTGTGAACCTGCCCTTTGGTCAAATGTATATATGGACATGTGAGAAGATTAAATCCTCATTAAACAAACGAATTAAGTGCCTTTAAGAATACGAAGAGTACTTTTAGGAGAGGGGGTCATATTGGGGTTTGAACCCCAGGATGGACCTACAGTACATCCTGAAGGAGCAAAACAGTGATTACATCTGAGCTTTGTAGCAGAACCGCTGGGCTTTGGCCTTTTAAAGTTAAATAAATCATTGAAACTGCAGTCGCAAACCATCTCTTTGTTTTAGCTCTTGGTCGACACAGCGATCCCAGGGGACGGGGGTCCTTCGTTAGAAATGAACGGAAGGTGTGCGTCACAAAATAAATACATTTCAAAATGTTGTGTGGGAAAAGGGAAACACTTTGATGCTTAGATGTTTCTTAATCACATAAGCAGTAGTTAATTATGGGTTTGAGTCCTCGACCACATGTCCAATAGTAACTTCTTTGTGTGAACTATTCCATTAAGTGTCTTTGACCACATAGTTATCCAATAGTTATTTCTTTGCATGAACTATTCCTTTAAGTGTCCTTGATCACATATTAGGTTGTTAACTCTTTATCTGTCTAAAGTATTCCTCGACCACGTGTCCAACATGTGAAGTATTCCTTTAAGTGTCCTCGACCACGTGTCCAACACGTGAAGTATTCCTTTAAGTGTCCTTGGCCACGTGTCCAACACGTTAAATATTCCTTTAAGTGTCCTCAACCATGTGTCCAACATGTGAAGTATTCCTTTAAGTCTCCTCGACCCACGTGTCCAACACGTGAAGTATTCCTTTAAGTGTCCTCAACCCACGTGTCCAACACGTGAAGTATTCCTTTAAGTGTCCTCGACCACGTGTCCGTCAGCGAGCATGCTGAGCTCTTCCAGCCCCAGGGGGTCGATGTTGAGCGTCACGTCGTCCAGGGAGAACGGATCCGACTGGGACTGGAACCCATATAGGGACAGACAGCTGGACATGTCCTCGTAACCTGTCAAATGTATAAACGACAGGAGAGAAAGTGAGGGAGTGGTACTGCCAAGAGTCAACCCCTTGATGGCCCCAGCCGTCTTAACCCTTTCACTACCACACTGCAGAAGGTTAAAAGGGTCACAACAGGCGGTTAGGTGGTCGAGCGGAGATTGCGTTCGTCACCAGCCCCGGAGCTGTGAGCTTGGTTCGCCTGTTCGAATCCAGCTCACAGCTCCGGGGTTGTCACCAGCTTGGCTGGCCGTCTGCACTGATACAATTGGCTGTATCAGAGGGTGGGAGAAGCTGGCGGGGTGGGTCCGGGTCGTTGTAAACAGCGACTCCTACAGTTCGGTCGGGGCGCCTGCTAAGCGCGGATTGGACGTGAGGGGGATAGTGTGGTCCTCCCACACGCTACGCCCTCTCAATGAGAATCCGCGCTGCCAGGTGAAAAGAAGCGGTGATTGGCTGGACGTGTGTCGGAGGAAGCACGTGGTAGCCTCCACTCTCCCAAATGATTTGACTGTGGGGGGTAAAGCGCAGCGACCAGGAAGGGACTGGGAATTGGCATACGACTAACATTGGGATGGGAGAAAATCGGAAGAAAATGGAGGGGGAAAAAGACCAAAAAAAAAAAAAAAAAAGGGTCACAACAATGCAGATTTATTTTGCACATAATGAATGAATGAATTGCATTTATATAGCGCTTTTCTAGACACACTAAAAAAACGCTTTTTACAATGTAGGCCAGGGTGGACATGACTTCCTTCACCACCACTATGTAGCATCCAACCTTGGGCTATGCAGGCTCAATGGCTGCCATACACTGGCACCAGGCACACATCACACTACACAATGGCTGAAAAGCTCAGGAGAAAGGGATTGATATCAGCCAATTAAGGGGGAGGGGGTGATTAGGTGGCCTTGATGTCAGAGACCTGATTGGGAATTTGACCAGGAACATTGGGGAACCCCCTTGCCTACTCTTTGCGATGGGCACCCTGGGTTCTTTGATGACCGAATTCAGTCATAATAATCTCACACACATCTAAAAACTCTAAAACAGTTTTGCACACATTCATTTAGTTTGACAGTTATTGAGAGTAAATGAGTTTGAATATGGCCACCAGTGATGTAATCAGGGATGTTGAATCCTTGTGTTACAGCACCATGAAATCATTGTAGATTGAAAAAAATAGCAATACCTTGTCTTATCTCTCATAAAAAATTATGTTTATTAACTTTTTTTTATTTACAGTCATGCCTCAACAAGGCATCTGATCCGAAAATAAATAAAATCACTACACCAACACTGCAAATGACAGTGAATGAATAAATAAATAAATATGAACTAAACCCAATCGCGCAGATATAGCTATAGTGGAATAGAATGGACCCATCTACATTCTGCTCTCAGCACACCCATTCCTTTCATAGGCTATATATTTGCTACATGTTCTATGTTATTATTTATTGTTGGTTTTATTTGTATTGACATTGCTTATTGTATACATTTGAACACTTTCTATGCCACGAGGTGGCGCCAGAGTTAGCGCTTCAATGCCACCATCCACTTTAATGTTATCGTTAATATCGCCTAATCTATGTTTTAAATTATGGCTATCTGCCCGTCGCTTATCAAAGAATCCTTTTCCAGTCAGTGCTGTCAAGGCAGATTGGTTTTTTATCGCTTCATTTCCGTTTGAGAGCATTTTGAAAAGCACCCGTTTTGAGGTAAAAAACAGTCCATTCTGGGGCATTCTATGATAATCGTCTTTTACTGGAATATTCCAGAACGTTGATATTTGTCGGCCTATTTATGAAGCGTTTTCAAATAAACGCTAGATGATCAATATTATACATACACGCACGCCCATTCGAGGCACGCGCTGATAATAGCCGTGTTCATTTCCTCATGGATTTTTTCAGTAAAACCGATAGAGCCCATTTCACAAAACAGCCTATATCTTCATCAAAATGAGTCTGATTATCCTAACACTGATAACATAGATTCCTTACCTGACATCAGATGGTATCCAACTGGTATATTCCAATTCCTGATCACCATTTGAAAAAATCGATAAGTGTATAGATCCAATGTGTGTACAGTGTAACACATGATTCCGCGGGGCTGAGAGCCCCCTGAATGAACCCTGGTACTCCGGCTGCATGGGTGGACTGGAAAATGTGGAGTACAGGATTTTTTCCCCCATCCATTTTCATTGAGTCCATTCCAAAATCCCTTATGTCATCTGGGAGACGATAGGGGGCGCTTTTTTCCACATCTGATCGCTGGCGGCACTCGGGTATACTAGGGTAGGCTCGCGTGATGCAATAATATTTCCGATCGCAAAAAAAGGAAAAAAAAATCAGAGAAATCTCGTGAGTGGCTTTCAACGAGATATTAATAATTCCGAGAATACTCGTGAGTGGCAGTGAAAGTGTTAAGAGCCACTGAAGAAATATTCCACTGCTCATCTTGCCCGGACAACAGACAGTCCAACAGCGATTAATTGCATGGATGTAGGATGAATAAAGCCTTTAACTCATTCAGCGCCGCCAACCACGTAATAATACGTGTTTGCTCGCCAGCGGTTGAGCGCCAATCACGTACGTATATTATGTTTTTAAATCGTTTTTTCGATTTTAATATTCTATACACTTTCACGGACCTCTGTGTTATCATTGAAACTCATTCTGAGACCTCGAGAGTGCAATGCCGGCCAAATCCTGCTAGGTGGCAGTATCGCCTACCCTTTGAAACCATATTACACACTGTGTGTTACGTTTTATATGGTCCGGGTGGAGAATTTGGACCCGGGCAAGTGAAACGCTTCATTCGAGCAACTTGGAACGCGTCCAGCACACTTTGGGGACCCGATGGACATCAATACTGGAAATCGCGATCAGACAATTGGAATATTCATTTTGGAATAACTCCTAGCAAAGGTAAGGACTATATGACGTCAATCCTACTTTGATCCTACGATGATTTCACATCGATCGCAATGATCAACGTATGTAGTATTCAAAACGTATGCCGTTGCTGACGATCAGAGCATCACAAAACGACCCCCCCCTCTGATGCCTTCATGATGAAACATAATACCTATATACCTATACCTTACTTACGACTTTCGCAAAATGCACATAGCGCTCCATAACTCAGCTTCCAGGAATTAGCCCGGATCATTCTGAAACTATACAATATTCCCCACAGGATAACACGCGAACGTATAATGAAATAATTAGGGGTGGGACAATACATCGATCCAGATCGATATATCGATCTATTATCAATAATCAAATAGGATCGACGCAACGTAAAAAGATCGATTCATATTGCGATACTCTTATTTTGAAAATCCCCGCGAGTCATATCCGCCGGCGCCCAGTATTGTGAAACTCCGTGTAGACATTACAGCAGTGTTTGCGTCTGCTGTAAAGCACTCAGAGCGTCTATTTTGCGAGCCGATATAAGTCTGTGCAGTTTTTTCCCCGCAATGGGTCAAATGCATATAACAGGCGTTGCATCGTCGCCATTCCTTTATGCCAACGTCGCGTTAAATATCTAAATGAACGTCGCGTTGGCTGCTTAAAAGCTAAGCAGCTAACCGTGAGAGAGAACAGGAGAGGAGAGAGGGGACTTGGAAGGAGGAGGGGTGGGGGCTGTGGGGGACTGTGTGTGTGTGTGTGTGTGTGTGTGTGTGTGTGTGTGTGTGTGTGTGTCTGTGTGTGTGTTAAAGCTCAATATATAAAAACAAAAGTGAACAGGAGGTCTATTTGTATTAAAAACAATAGATTGTTTTTCATTTAAATGTCTGGAAGAGCTCAAAAATAAATACATCAATTGATATTTCCGTAGCCTTTTTTTAGTTGATCTAAATGTGACTGATTGTGTTAAATGGGCACATAATATCGCCTCATATCGATCGCAGGGACCTGAATTGAATCGTATCGTATCGTGGCAGACTTTGTGATATCGGCAAATATCGTATCGTTGTCCAAAGAATCGATATCGTATCGTATCGTGATGAAACTGGTGATTCCCACCCCTAGAAATAATTAACAATTTTTTACATATTGGACTACAAACAGTGTCTGTCAAATGAGCCGGACTATTTTCTCCATAGCTATAATATAGAATATACAATAGATCCGCAAAGATTGTGAAATGTCGTGAAAATAGGCAATGGAAAGCTGGCGCTAGAGAGCAGAGATGGGTGCTGGGTATGGCGTTGAATGAGTTAATGGTCGGGCTGAGGGGGCAGTGCTGGTGGACGGTCGGGCTGAGATGTCATGTTCTACAGTATGCCTTACTACTATAGCGTCTTTATACCTGTATCCAGGGCACGAAATTTACTTTTTGACTCACCGGCCAGTGGCGGGTAGATGGGAAAATTCTACCCGCCAAGCATATTTCTTAACATTTTTGTGTCACATGTATACATTTTTTTCAGTACATTTCAAGTAGATAAGCTATTACATTGAAGAATAGACACTTAAAGAGGCCAGAGTTAAATTTGTACCCTCTCTCTCTCTCTCTCTGAAGTGACTTCTCGCTCTCTGCAAACAGCTCCACTGTCTGTGTGTATACTTAGTAGCCTCCAGATGCAGCCAGGATTCTCCGGCACTGCAGCTGGACCCTATTGGTATACTGTGCTTTGGTCAAATCACATTCAGCATGCCCTCAGCTCAAATATGCATCGAATCAATGTTATAAGACATTGATATCAGGAGCTATCTGTAGCTACTGCTAGCCGGCTAGATAACGTTAAGACAACGCCTCAGTGAACTATTTAGTTTACTGGGACATATAGAGCTAACGTGAGCTAACGTTGCCTACCGAGCGAATGGAGGTATTATGCACTCGAGTCGACTATTGCTGGAGCATTTGTTGATATCAGCAGCTATCAGTAGCTAGCCAGCTAGATACCGTTAGACAATGCCTCATGTATTAAACTAAAAGTGAATAGTTGACTGGGTCATTGTTTAAACAGTAACGTTAGCTCACGGAGGTCCGTAATAGACTAGAGCAGACTGCCTCTGTGTTGATACGAGCAGAAGCGAGCAGAGCAGAAACGAGTCATATCCGCCACAGGTTTTTTTTCAAAATAAGAGTATCATATGAACCGAACGTTGCTAACTGCCGGAGCCATCGATATTATGACTGAAGCTGCGCTTGGGGCGGAAATGAGACCCGCACAGAATTTTCAAAATAAGAGTATCGATATGAACTACACGCCAGGTGGCGGGCAGACCTCTCATTGTTAGTCGCCAAACCTAAAATATGCCCGCCATTGGCGGGTGGCGGGCTCTAATTTCGTGCCCTGCCTGTATCACTGTACATATTAATACTACTACTCTGTACATGCATCTGATGGGCACTATTACTTACTGTAGTAGTATTTATATATTTTATACCCAGTTTAATCACCTGTGCACTTTACTGTTACATTTGTACTCTGGTTAGATGCCAAACCAATTTTCATTGTATTGTGCTGTATCATGATGACAATACATTTTAATCTAATACAATTTTAAAAAATCGCTTCCATGCTACCTGTTGAATACGGGGGTCACTTCCACTTCCGTTTTGCACACAGTCCTTCGCCCTCACCCATTTTAAGAATTCACACCCATGTGAACCATCCAATCGGTGATGTCACTGGGATGTAAAATCTGGAGCTGCTCCATAGTCATGACATGTTTGTGAGCTCTTTGAAAAAACACATGTGAATTCTTAACTCAATCTGCGCCAACCACGTATATATGTTTGCCCGCCATGCGTTGAACGCCAATCACGTATATATACGTTATTAGATCGTTTGATATTTTTCCTTTGATCCCCATGCTACAGACTGGCCCGAAGCGATCTGAATCACTTTGGCACAGCCACATACGCTTGAACTGCAATGCCGATCGAATATCACCAGATGGCAGTATCGTCTACCATTTTAACTCGGATAGGAAGGCAGCATTATTGTCATTGAATGCATCGAGACTGGCTCTGTGGGGGAGGAGCTCTTCCAAAGCAATCGCAAGCAGATCCACTCGCCTCAAAACCTAGTGTCCAGTAAACACGTGTAATTACATATAAACTTGTAATCGCGATCGCCGATGGGATCATTGGAATTATTCTTTTTGGATTACCTTCTGGCTATTTTACCAAACGTGGAACATGTTTATGTAACTATCACAGTGGCTTACTGTACCGGTCATAAACGAGGCTTTTTCTAACGATCGGATTTTTGGGATAAGACAGCCTGCGCCCCCCCCCCCCCCCCTTGATGATTTTGTGAAGGTACATTGTTATATACCTTTGATTTGAGAGTATTTGGGGGTTCAGGGAATCAACCAGAACGATTCGGGCTTATTGCACATAAAGCATCCTATCTCGCGATCTATGGAAAAAGACTGGATTATTTCAGAAATGGGCGATGTTCAGCTGTAATAAACTACAAACTACAGTGTGTAGAAACTAACGCCTTTTTGCATGCTGTACTGCAAATAGTGTCTGTCAAATTAGCCATACCATTTTCCCCATAGCTATAATATAGAATATACAAATATCTCCGCAAATATCATGAATTATCGCGAAAAAAGTCACGAAAAGCTGGCCTACTGACTGCAGGATGCGCGGCCAGCATGGCAGAGAAAGAGTGGGTGACATTTCCCTTTAACCCTTTCTGCGCCAAACCCAAGATTTCTCGGGTTTTGAATCCAACGGTTGAACGTCAAACCCGAGATTTCTCGATATTCCCATTATTATTTTTCTTTTATTGATCTTTTTCCCCCTCCTTTTTCCTCCGATTTTCTCCCATCCCAATGTTAGTCGTTATGCCAATTCCCAATCCCCTTCCTGGTCGCTGCGCACTTACCCCCCACAGTCGGTCTGGGAGAGTGGAGGCTACCACGTGCTTCCTCCGACACACGTCCAGCCAATCAACCGCTTCTTTTCACCTGGCAGCGCGGATTCTCACTGAGAGGGCGTAGCGTGTGGAAGGATCACACTATCCCACTTAGATCCTATCCACGCTTAGCAGGCGCCCCGACCGAACTGTAGGAGTCGCTGTTTACAACGACCCGGACCCACCCCGCCAGCTTCTCCCACCCTCTAATACTGCCAATTGTATTAGTGTGAACGGCCAGCCAAGCTGGTGACAACCCCGGAGCTGTGAGCTGGACTCGAACAGGCGAATCCAGCCGCTCCGGGGTTGGTGACGAACGCAATCTCCGTTACGCCACCTGACCGCTCACGATATTCCCATTCTAAACACTCGTGCAGACCTGCCTGTGTCTCCCTGGCACTGCTGCCTACGTTATAATTGCAATGACGATCGAATCTCGGCAGGTGGCAGTATCGCCTACCTTTTGAGCTGGGTCTCTCAGTTGTCTTTCAGTACTGAGGTACCTCCGGCTGCAGGAATCCCATCCCCCTCAAAGTGAATCAGCACACAGCTATCTGTCGCCGATCTGCTCGCCTGAAACCTATTGTTTCCCGTATTATAGCCATGCCCAATGCACACGACTAATGGCGATCGCGATGGAACTACTGTGATTATTCATTTTGGAGTACCTACTGACTAAGGTAAGGTCTATTTTACCGAACCTAAAACATGCTTTTGTATTGATCACAGCGTCGTATTTTACCGAACATAAAACATGCTTTTGGTAACGATTGCAGCTTCATAAAACCACCCATGGTATGGCTGTAATATTATGGTATGGCCGTAGTATATGGTATGGCTGTATTATTATGATATGGCTGTAGTATTATGGTATGGCTGTAGTATTATGGTATGACTGTAGTATAGGGTATGGCCGTAGTATATGGTATGGCTGAATTATTATGATATGGCTGTAGTATTATGGTATGGTTGTAGTATAGGGTATGGTTGTAGTATTATGGTATGACTGTAGTATTATAGTATGGTTGTAGTATTATGATATAACTGTAGTATAGGGTATGGTGTTTCCCCTACCATTGCCCGCCCCCGCCCCTCCAGAAAAAGTTATAATAAAATAATGTTTAAATCTTTTTATTAAATCTTTTTAATTTATTAAAGTTTGCTTTAATCACAGTAACGTTGTCAAGCTAGCTAAATTATACATAAATCGGTTTTCATATAAATCAATCTTCACTAAGACTTTAAAACGGTGGCGCGGCACAGTCTACGGAGACGCAGAAAAAAGCTACCAAATCCATTCCGAGACAACTCCGAGACTGACTAGCGTCGCACGTAACAAGTCTCAGTCTCTCTCTCTCTCTTTCTCTCTCTCTCTCCTTCAAGTAGACAAACGTTACACTATAAAAACTAACTGGATAGTTGATATAAGTTGATATATGAACTGGATAGTTCGTATAAGCCATTCTCCCTTTCTGTGTGTGTGTGTGTGTGTGTGCGCGCATGCCCGTCCCAACTCTGGTCTTTGGAAAGTTTGATAGTATTTACTATTTACTGAGGATGGCCAGATAATGTTGATATTTAAACTTAAAAAATAATTATACAGAGAGAAGCTTCAGTACAAAACGCTGCTGACCGACAAAAGAGAATCCCTCACTGAGGAAAACACAAAGGCCTAACGATCATGCTGTCAGCCAGAGATGGGGAGAAGCATGCACCTTTAAAGGACATCTCTTTGAAATAAATTACATTTTACAGTTTTTTTCTGATTTCTTTTAAACAAATTATTATTTTGTATTATTTAACTATTTAATTATTATTTAGTTATTGCACTGCACTGGCAGTTGAACTGCATTGAACTGAACTGAATTGGAAAAAAGAAACCTCATAACCTAACTGGCACTGAACATTGAACTACACTGGCACTGTTTGCAGATGTACTGTTATTAAATTTAGTTAAACATAATTTTGTATCATTTTTTTTGTTAAATCCAAAGGAAAAAATATAAAATCAGAGAAATTCGAAAACGGGAAAATTAAAAACCGAGAAATCCGAAAACAGGAAAATTCAAAACCGAAAACAGGAAAAGATAAAAATGGATTTCATAGGGCCCTAGTTAAGGTGAGTTAATAAATTCACTCTGAAAATCTGCTCCGCTCTAATAAACTGACTCTTTGGTCAGAGTGTCCAGTGTGCACTCTGAGCCCTCAGAATTTCCAAACAATAGGGCGGCTACGTGGCGTAGTGGGCAAGGCGCTCGCAACGAATGCGGAGACGCTGGGCTCGCCTGTTCGAGCCCAGCGCTCCACATTGCTTTCAGTTTAGCTGGTCGTTCATACTAATACACATTGGCCGTATTAGGGGGTGGGAAACTGATGGGTGGGGATCGGGCGTTGTGGACAGCGACTCCTACAGGTCGGTTGGTGCGCCTGCGCAGTAGAATCAGGAAGTGTCGGGGGCAGCGTGAGCCTCCCACGCGTTACTCCTCGCCACTGAGAGATCGAGCTGCGCAGGTGAAAAGATGCGACTGCTGTTACCTCAAGTACCGGAGGGGACTTGTGCTATGTATGACTTAGTCCACATTGCAGCCGGCTTGTGGGAGGCAAGAAACAGCGTTTGTGACAGGGGAGGGTTGAATTGGATGATACGAAATTGGGATGGGAGAAAAATATAGAAAATGGGAGAAAAAGTGGATAAAAAAAATAAATAATTCCAAACAACTTGAGTGCGCTCGCTCTGACACTGGTTGTAAATAGTTGTGAGTGTTGTATGTGCCTCCCTGTATTGTAAATAGTTCATTATGTGTGTTGTCACTACTGTATGTATAATTGTAAATAAGTAAATTTATGTGTTGTAAATAAATATTGTTAATATTTATTTACCTAATTTATGTGCAATAGTTTCATTTCAGCTCAGTGTAGAGAAATGCACCGATACTAACAACCGCCTTACTGCGAGCGCCTATGATGACACTGTTGACAGTACACCACGTATCCGTGACACGGCGCCACGCGAAAACACTAGTAGTTTTGGGGGCCTACCACCCCCCCTGAAAAATATCCTAGGGGAAACACTGGCTGTAGTATTATAGTATGGTTGTAGTATTACGGTATGGCTGTAGTATTATGGTATGGCTATATGGTATGGCTGTATTATTATGATATGGCTGTAGTATTATGGTATGGCTGTAGTATTATGGTATGACTGTAGTATAGGGTATGGCTGCAGCTAGGCTGCAGCAAAAAACTAAAAACCAGATTTACAAACATAAACATAAAGACAGAAAACACTCTCATCACAGACAAGCTGGATGTGGCCAAATACTTAAACATTTTCTTTACAAACATAGCCACAACACTGGTTAATAAACTACCTTCCCACTCAGGGCATTTTGGGGTAGAACACATAGCCTACTACAAAAACCTAGGGGTCCGCAAAGACGACTTCAAACTTGAAATGGTAACAACAGTTGAGGTACTAAAAAAACTGAGCACCCTCCAACCTAACAAGGCCACTGGCCATGACAATATCCCCTCCAAATTCCTCAGAGACTCAGCAGCCGCCATCACCCCAGTCATCACACACATAATAAACCTCTCCATAAAACAGGGACATGGTATGGTTCTTACCCATGGGGAGGTTAGTCTGCAGGGAGCACTGGTAGTCTTGGTCCCTCTCAGAGGAGATGAGGGGGACAGGGGACAGAGAGTCTCCCCAGACTGGCAGCTTGCTGAGTGGACCCAGCTGGACAAGAAGGGGAGGAAGAGGAGAAGAGAGGAGTGAGTGAGTGAGTGAGTGAGTGAGTGAGTGAGTGAGTGAGTGAGTGAGTGAGTGAGTGAGTGAGTGAGTGAGTGAGTGAGTGAGTGAGTGAGTGAGTGAGTGATGGAAGAAAAACATGCAGTTTGGGGAGAAACATATTTTAACATGTTGGTTAACAAAACATAGGTCATTTTCTACATTACTACTTGATTCAACGTGGTGGTGTCATAGGTTAAGTGTGAGGTTGTCATGAAAGGCGTTGTGCTTTTTGTTGATCAGCAACAGCATCATAGAGAATTCCAAACTTGGGCCTGACAGAGATATATCGGTCAGGTCATATTATCAGACGATTTCAGGCTTGATGAACTGATTTATTAGGGGATAAAAAGCCTCAATAGAGAAAGTCAGGTAGCTCAGATGGCAAAATTCAAGTCTTTAAAGGTGCTGTATAGATAATATTCAGCTACTAGATGTCGCCCTAGAGCTCCAACATGTCATTTATCCAATCAGGTGCCTTCCACGTGGGGAAATGGGAAGTAGGGAGCGGATACATGCACTCAACATGTAAACAACAACATTCATTTTGGACCCGCAAACATTTTTCAATAATCTTTTGGTAGGAAAAGCAATGCTTTTATTCTGCACCTTTCTAAAAGCTCTGTGGATGTATTATAATAATAAAAAAAGATTACTCTACACTAACAGTCTACATACAAATGTTATGCTCTATACTACTTACTTTGCAGCCTGGACATTTAACACATTAAACACATTTAAACGAGATACAGAGAAGTTATCACAACATATAAGTAACTTCCTAATCCAATACATTTTAAAATATCAAAATCATATTTAAGACCCTTTTAAGGCCTAGAATTCTGATTATTAAATTTAAGACTTTTTAGACTTTCAAACTGCAGGTAAAGTGGCCCAAATCAGATATATTTTGTTGCTCATATGTTGACTCAGATCAGTTTTCTTAACAGTGTGAACAGCACAAATCACATGGAATCTGATCTTTTCAATTCTGATTTGGGCCACTTTCATATGTGCTCCTAAATCAGATTTGCTTTAATTAGCTGGCCTCCACTACATTCAACTCATAAGTGAAAAGCTTAGCACAATGAATGGAAGCGGACATGGCCGGTTAGCCTTCGGGAGAGGTGTTAGTTGGACAATGCCTAGGCTAACCGGTCATGTCCGCTTCCATTCATTGTGCTAAGCTAGGCTAACGTGCAGCCAGATCGCTTTCTACTGAACGCACAGAGAGGAAACTGGTATCTATCTTCTTGTCTCTCTCTGGAGAAGACGGAAAGCTAATTTCCCCAAATGTTGGCGTGTTCTTTTAAGACCCAGCGGGAACCCTGAATATAGAAAATAAAACAAACAAGATCCAGCACTCGTTTCAGCCCTGATGCCGTGGAAAACGTTGTTAAATGCACCGTGGTTCATTTAACAGGAAGGTCATAGGGTCAGGGGTCATACCTGCTGAGCCAGAGCCTCAGTCTGACTGGGGGTGAGGTGCAGACCTATGTAGGGCTGATGCTGCAGAGGCTCCACGTCACGCTGACAGTCCTGAGGAGACAGAGAGGCAACACAGTCTCGTCAGATACATCTAAATAAAGTCCATTATGTTATAACAAAGTAAGATATATACATATACACATAGTGCTCTCCTCGCTCTCTAACTATGATTACAGTTAAGAGTTAAGATTAGTTTTAGGGTGGCACGGTGGTGTAGTGGTTAACACTGTCGCCTCACAGCAAGAAGGTCCAGGGTTCGATTCCCGCTTGGGGACCAGGTTTCCATGATGCCAGGTACCCAGGTGGGGTATCTCCCAGGCCTTTCTGTGTGGAGTTTGCATGTTCTCCCCGTGCTCGCAAGGGTTTCCCCCCCCGATAAGATAAACCCAATGGAAAAACATGCACAACAACAGATCGCTAACGCTGTGGCGTCCTTGACGAAGACGGACAGGAGCACTTGGATTGGTCCCCTGGCGCGGCTCACGTTGACGCCTGTCTGCTCCCGGCTGCCCTTGGGGGGGAAGGACGACGGGATGGGTAATCGCAGAGACGAATCGCATCGGCGATTCTAAAGAGACAATGCATGCGTGTGTGTTTCCGGTGTGTGTGCTAAAAACTAACCGCTGTGTGTGTACCGCTAAAACATTGAGTGTCGTTGCATGCCGAATAAAGACCTCTGCAACAGGTCCTGCATTATATTAAAAAAAAAAAAAGAAAAAAAAAAAAAAAAAATGATTGGTTTTAACATTCGCTTAAAGGGGAACTATTTTACTATTTCTTTCACTATTTGGGCACTTTTACACAATTCCTGTGAGTTTATGGAACACCTCTGTAATTAAATTTTTTTTTTAATTCATTGTTTTGTATTTCTAATCAAGTCCTCAAAAACAGCATTTTTCTACCTCAAGATCCTAAGCCGTTTTGAGGCTGGGCTCCAACCACAATGGTAAACCACTGCGCCGCCTGAACATTATCATGCAGCGGTGTCTCTCTGACATCACAAATCATCACATTTTCAGATGACTCAGTTCAGTGAGGGTGAATATTGTGAGAGGAGAATTGGAAGAATGCGCCAATATGATAATTAGAGACATAGATCATATTAATATAAGTCCACATAGCTAGGAAACAATGCTAAACACTGAAAAAGGCCATTTATAAGATAGTTCCCCTTTAACAGTTATTGTAACTGTTGCCATTATATGGTTTACATCATTTATATGTTCTTTAAGTTTTTGTAAGCCTAATGTAATATTTGAGAATGTGTTTATGTTGCATTTCTTATTTATACATTATTTAATTTGCTACAAGTTATAGTACCTTCATTATGAAGTCTCAGTTATGTACAGTATCTCGTGGGGCTGCTCTCGCGTGTTTAGGACTAATTGCGACACCTGCAAGCAGCAGGGATGGTCAGCATTATGCTCCGGTGAAAGTGTATCATTTAATTAACATGATGGTTACAAGCAAACAGAGGACTGAAGATTATTCCCCTTTGTTGTAGCATGCAGCCAACGCGGTATTTGTTGCTGGAGGTCAGCATCTATGGCGCACCGGTCGAGAGAGTGAACAATTTCAAGTACCTTGGAGTCCACATATCCGAGGCCTTGTCATGGACGACACACAAAGACAGTGTAGTGAAGAAGGCACGGCAGCGCCTCTACTTCCTTAGGCGCCTAAGGAAGTTCAAAGTGAGTCAGAAGATCTTAAAGAACTTCTACTCGGGCGGCTAGGTGGTGTAGTGGGCAAGGCACTCGCCACCAACGCAGGAGACGCTGGGTTCGAGCCCAGCTCTCGGCGTTGCTACCAGCTTGGCTGGTCGCTCATACTAACACAATTGGAAGTGTTAGGGGTGGGAAAGCTGGTGGGTGGGTCCTGGTCGTTGTAAACAGCGACTCCTACAGTTCGGTCGGGGCGCCTGCACAGCGAGGGAAGGATCTGGAGGGAGGTAGTGTGACCTTCCACACGTTACACTCTCCCGGTGAGTCTGCGAGTTGCCAGGCTGGCTGCTGGCTGGCTGCACATGTGTCGGAGGAAAGCATGTGATAGTCTCCGGCCTCCCGGACGCGTCTATATTAATCCCAGCCCAAGAGTGCTTTGCGTTTCTCTGATTGGCCACGACGCCCATGTGACCGCGGCGTGCGGCAGAGCGGAAATAGGCTGCTGCCTCCGCGTCAAGAAAGACAGACAGGCATTCTATTGCCATGCTCTGCGACAAACTCTAACCTTAACCAACTCCGAAAGAATGCCTAAACTTAACCCTAACCTTAACCAACTCCGAAAGAATGCCTAAACTTAACCCTAACCAACTCCGAAAGAATGCCTAAACTTAACCCTAACCTTAACCAATTCCGAAAGAATGCCTAAACTTAACCAACTCCGAAAGAATGCCTAAACTTAACCCTAACCTTAACCAACTCCGAAAGAATGCCTAAACTTAACCGGCGAAAGAATGCACGTTTATATAGAGAGATGATTAAACGTAAAAAAGTTATTCGAACTTGTCACCAACGCACCGCAGGCTCCACAGCAAGGCGGCGAACGAGTTGAGCTAACCGTCGATGTTAAAACAGGGGGGATTACGGCTGCATAATGCCGCGGCAACCGCTCTGCCGCTCCGCTCTGCTGCTCCGCCGCGGGGCGTGTCGTGGCCAATCAGGGAAAACGCGGAAGCACTCGGCAGCACTCTTGGGCTGGGATTAAAGAATAGGCCTCCCGGACCAACAGTAGCAACAACCAGGAAGGGGGTTGGGAATTGGCATAACGACTAACAGTGGGATGGGAGAATAATCGAAAAAAGGAGGGGAAAAAATAAATAAAATAAAAAATAAAAAAAATTACTTCTACTCGTGCACAATAGAGAGCATCCTGACTGGTAACATCACCTCCTGGTTTGGGAATAGCACCACATGACCGCAGCAGACTACAGAGAGTGGCTCGATCAGCCGAACGCACCATCGGAGGTGGGCTTCCCACATTTACACCAGGCGTTGCAGGGCCAAGGCTAAGAGAATAACCAAAGACTCTAGTCACCCAAACAACTGCCTCTTTGCACTGCTGCGGTCAGGCAAGCGCTACCGGAGTCTCATGGCCAGTACAGAGAGACTCAGAAGGAGCTTCTATCCCCAGGCCATCAGGATGCTCAATGACTATGCAACAATAATCCATCCATCTACATTCATTGCACACACATCCACACACTCACTTTAAACACTCACCTTAAAATCTATTTAGACACTTTAAACACTACACCATATTTAATCTATGTATTACTAAAACGGTTTGCACTACATCCCTACCAAATTTTTGCATTTAAAAATAATTAATAAAAAAAGATTTCTGTACTTCATTGTTTGCATTTTGTACTTTAGGTTGTACTATATTTTGTATAGTGTTTGGCCTTATTATTTTTTACTGTATGAAGCATTATCTTAGGGGGCTCAGAAGAACCAAGCATTTTCACTGTAATGTACATTTGTGTGACAAATAAAACAAAACTTGAACTTATACAGCCATCAAAAAGACCAGTATTCTTAGATATAAGATTTGTGAATACAACCCCAACATGAAGTCATATTTCTGGGCCAAGCGGACAACCACACTCACATCAGAGAGACCCTGTGCTGCTGTGTCCAAACAACTCCCAGCTTGCTGGCTCTGTTTCTTCTGAGCCTGTAGTTTCTGCTGGGCCCAGGTCTTCCCCTGCTGGTTCGGCGTCTGGTACTGTCTCCGCGCCGTCTCCTGCCTCGCCTCGGCCCCCTGCATGGTAGGCGCACAGCCGCTCTGGCTTTTCAAGTCGAGGCTCTGAACTGAAGTTTGGTTGTAGGGTGGCAACTCCTGGTTTGGCCAATATTGCTGTGCGGGATGCTGCTGTTGAAACTGATGGCCCTGTTGGGACAGAAACGGTCTGCCATCTTGGGGACACTGCTGCGCTTGTTGCTGTTGGCATAGTTGATACTGGTGAAACTGTCTGCCATCTTGGCTCTGCTGCTGTTGGCACAATTGATATAGCTGAAACTGTCCACCATCTTGGATCTGCTGCTGCTGCTGTTGTTGACACAGACGCTGCTGCGGGGTTCGGCCATTTTGGATCGGTTGCTGTTGGCACAGTGGAAACTGCTGAAACTGGAGGGCGTTGTGAATCTGCGGATCCCTCGGGTGCGTCTGCTGCGGGTAGAACAGCGGATGCTGCTGGTTTGAGTAGTGATGGAGCGACTCGCTCAGCCCTCGGTTCACTTGATAATGAGTGAGCGGGAAGTCGCTCGTCTGACCGAGTTGCGGGTGTTGTTGTTGTGAATGATACTGGTATTGTTGTTGTTGTTGGTGTGTCTGGGGGCCCGTCTGCAGCTGACGGGGGTCCTGCAGGGTGTGTATCTGCGGCAGCTGATGAAGCTTTGGCACCTCCTGGTTCTGATGAGGGTGGGGTTGGAGGAAACTGAGTTCCTGAGACAGAGGCTGTTGCTGCTGCTGATATGAGTCTTGTTGTTGTTGTTGTTGTTGTTGTTGTTGTGAGATGATATGTTCTTGTTCTTGATGTTTCCGCTGCTCGTCTTGGCTCAGCGTCTCACAGTGACGCGTCTCTCCATCTTTCTGATGACCGTGGACCTGGGGGTGCGTCGGCCCGCCGTGTTGGTAGGGTGGTCTGCTGGCGTGAGGATCCTCCTGCTGATGGAGAGGAGGAAGCTGACCGAGTTCCAGACCATGTTGAGGAGGGTGCTGCTGGGAAGGCAGGCCGGCGTACTGAGAGGGACTGAGAGGGTTTGGCTGAATCTGGGTACAAGACGTGTCTAGCTGGGTCTGGGGCAGGAACTGGGCCTTGTTCTGGGGTTGACCAGATGGACTGAGAGAGTACACAGGCGGCCTGGGATCCTTCAGCAGCTGGGTGTTCAAGAGGACGCCCTTAGGGGTGGAAAAGAGTGAAATAAAAACAGTGTTTGATAATTTAATTACAATTATTCCTTCTGATTTCTTTAACTGGCCATGAATCACCCTATTTATTTTTATTATTTAATTTGACAATTTCTATGACAAAATGTAGTTTTGTTATACACCAGCTTGTTAAAATGTAACTAACAGAATTATTACATCTATACCTGAGTGATAGAGGAGAGAGTCGGGGAGCTGACAGGTGAGAACTGCTTGGTCTGGTGCCAGCGAGACTCTCCGCCTATGGGGACCACCAGAGGGCTGAGAGGGGCCCGCCTTCTCGCCAGGGACACTTGCGATTGGCTGGTTTGACGCGGCGAGCCACAGAGAGAGGAGGAGGAGCAAGAGCGAGATCCACCGATCCCGCTGCTGTAGCTGCAGAGGCTGGCTGCCGATTGGATGGACTGGCTACTGAGGGAGGAGCTACTATGGAAGGACTGCAGGGATTGGTTGCTGGGGGACGATTGCAGAGAACGGTTGCTGAGTGAGAGGTTCAAGGAGGCGGAGCTTAGAGAGGCAGGGAGGGAGTGGCTGCTGAGAGATGTTTGGATGTTGGGGTTGCTGTGCGACGACGGGAGCAGGGGGTTGCTAAGGGAGCCTTGAAGGGATACTGACAAACCTGAGGAAGCAAGAATAGATAAGATAATAAACCGAAGAACAGTTATCAAGCAAAACAATATAATTTTTTTTTAATCTTGCATGCATTCACTCACACACACACATACAAACAAAGATACACATGTATACACAAAGACACACATGTACACACAAAAAACAAACACACACATACAAAGACACACATATACACACAAAGACACACATACACGCACAAAGACTAACATATACACACAAAGACACACCGCTCATGATGTATGTCTCTGAGGCAGATGAGGTGTCCACACACACACTTCCACAACAACAACCCACACCCACCTGGGAGGTTAAACTCCTCCCCCTGTCCTCCCATGTCATTGATGCTCTGCGGCAGGCGTCCCGTGCTGCACGCTGTCCCCAGAGAGGTTGTCCCCAGGGTGGCTGTCCCTGCCTGTAGCTTTTAGAGGTTGGACAACACACACACACTGTGTGGTTAGCGGCAGACAATAAGGTGAGACACAGTGTCAACAGTCTATTTCAAGCAGGTTTCATAACGTTGTTCTGATTACATCATCACTAGAGACATCTTGGTTGGCAAACAAGCGGTATACACTCTGTCCTCATTGGGTGATGCAGACGCTCGGGCAATAAAACCTATATGGACGGAAGGACTAATGTCTAGTAGTTAAAATATCATTTGAAAATGGTTCCCCCCCTCCATTTTTTATTATTATTATTAATGAATTTATTTCTAAATATGTTTATTTACTTGTTTATTGTTGCTTTGTTTGTTTGTACTCACTAAAGTACTCACTTTAGCCTTTTTACTCATTTGTAATTTCTTCACGCTCAATATTATTTTCTCTTCATGTTTTGGGGATGTGGGGGAGGTGGGTGTCCTGGGATTGGGGGGTGGGGTCGTTGGGGAGTCTTGGCTGGGGAGGGTGGTTGAGCTGGGGCAGTGTGGGGTGGGAGGGGGGAGATGGGGGAGGGCGGGAGTGTTGTGGGTCTATATCATACATTTTCTATTTAGAATCAGAATCAGAAAGGTCTATATAAACTAAATTAGTATTCTAATATATTTTTAAATAGAATATTCTAATTCAAGTGTTTTAATTATTATTATTATTATTATTATTATTAATAATAACTTTATTTATATATCACCTTTCATACATGGATTGCAGCTCAAAGTGCTTCACAGCAAATAGCATAAAATGAACATAGGCATAGAATTAGCATACAGCCAGTCCCCCAAACAGCCCAATTGAAAGATTTCTATTTAAGAAATATATAAATAAATATATACATTTTTATAAATAAAACGAATTACTATTATGAAGAACATAGTGTGAGGAAGAGACCTGCTTGCTGCGGTGCTCTGTGGCAGGCTGTGGGGAAGGCAGGTGGAGGCTGGAGAGGTCTGGCAGAGACCCGCTGGCGCTGAGGGCTGATTGGATACTTAGCAACCCGCTGCTTAGCTGGTGGTCTGGAGACGGGAGGATACTGGAGAGAGACAGACACGTAAAAAACTGTCCCCTCTACCCTCTACTGTGCACCATCTGGACGTCTTCACATATTGATCGCAGTAGGGACGCACCAGATATCGTGACCATATCGGTATCTGTGATTTTTTTTCCATATATCGGTATTGGTCCGGGCAGATTATCAGCAAACATATCGACTATGTTTTTTTTCTTGATGAGCAAAACTGGGATAATATGATCAACTGATTATTTCTCTGTCTAGCGGCTGTTGTGTGTATGTGTTAAAAATGTTCAGGCCATGTAGAGTTTGTTAACATTTGGTAACATTACTTGCATGTGACAACGACGGAGCACAGGATTGTGGGCTAACATTGTTTCATTGTTTCAGTATACCGGTATACAAAAATGTTATGTACAAAATTAGATTATCATAGAAATGTGTTTTATTTATACAGATCAAATCGACATCTGTCAGTCATCGACCATAACAGAAATGTTAATATTCGTTATCGGTATCGGCCGAAATCGGTGCATCCCTAATTCATAACATTGAATCGTGGACATCTTGGTAGGAAAACAACAGGTGATTTTAATGACATAGCAGGTGATTCTCATTAAACGACAACGTGGTCAATGAGCTGTGGCGCTGCAGCGTATTGTATGAAGAAACGCGTCAAGAGAACACTATGGCTATGTTCACACTTACCGCTCAATTCTCATTTATTGCTCAGATCTGACTTTTTTTGTTTGGCTGTTCACATTCTATGACCTACTGATGGCAGCTGACTCCGGACTATTATCCATCCTCATCCTCCTCGATCTAAGCGCCGCATTTGACACCATATCTCACTCCACCCTCCTTAACCGACTAGCCTCCATTGGAATCTCCCACACATCCCTAGACTGGTTCCACTCATATCTCTCTGGCCGTACTCAGTTCATTCAGCTAAAATCATTCACATCCCATCCATCCCCCCTCTCCTCCGGTGTTCCCCAGGGCTCTGTCCTTGGCCCTATCCTCTTCATTATCTACCTCCTCCCACTCGGTCGGATTCTCCGTAAACACAGCATCAATTTCCACTGTTACGCAGACAACACCCAGCTCTATGTTTCCTCCAAACCCACTTCCACCCTCCCTCCCTCTTCCCTCTGTGCCTGTCTACAGGAAATCAAATCCTGGTTCACCTCAAATTTCCTGAAATTTGGCAAAACAGAGGTAGTCCTCATTGGCTCCAAGTCCACACTCACCAAGCACCCCAGTTTCACCCTCACCATAGACAACTCCTTGGTTTCCCTTTCCCCCCAGGTCAAGAGTCTGGGTGTCGTCCTCGACAGCACCCTATCATTCCATTCCCACATTAATAACATCATCCGGTCCGCCTACTTCCACCTTCGCAACATCAACCGCCTCCGCCCTTCACTCACTCCCAACAGCGCCGCAATCCTGGTCCACGCCCTCGTCACTTCCCGCTTAGATTACTGCAACTCCCTTCTCTTTGGTCTTCCCCACAAACTCCTCCATAAGCTCCAACTGGTCCAGAACGCTGCTGCCCGTATAATCACCAGAACCCCTGTCATCAGTCACATCACCCCCGTCCTACGCCAACTACACTGGCTTCCCATTAAACTCTGCATAGTCTACAAGATCCTCCTCCATACATACAAGGCCATACACAACCTCGCCCCTCCATACCTGTCCGACCTTCTTCATATTAACATTCCCACCCGGTCCCTCAGGTCTGCCTCCTCCATCAACCTGACCATCCCCCCAGCCCGTCTGTCCACCATGGGGTCAAGAGCCTTCAGCTGCTCTGCCCCCCGCCTCTGGAACTCCCTCCCCCCCGACATCAGGAACATTGACTCCATCATTTCTTTTAAAACCCACCTCAAAACCCACCTTTTTAGGCAGGCGTATGTCTGATTTTAATTTTTGTCTGTTTTTATATATTTTAATTTTTATTTTAATGAACTGTGATTATGAATTTAACTGTTTTTAAATTGTTGTACGGCGACCTTGTGTGCCTTGAAAGGCGCCTTATAAATAGAATGCAATAATATTATTATTATTATTATTATTATTATTATTATTATTATTATTATTATTATTATTATTATTATTATTCTTTTTTAAATGTGGCCAATATCAGATTCCAGTGTGAACTGGTCACACTCCTGGACTGACCCGCATGCTCAAATTAACAATAAAGATGATGGACATAAAAGAATGGTTGCACGAGTGTTCAGACTGAGGTCACATTGCAAAAGATCAGACCTGTATCTGATTCAGGACCACATTATGAAAGTGGCGCAAATCAGAATTGAAAAGATCAGATTTGATGTGATTTGTGCTGTTCACACAAAAACAGATCTGTCTGTACTGTTCACAGACTGTTTTTATATACAGACTGGTAAAACCTGTGTCTCCATGGTGTGGTGTGGATTAAAACCTTTTTGTTTCAAGACCCTGTTTGCTGCCTGTCTGAAGCTTCCCATTTCGCTCTGAACCAGAAGTATTTTTTTTTCTCTTTTTTTTTATCCACTTTTTCTCCTTTTTCTCCCATCCCAATTTCATGTTTCCAATTCTCCCCTCCCGTCTTGAACGTTGCTCGACTATGCCCCCCACTGGTCGGTTGTAGGGAGGATAGAAGCCTTGCATCACGTGTCTCCGGTACATGAGGAGGCAGCCTGTCACATCTTTTCACCTGCCAGCGCGGACTCTCAATGGCGAGGTGTAACGCATGGGAGGCTCACGCTGCCCCCGCTACTTCCCGTCTCTGCTGTGCAGGCGTCCCCCAACCGACCTGTAGGAGTCGCTGTCCACAACGTCCAAATTACCACCCATCGACTTCCACCCGCTGGCTCTGCCAATTGAGCCAGTATGACGGCCGGCCCAAGCCGGAGGCAATGCTGACACCCGGATTCGAGACCGGAGTCTCTTGCATTGGTGACGAGCGCAATCTCCGCTGCGCCACCCAGCCGCCCAACTGGCAAGTATTCTATAACACTTAATGTCCAAAGAATCCAAACTATCCCTTTAACAACCTGGGAGTAGAAGGGGTTAACTTACTTGATACCAGGAATCCCAGTGGACTTGTGTCTGCTGGCCAACGCTGGAGACTGGGATGAAAAACCACACGTTTAGAAATGAATGAGGTACATTACAAAAACGCAGAGTTACGTCTACAACTGTATATTTCAACGTTATAATTACATCACCTGGAATAAAAGATGATTCACGTGAAGACAACGTCTATTTTAGAAATCAGTAAATGTGTGAAGTTCTATCATTACCTTCCCATTGCTCCTGGACAGTGGCCCCTCCTCTAGAACGTTCTCCTCAATGGGAGGCACTGGGTATGGAAACACTGAGGGGGGAAAAAAAGGGGGGGGGGAACATTAGGTAGGTGGTGTCTAGATCCAATCACCCGGAGGGACCTTGGATGTGGGTGGGGTGACAGTGGCTCAGGAGGTAGAGTGGTCGCCTGGTAATCTGAAAGTTCCCGGTTCGATTCCTCCAAGTGTCCTTGGGCAAGACGCTTAACCCTTAACTTCCCAACATTATGGGAAATAGCTTTTTTTTTTTTTTTTTTTTTACTTTATTTTTTAGCGTTTATCGCTTTTCTGGTCAAGCATGACCGACAGTTGTAGGGTGAAACGGGAGAGAGAGCAGGGGGAGACATTCGGCAAATGACGGCGAGTCCGGGAATCGAACTCGGAGTCAACCAGATCCGTGACGCAGCACGGAGTCCCGCGACGCAGCGCGGTAACATGGTGTGCTACTGGAGCACTCCGAGGGAAATAGCTTTCTACTGAACACACATAATGTTGACCTGTTCCTTTAAGTTCAGCAACGTGCATGGTTCAACTCTGCCGTCAGTGTGTAATAAAAATGGATTGGTGTAAATAAACCTATCCATCACCTCAACTCCAAACTCCAACCTCCAAGGTTAGCTTTTTCTGGATGGTGTGATCTAGACTGTAGAGACGACCCATTAGGTATCACCGCTATACCCTACATCCCTGCATGTGGCTGTCCTCGACTAAAGATATTCTTAGTTGACAAATTATCATGGGACTTTGGCGACGAATCGATTAGTTGATTTAAATGACGATTTTCAACAATGCTGATATTCAGAGAGCAGGGCAACTACCGATAAAGTTGCTGAACTTTGCTGAACACATCAGACAAGAGTCAGACAAGAAGATAGATACCAGTTTCCTCTCTGTGCGTTCTCTCTCTCTCTCTCTCTCTCTCTCAATCTGTATGTGTATGTGCGTGTGTGAATGTACCACTGTGTCTGTTCCTAGAAGTGTGTGTGTGTGTGTACGTACCAGTGTGTCTGTTCCTAGAAGTGTGTGGGTGTGTGTGTACGTACGTACGTACCACTGTGTCTGTTCCTAGAAGTGTGTGTGTGTGTGTACGTACCAGTGTGTCTGTTCCTAGAAGTGTGTGGGTGTGTGTGTGTACGTACGTACGTACCACTGTGTCTGTTCCTAGCAGTTTGTGTGTGTGTGTGTGTGTGTGTGTGTGTGTGTGTGTGTGTGTGTGTGTGTGTGTGTGTGTACCAGTGTCTGTTCCTAGAAGTGTGTGTGTGTGTGTACGTACGTACCACTGTGTCTGTTCCTAGCAGTTTGTGTGTGTGTGTGTGAATGTACCAGTGTCTGTTCCTAGAAGTGTGTGTGTGTGTGTGTGTGTACGTACGTACCACTGTGTCTGTTCCTAGAAGTGTGTATGTGTGTGTGTGTGGGTGTGTGTGTGTGTGTGTGTGTGGGTGTGTGCGTGGGTGTGTGTGTGTGTGGGTGTGTGTGTGGGTGTGTGTGTAGATAGATTGATAGATGTGTGTACGTACCACTTGAGTCGAGTGAAAACAGATGACTGACTTGCTTTTAAAAGCGAAAGTAAATAAAGACATAAGGTACAACTGAAGGCTAAATATTGGGTCCTATGGTCCACGAAAGGAGATGGATGCATTTTTATTAAATAAAAACACGAGGCAGGTACAGATAATGCTCTGTGTGTTTGGAGACATTTGTATTGCTGCGCACAGTGAGATGAGGTGCGCTTGATTTCTATCACAGCTGTTCTGTTCTGTATCAGTGTGTTATGAGGAGTTTCATTCTGTGTCACGCTGCTCCGTGTTTGTTTGTTATTCCAGCACATGTGCGCGGTGTCAGGAATTAAGTAAAATACTGACGCTTTTTTGCGACAATAGCTAAAGATATCTACCGATCTGTCTGTTCCTAGCAGTGTGTGTGTGTACCACTGTGTCTATTTCTAGCAGTGTGTGTGTGTGTGTGTGTGTGTGTGTGTGTGTGTGTGTGTGTATCTACCACTGTGTCTGTTCCTAGCAGTGTGTGTGTACGTACCACTGTGTCTGTTCCTAGCAGTGTGTGTGTACGTACCACTGTGTCTGTTCCTAGCAGTGTGTGTGTACGTACCACTGTGTCTGTTCCTAGCAGTGTGTGTGTACGTACCACTGTGTCTGTTCCTAGCAGTGTGTGTGTACGTACCACTGTGTCTGTTCCTAGCAGTGTGTGTGTACGTACCACTGTGTCTGTTCCTAGCAGTGTGTGTGTACGTACCACTGTGTCTGTTCCTAGCAGTGTGTGTGTGTGTTGGGCTCAGGGCTCCTGTGTCTGTGTTCCTCAGGCTGGTATGAAGAGCTGAGTCAGAGTTTGTCCTGTATAGAGAGAGAAAGAAAGAAAGAGAGAGAGAGAGAGAGAGAGAGAGAGAGAGAGAGAGATGTTTTTTAGAAGGGAGATAACACCTAACACACACACATAGCCAGAAGAAAACAGCGGTATGTACGTACACACACACACGCACGCATCTTCCCCTCATGTCTCTCTTCCACGATGCCAGTTACTGTACAACGGGCTGGAGGTGGTTGAGATCGTTCATGAACAGGCACTGAGCTGCAGCATTTGCTCACATTCTCCTCTCTTGTGAAACGGAACAAACACCGTGTGACATGCCATCTCTACGTGCACAGGCCGTGTAATGGGGACCTGGGCATTTTGTTCACCTGTTGAGGGCTGTAATGGGCGGCTGGAGCAGCGGGGACTTGTTGAGCTGCGGGGAGACACTGCACCAGTTTCTATCAGGGAGACAAGCAATGTTCACGTTTAATAGAACATCATGTCAACATGCAATTACCTTTTGAACACAAAGGATATCGCTAGAAAACCAGAACATCGCCTAAATCAAATCAAATTTATTTGTAAATCAAATCAATTATTTGTAAGGCCCGACAACACACGTTAGTGTCCCCATGGGCCAGACACGTCTTATTTAAACAAGTCAAGAAGAAACATCACAATAAATCAAGAACAAAACAAAACACCATGAAATCCAAGATAACATTTTTTAATTAATGAATGAATGCAACACTCCGAGACATAACCCACGCGAAGGTAAGGAAAAACTCACTAAAAACCTAGCAATAGGAAAAAAGCACCACAGGCAATGTGGAGGGGAGAAACCTTAGAAGGGCCGTTAAAGGGGGGATCTCCCTTCTTAGATGTCGGTGATAGTAGTGTTGCTATAAAACAGGCGAAACAGTTGGTAAGCATGTATATAAATGTGTAATGAAACACAAATAAGTACATGCAATAGCAACTTGGGTACATAAGAATTTTTTGGAAGATTGAAAATAGAGCTGATGATGAGCCTAACCACCTCCAGGTCACAATCGTGGATTAATTTGTTCCCGCCAGTCCCGGTGAGCATTAGGGTTGGGTACAGTTCACATTTGAACCGATACCGGTACCAGTAACAGTTCCTGGAATTCGGCATCGGTACCAAGCGGTACCTTTTTCCGATACTTAACTCTCTATAATAACAATTGTTTTTATTTCAGTTGTAAAAAAAAACAAGTCCAAACTTTAAAAAAAAATCAATATTGTTATTTATTTAGAACATATTTATTGTTGTAACACACCACACAAAATACAAATAAATGTATTATGTTTTTAAATGTTTAAACATCTACATTATCTGGCCATCCTCAGTAAATATGATCAAACTCCTCTGACCTTGTCTGGTCTTTCCAAAAACTGCCCCGGATCTAAAAACGCTTTACAACTCATGCCTCACCCGTTCACTCAGGCAGTCACACACCGACGGCGGAGGCGACCATGCAAGGTGCCAACGTGCGCATCGGGAGCAGTTAGGGGCTTAAGTGTCGCTGTGTTGCTCAAGGACACTTCAACACACTGCCCGGGAGAAGCCGGAATCTAACCAAGAACATTCAGATTACTGCTCTACCCGAGTCACTGTCCCCCTATATCAGGTCTTTACTTTATTATATTCATATTTTACTATACACACATACATATTGATAACTGTTCATTATGAACAAAATGTCAGAAATGATTGGAAATGGTATTTTCTGCAAAGTGATCTGGCTCACTGTGTAATCCTGCTTGATGAAATACATACACAGTCAGCACACTGATTGACAGCTCACAAAAAGACACACAACTCACAACTAGGGCTGTCCCCATTAACATTATTGGGCTTCTAAGCTTCGGTAGTAATTAATAGTGAATAATCTAAGCTTCAGTAGTAATTCATAGTGAATAATCTAAAACATGGATTGAAGCTTTGAAGCGTGGGTGTCAGTGTGGTGTTACCTTTTCCAGCTGGGGTCCGGAGGAGACAGGTGGACAGAGTGATAAGGAGAGTTGGTCTGGGAGACGGTTAATTAAGGCCTTAAAGAACAAGTGCTATGGAAAACATGTTTTTCAATCACCTTGCATTATTTAAAAGGAGCACGCCAGAATTATGGGAGATTTATTAGCTTAGCGCAAATGAATGGATGCAGATATGGACCACTAGCCTAGTTTGAAACTCCGGGAGAGGTGTTTTTGGCCAACAGCTAGGCTAGCCGGTCCGTATCCACTTCCATTAATTTGTGCTAAGCTAGGCTAGCTTGCAGCCGGATAGCTTTCTACTGAACGCACAGAGAGGGAATTGGTATCTTATCTTCTTGTCCGACTCTGGAGAAGATGGTAAGCACATTTCCCATAATGTTGCTGTGTTCCAGAACAGGCATGTCCATGTGAAGTTACCCAACGTGGTATAATCGTGAGTATCTCTAAAGCCCCTTGAAAGACCTACTTAACCACAAGCTCCAAAACATCCCTCAAAATGAGCTTTACCTACTTACTACTAGGTCAGCCCCATGTACAAATATATATAGCTAACCTACAGTCTACTCTGTGCAGCGTGCATGTAATCCATACTGTACCACAGATTGCCCAAGTCTAAGTCTGTTTGTGACTCTCGCTATAGGGTCTTCTACTCTCCGTCTGACAAAGAGCCCGAGCTGATCTTTGGGATCTCATTCACACACAAGTCCTAATGGAAAGGTTTGCATGTGTGAAGGGGATTACAGGCCCAATTGGTGATCTGTAACAACTGGGTAGCCTCAGCACCACCACTAAGTGGGGATGTGATCAGGTCAATAATGGTGCGAATTGTCTTAAAAAAGACATGGGTCCATATTCGTAACGCCTCTCAAAGCGGTCTGATCTGGAGCTTCAATCGGTTAGCCTGAATAAGGTCAAAAGGTCAAAACGTTTTCCTGGTCACTGATCCCAGATCAGCACTGCTAATCTGGGAAGCTTTATGAATAATGAAGGGGCCAGAATGACATGACATCCCGATATCGTTTGTGTGACAGTGGGTTTGACAGAGAGACCAAGTTCAAGTTTAGACCAGAGGCTTCCTTGTGATATGAACTGTTTAAAAAGGGACACTTCACCAAAAAACAATGCTGATTTATTTTGCACATAATCTCACACACATCCAAAAACGATTTTGCACAGTCTTGTACACATTCTTTAAGTTTGACAGTTATTGAGAGTAAATTAGTTTGAATATGGCCACCCGTGTTGTCATCGAGGACATTGAATCATTGTGTTAATTACAGCTCTGAAATAATAAGGTTAGGTTAGGTTTACTTTATTTGTTCAAGGGGGACAGTGTACATTAATAAAACATTTTACAATGTAAATGTAGCAGTCGCTATAAGACATTGGTCATTTTACATCTACATTATTTAATTGAGCTATAATTAACACAACACAAGGATTCAATGTCCCCGATGACATCACTGGTGGCCATATTCAAACTAATTTACTCTCAATAACTGTCAAACTAAATGAATGTGTGCAAAACGTTTTAGAGTTTTTAGACGTGTGTGAGATTACGTACAAAATAAATCAGCATTGTCTTTTGGTGAAGTGCCCCTTTAACCTCAGACAATATTGGATTTGAATCTTAATCACAGATTTAGCTGGTTACCATGCTGTTAACATGCTCAGTGGTTCCCATACCCATACTGTATCCCTCACTACTTTGAATTAAACAATGAACTTTCATTAAAATGGAAAATAAAGCATATTCCTATTTTTGTCAATCAATGAATCTTTTTTTTTAAAGGATACATGTCGTCTGATTGGTCGGATGGGTAAGCAGACCCGCCCATCTCCTTGAATCCGCTCTCCCATTGGATGATGCCTTGCAGAGCATCCTGCGTCTGGGCCGCAGGTGGGCTGGCCCTAAGCGAGACAGGAAACACCAAATATGACCATGAGAAAAGGAAGTTAAAGCATATTATATAATATAAAAGCTAAATTCTATTTCTTGTAATGTTTCGATATTGACAGTTTTAAATTGACAAAATAAACATTCTAAAATTGAATGCATTTGATTTTAGTGACTGATATCACACTATAACACTGCAACATCAAATCCACACTCCTACACAGAGAGTTGGAAGACTTTCCCCCCGAGTTCCACTGTCAAACTTCTCTGCCCAAACAGGAAGAAAGTAAGTGCCTGGGAGTGTGACGTACAGGCGTAGAGACACAGCCCTGCCTGGGAGTGTGACGTACAGGCGTAGAGACACAGCCCTGCCTGGGAGTGTGACGTACAGGCGTAGAGACACAGCCCTGCCTGGGAGTGTGACGTACAGGCGTAGAGAGGCAGCCCTGCCTGGGAGTGTGACGTACAGGCGTAGAGAGGCAGCCCTGCCTGGGAGTGTGACGTACAGGCGTAGAGACACAGCCCTGCCTGGGAGTGTGACGTACAGGCGTAGAGACACAGCCCTGCCTGGGAGTGTGAAGTACAGGCGTAGAGACACAGCCCTGCCTGGGAGTGTGACGTACAGGCGTAGAGACACAGCCCTGCCTGGGAGTGTGACGTACAGGCGTAGAGACACAGCCCTGCCTGAGAGTGTGACGTACAGGCGTAGAGACACGGCCCTGCCTGGGAGTGTGACGTACAGGCGTAGAGACACAGCCCTGCCTGGGAGTGTGACGTACAGGCGTAGAGACACAGCCCTGCCTGGGAGTGTGACGTACAGGCGTAGAGACACAGCCCTGCCTGGGAGTGTGACGTACAGGCGTAGAGACACAGCCCTGCCTGGGAGTGTGACGTACAGGCGTAGAGACACAGCCCTGCCTGGGACTGTGCAGGGAATCAACTGCGGCCCAACCTGTTCCCTAGCAGCACAATTCCATTGAAACCATCCATAGAAAAGAATACTGTATCATGCACGTCTCAGGACAGTGAACCTTCATCATTACCCTCTCTGGGGATCCGATGTCATCACCTCATTTCCTCTGAAGCTCTCAGTATTGATGACTGCTAACCAGGGGTGCAGTCGTAATATCAGAACTGCCTGGACGCCACGTGCACGCACGCGCATACATGTTCCCTCGCGTGTGCACAGACCAGCTCAAGCAAACCCCCCACAGGGCTTGTATTTTGGTCTTGCACTTCTCTTTCTTTGTTATGCTATGCAAAGACTAGGTGATAAGTGCCGGGTACTTGGCGCACGGCGCGACAGTAGAGTGAAAGTTGTGACCGCATTTTCGTGTGCGCGGCTGCGCGCGCGTGCACATCCGTGCGCGCACTTCTGCTCAGCGAACTGCTAGGATGGCGTGGTACCACCACTGCATCACTGCTGCTAACGGGTAAATTACTTTTGGAAAAGTGGTCAAAGAATGAAATACTGTTTCCTGGGTTGTTGGGTGGGTCTGTATTCATACAGGGTTCCTGTTGGTTTCAACAAGTTAAATCTAAGACTTTTTAAGACCACTTTGTAGGGCTGTACCGAATGTCATTTTTTTAACATTCGAAGCTTCGATTGAAGTATTCGAACAAAGCTTCGAATGTCTATAAAAAAACAAATTACTTCAAAAAATTATTATTATTATATATATATATTTTTTAAACTAAATCCTCAATTTGAATAAAGTGATTAATCTGATTAAATGAGTCTTTTTCTTTTATTAAATCAACTTTCTTTAATGAATATAACTCATCAGTTTCGTCAACATAAATAATCCAATAAGGGCACGGTTGGTATGAAAGTGATGGTGACGTCTTATAGTATAATATTATAATATTAGTGTAGCCTAATCTTTAACGGCAACTGTGAAGAAAACCCCCATTGGTTTAAACAGATTGAATAGACACATTTTTTTTATTATTATTATTTTTTATTAAAAATTCAAATGTTGATTTAGATTTCGAATGTCAACATTATGATCGAAGCTTCGAAGCATTCGGTACAGCCCTACCACTTTGAATATAATATTGAATACGTATTGCACGGCCATACTCACAAAAAGGTATGAAGGAAAATTACTTTGAAAAAAGTAATTCCATATGAATTGTTGGGGGGGGGGGGGGGGGCTGATTCTATTACCTTACTGCTTACTTTGCCGCCTGGATATTTCCCCCCCAAACACTAGAAGTCACTTCCTAATCCGATTTTGAAGACCTATCGAAATCACATTTAAGACTTTGTAGTATTGTCATGGTGTTTCTTGCCAACCGATACGGCACAATGCTACAGCTCATGTCTACGATGGAACACTATGAATATTATGTGTAAATAAGTGTGTTTTCTTTAGCAGAGGTCCTTAATATTGGTGGACTATTCATGAACTCCTACAGAAGCATTTGCACCAAAGGGTTTTACTTAGGGATGTCCGATATTATCGGCCGATATTGGCATTAAAATGTAATATCGGAAATGATCAGTATTTCATTTTTTTTTTTTTTTTTTTAGATTTTATTTATAGCATTTTCAGCTTTTTTGGTCAACGTGGGACCTTTTGGCCACGCAGGACCGACAGAGGAGAGAGGGTGAAACGGGAACCCAGAGCGACCGCTTCGCGACTCAGCGCGCTATGTGGTGTGCTACTGGAGCGCCCCTTTTGAACATTTATTTAACCTTTATTTACCCAGGCAAGCAAGTAAGAACAAATTCTTATTTTATTTATTGTCAAAAGTATGCATAATGTTGTATTAATTCCACGACAAGAGATATGTAATGTTAATGTTATTCCGTTTTTTTGGGGGGGGGAAACCCCACATATATCGGTATCGGTTGATATCGGTATCGGAAATTAACAGTTGGACAATATCGGTATATCGGATATCAGTAAAAAAGCCAATATCGAACATCCCTAGTTTTACTAGATTTTGTTGGTTTGTCATCAACTAAATCACTTGTTTAGTTGACCAATAGTATTAGTCATAGGACTTTATTGACTAATATATTTGTTGATTTAATCAACACTAATCTAGTGCACAGATGTGCTCGTCGTTTTAAATCTAGTGCTTAACACAGAGATGTGCTTGTCGTTTTAAATCTAGTGCTTAACACAGAGATGTGCTTGTCGTTTTAAATCTAGTGCTTAACACAGAGATGTGCTTGTCGTTTTAAATCTAGTGCTTAACACAGAGATGTGCTTGTCGTTTTAAATCTAGTGCTTAACACAGATGTGCTCGTCATTTTTCAGGATATAACTCAATCAACATGGGAAGAAAAAGAAAGAAAAAAGATTCTTGAATTAATTGAAAGATTTAGTTCTTTTAACATTCAATAATTTAACCCTTGCACTGAAGAACCATATAAGTGAGTTTTTTTATGTTTCCAATTCCAACCGTCTTTAACTATGAGTGAACACAACACTCTAACAAACCATTTAATTTTAGTCTATTCTATTTTTATTATTTGTATTACTTAATGAAACTGTAAACAGAGAGCCTATTGGGATGCTAGATCCTAATGTGAAACACTGTGATTTACCTGACTTACCTTGCTACCTCTCTATCTTTTTATCTTTTTTATGCTAGCTTATGCCTGTATGAAAAGTGCTATACAAATAAAGTTATTATTATTATTACCATCTTTAGATAATAAAGTATTCAACCTCTACAGTCTTTAACTATGAGTGAACACAACACTATAACTTACCATCTTTAGATAATAAAGTACTCAACCTCTACTGTCTTTGATTACGAGTGAACACAACACTATAACTTACCATCTTTAGATAATAAAGTACTCGACCTCTATTGTCGTTAACTATGAGTGAACACAACACTATAACATACCATCTTTAGATAATAAAGTACTCAACCTCTATTGACTTTAACTATGAATTAACACAACACAACACACCTTTAGATAATAAAGTACTCAACCTCCACTGTCTTTAACTATGAGTGAACACAACACTATAACTTACCATATTTACTTATTTAGATAATAAAGTACTCAACCTCTATTGTCTTTAACTATGAATGAACACAACACTAACTCACCATCTTTAGATAATAAAGTACTCAACCTCTACTGTCTTTAACTATGAGTGAACACAACACTATAACTTACCATATTTAGATAATAAAGTACTCAACCCCGACTGTCTTTGATTACGAGTAAACACAACACTATAACTTACCATCTTTAGATAATAAACTAGATAGTAAAGAAATGTCCTCTGAAAACTTAAACAGACTTATATGGTTCTTCATCTGATGTACTCAATTGTTATCCCAGATTTAGCATGACTTTCAGCATCAAGTCGAGTACTTGAACATAGCCTAGTCTATTTTTGGAATCACAGCGCCTAACGTCCATTTTGAGTACTTCAACAATCACGCACATCCCTACTTTCAACATTAATGTTAGGCTACAGCAAATTCTCTGTATACTATATATATTTTTATTTTTTTATCCACTTTTTCTCCCATTTTTTCTATATTTTCTCCCATCCCAATTTCGTATCATCCAATTCAACCCTCCCCTGTCACGAACGCTGTTTCTTGCCTCCCACAAGCCGACTGCAATGTGGACTAAGTACATACAGTAAATACATAGCACAAGTCCCCTCCGGTACTTGAGGTAACAGCAGTCGCATCTTTTCACCTGCGCAGCTCGATCTCTCAGTGGCGAGGAGTAACGCGTGGGAGGCTCACGCTGCCCCCGACACTTCCTGATTCTACTGCGCAGACGCACCAACCGACCTGTAGGAGTCGCTGTCCACAACGCCCGATCCCCACCCATCAGTTTCCCACCCCCTAATACGGCCAATGTGTATTAGTATGAACGACCAGCTAAACTGAAAGCAATGTGGAGCGCTGGGCTCGAACAGGCGAGCCCAGCGTCTCCGCATTCGTGGCGAGCGCCTTGCCCACTACGCCACGTAGCCGCCCTGTATACTATATTTGTTAAGCTCATAATACTGTGTATACTGTCACTTCTCAGATTCTATTTTTGACCTTCAATCGTCAGCTTTATTTGAATAGCCCGAAATCAGATTACATGTGTCAATGGGTTTTATTGCCCACAGCGCACCACCCTGACTTAACCCACATTGAGGACAAGCCCCAGTACATTTGTACAATACCTCAAAACATCTCTGCAAATACTATACTACATATACCTACTTGACTTGTTTTTAGATTTAGAATTATTATTTTCTATTTCTATATTACATATTATTCTAGATATGTTTTTGTCCTCTTTGTGTGAGCGAGTACCAAGACAGACTCCTTGTGTGCAGCAGGTACTTGTAGATATTCTGACTGTGACTGCTACAGCCTCGTTCTGACTGACTGCTACAGCCTCGTTCTGACTGTGACTGCTACAGCCTCGTTCTGACTGACTGCTACAGCCTTGTTCTGACTGTGACTGCTACAGCCTCGTTCTGACTGACTGCTACAGCCTCGTTCTGACTGACTGCTACAGCCTCGTTCTGACTGACTGCTACAGCCTCATTCTGACTGACTGCTACAGCCTCGTTCTGACTGTGACTGCTACAGCCTCGTTCTGACTGACTGCTACAGCCTCGTTCTGACTGTGACTGCTACAGCCTCGTTCTGACTGACTGCTACAGCCTCGTTCTGACTGACTGCTACAGCCTCATTCTGACTGACTGCTACAGCCTCGTTCTGACTGTGACTGCTACAGCCTCGTTCTGACTGACTGCTACAGCCTCGTTCTGACTGTGACTGCTACAGCCTCGTTCTGACTGACTGCTACAGCCTCATTCTGACTGACTGCTACAGCCTCGTTCTGACTGTGACTGCTACAGCCTCGTTCTGACTGACTGCTACAGCCTCATTCTGACTGTGACTGCTACAGCCTCGTTCTGACTGTGACTGCTACAGCCTCGTTCTGACTGTGACTGCTACAGCCTCGTTCTGACTGTGACTGCTACAGCCTCGTTCTGACTGTGACTGCTATAGCCTGGTTCTGACTGTGACTGCTACAGCCTCGTTCTGACTGACTGCTATAGCCTGGTTCTGACTGTGACTGCTACAGCCTCGTTCTGACTGTGACTGCTACAGCCTCGTTCTGACTGACTGCTACAGCCTCGTTCTGACTGTGACTGCTATAGCCTGGTTCTGACTGTGACTGCTACAGCCTCGTTCTGACTGACTGCTACAGCCTCGTTCTGACTGACTGCTACAGCCTCGTTCTGACTGTGACTGCTACAGCCTCGTTCTGACTGACTGCTACAGCCTCGTTCTGACTGTGACTGCTATAGCCTGGTTCTGACTGTGACTGCTACAGCCTCGTTCTGACTGACTGCTACAGCCTCGTTCTGACTGTGACTGCTACAGCCTCGTTCTGACTGACTGCTACAGCCTCATTCTGACTGACTGCTACAGCCTCGTTCTGACTGTGACTGCTACAGCCTCGTTCTGACTGACTGCTACAGCCTCATTCTGACTGACTGCTACAGCCTCGTTCTGACTGTGACTGCTATAGCCTGGTTCTGACTGTGACTGCTATAGCCTGGTTCTGACTGTGACTGCTACAGCCTCGTTCTGACTGACTGCTACAGCCTCGTTCTGACTGACTGCTACAGCCCCGTTCTGACTGACTGCTACAGCCTCATTCTGACTGACTGCTACAGCCTCGTTCTGACTGTGACTGCTACAGCCTCGTTCTGACTGTGACTGCTACAGCCTCGTTCTGACTGTGACTGCTACAGCCTCGTTCTGACTGACTGCTACAGCCTCGTTCTGACTGTGACTGCTACAGCCTCGTTCTGACTGACTGCTACAGCCTCGTTCTGACTGACTGCTACAGCCTCATTCTGACTGACTGCTACAGCCTCGTTCTGACTGTGACTGCTACAGCCTCGTTCTGACTGTGACTGCTACAGCCTCGTTCTGACTGTGACTGCTACAGCCTCGTTCTGACTGTGACTGCTATAGCCTGGTTCTGACTGTGACTGCTACAGCCTCGTTCTGACTGTGACTGCTACAGCCTCGTTCTGACTGTGACTGCTACAGCCTCGTTCTGACTGTGACTGCTACAGCCCCGTTCTGACTGTGACTGCTACAGCCTCGTTCTGACTGTGACTGCTACAGCCTCGTTCTGACTGTGACTGCTACAGCCTCGTTCTGACTGTGACTGCTACAGCCTCATTCTGACTGTGACTGCTACAGCCTCGTTCTGACTGTGACTGCTACTACAGCCTCATTCTGACCTGGAGTTCTGCTGGGTTCCTCCCAATCTGGTTGACGTTGGGCAGGGAGCCTCCGTAATAGGGTCCCAGGCCCCGGGCTTGCTGCACCCTCTGCACCTGGAGCTGAGGACAAACACAGGGAATGTGTAGTAGATGTAGTAGTAGTAGTAATAATAGTAATAGTAATGGTAGTAGTAGTAGTAATAATAGTAATAGTTGTTCTGAAGGATCAGATAAACCGAATATATATATTTATTTATATATATATATTTAATTGTATTTGTATATCCCCTGATATCCCTTGTATATTCCTTGTACAATATGCATTGAATATCCCTTCTAGTCTACTGAACATCCCATAATAGTCTCCATTCTACCATTGGACGAGACCTTGGTGCCAGGTCGCCATACCCCTCAGACCAGGTTCAATCGTACCGCTCAACATGTATGGACAAGTCCTAGTTCCGCGTAGGAATATGTCTACCGCACCACTAATGGTACTATTTGTTCATAGTGCGTATATATACTGCGCTATTAAAGTAGAGCTTTCCTTTTAGTCCAGTTCCTTACCCTCCAACAGAGTGACAGACGCAAAAGCCTCCCCGCGAACCACGTGTGGGCAGTAAGGCCAATTCGGCCCAGTATCGGCATTGAGACATCGTGTATATTAATATTTGAATAGTCATATTTGGCACTATATCGTCGAGTTGGACGTATTCTATTAAGCTAATAATAGTCTATTCATATATAGTGCCTCGTGCGGTAAGAGTTCTATAGTAATCAGCACCCCCATCGTTTCGGGCATCAGCTGGACGCTTATCCAGGGTGGTTGACCCCACGTGAAGCTGCACCCGAGGAGCTCCAGGCCAAAGAGCGAGTGGACCTGTATATTGGATTATTCTACCGACGACGGCTAGCCTTCCCCGGCTTGGATTATGCTTTGAGTACTTTGATTATTCTATGGATAAAGGCCAACACTGCGGTGTGTTGGAAATACCCCCCCGGAGAGGACGACAGGTGAGAAGACGCTCTACACGACGAGGTCGCCTCACGTCTCTCCATCGTGGACCGGAGGACGCCGGCCACAGAGAGTCCAACTGCTTTCATCTGTGGATCGAGGATCGCTGGGCACCGGGTCGCACGACTGTGGGCTCTCCCAGGATACCCTCGGCCAGACGGGATACAGCCAGACTCTACCCCCCCCCTCCAGCTGTCCTACAAGCAGTCGGAACCTTCCCCTAGTGTATCCAGCTATATAATCATTCAAGTATCATTGCTATTGTTCCCTAAATATTCCAGGTTGTATATTTGCTTCCTGCGCAATCAGAGATTGGACATTCGATATTGATCTACCTACGAATACTCATTTGCCATAAAAGTGCATACTATTTCAAATCATAAATGTAATTAAGTGATCGTTGTACATACCTTTTGCTATGTATTATTATTAAACGCAGACTTTCGACTTGGTACATTTGTGTTGGATCCGTTTCATCAGGTGGGAGTGTTTATCATAATTATTTATACCTAGTACTGGGTGGCCAGAGTCTAAAGTACAAGAGGTAGTGGTAGTAAGTATCATATCTAACAATAGTCAGGGAATTGTACCCCTCAGTTACAATTGGTCCTTCGAGCCGGATGGTAATCAGTGTAATATTAATATAGTGTTATTAATATTAAAATGGCCTATGATGAACACTCCACGAAACGATCCTCCTAACCAACAACGCCCGCGGCGCAGACGACAGCTCCCTCAGTACCTAGAGGCTTACGCTGTCAGTCAACAACCTAGTCTTCTACCAACGGTAAACGCGGTAAAACTAGAAAGTGGGGTTGTGTCTGACCCTAACGACCAGGCTGCCCCGACCATAGAGGCCCCTGTGGGTTCTAACGTAACTGACCCAGCTCACGGTGGGGACCAGGGGGAACCAGACATGACTTTACACCCCGCCAATACCGAAGAAGTAGTCCCCGACGAGTCCCGGGAGGAGGACAACACTACCGAGAGAGAGCTCGGTACGGAAGAAGATGAGGAGAGCACCGTGGAGATAGAGCTCCAAGACTCCGCACGGAGTACCCCAAGGGACGGCTCCCCTATACAACCGTCTTCTCCCAGCGAGGCAGAGAGGACACTACAGCAGGCATTCCTCGTCAGCCTGAAAGCCTCTACTGAACGCGATAGACTCCAGGGTGAACGCGATCGATTGCAGATACAGCAACGGAGCGAAGAAGAGCACATACGCCTGGAAATAAGACGCATTCAGATGGAAGAGAATATGGCAAGAGACCGGGCCGACGCCCAGCGCGCCGCCACCGGTGCCCAGAGAGAATCGGATCTCACCAAGCGCGAAGCCGAGCGCGACAGAGCACAAGCGCAACTAATAGAACAGCTGATCAGAAGGACAACACCCCCTCCCTCCACCAGAGGCTCCAGGAACTCGTCTAGACATCACTCCAGGGCGGCATCCCCTAGCCGAGTAAGCGACCCTGAACTTGACCAACAGACGAGGTTTATACCCCCCGCAGACCCCCTTCCCCAACCGGTCCAAGCGAGACCCAGCCACCGGGAAGGAGCAGCATACACTGCGGAGAGGCTAAATCAGAGACTACAAGCCCTGGATGACCTAACGGAAGACGAAGAGGAAGAGGAGGAGAACCACGCCCGACGACAGCACAGTACTCTACCGGACCAGGAGGTCCAGTACAGCCCAGGCTATACCCCCGCGGAGCTGCGCTACAGACCCCCGACGCTATTCACGGGTGAGCACGACGCACGACCCGCACCGAGGAACAGCACCTGGACCAGCGGGCCATGGTACACAGCCGGTACCAGCCCACGCCAAGGAGCAGGAGGAGACTCGCCTAGGAGGCCTCTCCCCCAACGCTCGCCGATGTATCAACAATCCGCGTCATACATTGGCACACCTATGGTACCAGACTTCACCCAGGAGAACCGGGCCCAGTATACGGAGCTCCGCATGTGTCTGGAGACAATGTTGGTGGATGTCATTGATGAACGCCATAAATACGCGATACTACTGAAGCATTTAAAGGTACCCCACGCGCACAACATAGCGCTCGCCTACGCCACTTCCACGACCCCATACACCGCAGCGCTGGTAGCGTTGGACCAGAGATATGGACGTATATGGGATTACGTGATCCAGGAGATCAGGCACATCGACCGCCTACCCCCAGCAACAGACAATCGAGCACTGGACGACCTGTCCATCAGAGTGCAGTCCCTAGTAGGGATGCTGGGAGCGCAGAGGGAAAAGGGTAGGCATGAACTATACGCCAACTCAAATGTAGAGAGGATCTTGGAGAAGCTACCGCCCGCCCGACAGGAGCGCTTTAGGCGGCAGAGAGACCACCGAGACCCTAATGGCCCCGAACCGAACCTCCTCGATCTAGCCGACTTCCTGGCGAGAGAAGTCAGCAGCTTACGGCTAGATACATTCGGACGGAGCACCCCTGGCTCCAGAGAAGGAACCAGGAGACTAAATGATGGAAGAAGATCGGTGACTGTCATGCACCAATCGGAGTCAGTGCCAAGCAGTAGGAGCCACAGTACCCCCTCAAGAAAGGAGAAGTGGAAGATAGTGTGCCCCTACTGTGAGAAAGAACACTGGCTGTCACAATGTGACTCATTCCCCAAGATGAATGCGGAGGAAGCGAGTCAATGGATAAAGTCCAACAGACGCTGTTTTCGCTGTGCGCGATCACACATGGCAGCCGAATGCCGCTTAAAGAAAAAGTGCAGTCGGTGCGATGGAGCCCATCTGGACATACTCCACGACAGTAACAGACGGCGGCCTCCACCCGCACCATCAAGCAGCAAAGCAAGCGTCATGTACATCGACCCCGCCAGCAGCAGCGGAGCCAGAGTGCTCTTAAAGGTAGTCCGTGTGACATTGAGCTACCAGAATAAAGTCATGGACACTTACGCCGTCCTTGATGACGGGTCAGAGAAGACCCTTCTGCTCGCGTCCGCTGCGGCCCAGCTAGGGCTGCGGGGGAGCGAAAACCAAATGACAATTCGGACAATAACAAGAGATTTGAAAACGATAAAGGGCGAGAATGTCTCATTCTCTATCGCAGCAAGCGGCCAGCCCGAGCGACGGTACAGGATTACAGACGCTTTCACCAGCCAAGAAATAGGACTCTCGCGGTACACATACCCCGTAGCCAAGCTGATGGAGAAATATGTACATCTACGCAAGCTACCGATCCCACTCATAGACGGTGCTACCCCGACACTGTTGATAGGCTCCGACCATGCAGACCTCATTGTCCCGATAGACCGGGTTCATACCGGACCCAGAGGCTGTCCTGCAGCAGTCGAGACCCGCCTAGGATGGACTCTCCAAGGCCCACTCGCCAAATCTCTCAACCGAACCACAGCCACTAGCTGTCTCCACTCCCGAGTCACAGAGGGAGACACCGCACTCCTGCAGCATGTAGAGAGGCTATGGACCTTAGAACAAATGCCCTTTAAGAACGAAAAGAAAGACATTCGCTCTAAAGACGACATCTACGCCATTAACCTCCTCGAGACGGGAACAAAGAGAGTCCCAGTCAGCGGCGTGTTGAGATACGCCACGCCACTCCTGCGGCGGGAAGGGATGCCTACCTTTCACGCAAAGAAAGACGCCACAGAGCGGTACCTACTAAACACAGAGCGGCGCTTAGCCAAGGACCCCGCCCAAGAAAGTGTATACCGCGCTGAGATTGAGAAGCTCATCACAGCGGGACACGTCACAAAGATTGACATTAAAGAGGCCGACCAGACGACTGAATCGTGGTACGTGCCCCACCACAAGGTTCATCACAACGGCAAAGACCGCATCGTGTTTAACTGCAGCTACCAGATCGGATCCCAAAATCTGAATAAAGAGCTATTGCCCGGTCCTACACTCGGCCCCTCCCTACTAGGCGTACTACTCCGCTTCCGCCAGGACAAGGTGGCTATCAGCGGGGATATAAAAGGGATGTTCCTGCAGGTGAGATTAGTAGAGGAGGACAAGCCCCTGTTGCGGTTCCTATGGAGAGAGAGGCCAGGAGTTGAGCACCCAGCCATCTACCAATGGGAAGTCCTCCCTTTCGGAACTACATGCAGCCCATGCTGTGCTACATTTGCACTACAGAGACATGTCGCAGAGGACCCAGCAGCGGACGAAGAGGTCCGACACAGTGTGAAGAACAGCTTCTACGTAGATAACTGTCTACAAAGCGTTTCGACCCAGGAAGAAGCCGAGGCTCTCCTACTTAAACTCCGCGCCTCTCTGATCAAAGGCGGCTTTGATCTCAGGCAGTGGGCCAGCAGCGATCCGCACGTACTGCGCAGCCTCTCCTCCGAGGACAAGGCAGCGAGCAGCGAGACCTGGATGGCCACAATCCCAGGAGAAGCCCAAGAGATGACACTAGGACTAGTGTGGCGCTTCAAAACAGATTCGCTCCACTATAGACACAAACCCCTGACCACGGAGCAGGGAAGGTCGACGGCAATACCGACCACCAGACGGAGTGTGTACAGAACACTCGCCCGACAATATGACCCGTTAGGATGTATACTACCGTACACCACCAGGGCAAAGATGATTGTACGAGCATTGTGGGACAAGGACCAGGGCTGGGACGAACCCATTCCCGCACACCTTGCATCCACCTGGAGAGAGTGGGAGATGGAACTCCACTCACTCCCAGGCGTTAATATACGCCGAAGCTACTTCCCACCCACGGTGAGGCCAGAGACATGTAAAATGGATCTACACGTCTTCAGTGACGCCTCCGAGGTCGCCTACGGATCAGTAGCCTACTTGCGGGCCCAAGAAGAGGGGGGAGAGATCTACACAGCATTCATCCTCGCCCGCTCGAGAATAGCCCCACGCAAGCAACAGTCTATCCCACGTCTAGAGCTCTGCGCAGCCCTCGCAGGAGCGCATCTAGCCACGCTCATCCAACGTGAACTCACCATTCCGGTGCATAGAACAATCCTGTGGTCAGATTCCACGACAGTACTCGCCTGGATCAAATCGGATTCATGCAAATACAAAGTCTTCGTGGGAGTCAGAGTCACTGAGATTCAAGAGCTAACCGGAGAGTTAACCGGAGAAGCAAACTGGCGCTATGTTGATACAAAACACAACCCAGCTGACGTCATCACCCGGGGAATGTCCCTAGATGACTTAACCCGTCATAACATCTACAGTGACGGACCAGCATTCCTCAAGCTCCCGGAAGGAGATTGGCCCACGCCCACCCCGAGGGAAGCAAGTGACCAGGAGGCTGAGAATAAAAAACCCATGTTCTGTGGATTGAGCACTGTTGTCTCCGCAGACCCCAACATAGACGATTGCATTACCATAGAGAGTGCGCAGCAACGGACATTCCTGCGGCACCACCCAGAGATTAAGTCCCCCGCTGATATGTCAGCAGCTGACTACGAGGAAGCAGAACTGCTTCTACTGCAACGAGCCCAGAGAGACTCGTTCCCCGATGAACTAGACTGTCTACAGGGAGGAAAGCCCGTCCCATCAGACAGCAGATTGATTCATCTGGCCCCCGAGAGTGACACACATACCCTCATCAGAGTGGGTGGTCGCCTGCGGAGAGCCCCCAATTTACCGGATGACATTAAGTACCCGATCGTATTGAACAGCCGGCACAAGGTCACAGAGCTGATTATAAAGAAATACGACGAGGATGTACACCACGCAGGAGCAGAGAGAGTCTTCGCGGAAATCAGACGTCGTTACTGGATACTTCAAGGAAGAGAGGCGGTGCGACGCTTCCAGCGAACCTGTCTAGACTGCCGAAAGTGGCGCGCGCAGCCCACCTCCATGTCGCCTCCGACTCGGCGACAAGCCATTCCACTCAACAGGCATGGACTGTTTTGGCCCGCTGCACATAAAGAAAGGAAGAGGCACCGAGAAGCGGTGGGGTATTGTATTCAAATGCATGACCACCAGAGCGATACATATCGAGCTCCTTCCGACCATGAGCGCAGACTCATTCCTTATGGCCTTCCGAAGATTCACATCACGGAAAGGAAAACCGTCTACATTATTGTCCGATCACGGGACAAACTTCAAAGGCGGAGAAAGAGAGCTGAGGGAGAGCTTCCAAGCTATGGGCCCAGAACTTAAGACCCACCTCGCTCCAGCCCAGATTGACTTCCAATTCAACCCCCCAAACGCAACCCACTTCGGTGGAACTTGGGAACGAGAAGTACGTTCTATAAAGACAGCCCTGTACGCAGTACTTGGGGCCCAGACTGTGGCGGAAGAAGTCCTAATGACAGTCCTCACGGAGATTGAGGGAGTATTGAACTCAAAGCCCCTCGGTTACGTCTCCAGTGATGTAGCAGATGTCGACCCAGTCACCCCCAACACCCTCCTGATGGGGCGGCTAGATCCCGCGTTACCCCAGACAATGTACCGGCCTGAAGAAGCGAACGGCCGACGAATGTGGAGGTACAGCCAAGTATTAGCCGACAAGTTTTGGAGCAGTTTCCTACTGCACTACCTACCGTCTCTACAGACCCGCCAGAAGTGGGTAAAAGAGAGAGACAATTTGACGGAAGGAACAGTCGTCATGATTATTGACCAGTCACTACCCAGAGCTATGTGGCCGGCTGGCCGCGTAAGCAAAGTGATCACCGGTGCCGATGGCAAGGTCCGAGCAGCTGAAGTACTCGTCCAGGGGCGCATTTACACCCGTCCTGTGGCGAGGCTCATAGAACTGCCCCGACTCCCAGACACAATCGATGATGACCATGACCCTATGACTTTGTGAGTTGACTGACCCTTACAGCGAACCCTTGAGTGGTAGACAGTGCGGTTAATCTGTCTCTGCTTAACTAATTGGGTTGGGACTAGAGATGTTCCGATACCATTTTTCCCTTTCCGATCCGATTCCGATACCTAAGCTTTGGGTATCGGCCGATACCGATATTTATCCGATACCAGTGCATAAAAAAAATTAAAAAAAAAGATTATATAAATTATACTTTTTTTTTTTTTTTAGATACTGTTATACTGTTTTTTTTAGTAATAACTAGAACGTATGGTATTTATTCAACAACAGGTGATTGTATAGATTTGTATTAGTATCATTAATCAATGAGTATGGGCTGCAGCACTGCAGATATACCCTACTCCAATGATCCACACGGACATTAAACGGTGTTGCACTCGCTACTCAGTGGCTCTGCAGATATACCCTATTCAGTCTGTAAGCTAGTGGCAGATAGACCGTTCATGTTGTGATTTTTGATGCAAAATAAATATTCAACATTCTCTTTTGAAACTCCGCCTCAGACTCTTATCCTTTGGCACTTGCTGTACTTTGCTTGCAGGTCTGCAGCCATTATTGCTGGATTATGTGAATAGCACCAACTTTAGACACGGTAACGTTATCAAGCTAAGCTAACTGACCTAGCTCGCCTTCCCGCATCGACATTAAGATAACGTTAGTAATAGTCAGCTAACGCTAGTCCGTAGCTACTTAACTTAAATACAATTCACCGTGGGTGCATTATTGTTGATAGACGGTCACGGACAGTGTTAGGTCCTGGAGAAAGGACAGGCGATCATCTGATTTGATGTAACGTTAAAAGCGGATGTTGTTCCAACTAGCTATCTTTCCAGCTAATGCTATCATAACACCAGCCAAACACATCCCGATTCCCGTCCGAGCTCCCCGTCACACCGCACTGTCGGGGACAATGGAATTTAAGAAAGTGTATCTGCTGTTAAAATGACACAGCATCACACTTTAAAACATGTTCATTTTATAATCCTCACTCTCCGCAGGACTCGGCAGGAGATAAATTACATCATGGGATCGGAGGCTAGAATTTACGTGTACTCGCCGATACCGATACTAGCATTTTAGGCAGTATCGGCGGCATTTCCGATACTAGTATCGGTATCGGAACAACTCTAGTTGGGACCAATTAGGGGGCGGATGTTCTGAAGGATCAGATTAAACCGAATATATATATTTATTTATATATATATATTTAATTGTATTTGTATATCCCCTGATATCCCTTGTATATTCCTTGTACAATATGCATTGAATATCCCTTCTAGTCTACTGAACATCCCATAATAGTCTCCATTCTACCATTGGACGAGACCTTGGTGCCAGGTCGCCATACCCCTCAGACCAGGTTCAATCGTACCGCTCAACATGTATGGACAAGTCCTAGTTCCGCGTAGGAATATGTCTACCGCACCACTAATGGTACTATTTGTTCATAGTGCGTATATATACTGCGCTATTAAAGTAGAGCTTTCCTTTTAGTCCAGTTCCTTACCCTCCAACAGAGTGACAGACGCAAAAGCCTCCCCGCGAACCACGTGTGGGCAGTAAGGCCAATTCGGCCCAGTATCGGCATTGAGACATCGTGTATATTAATATTTGAATAGTCATATTTGGCACTATATCGTCGAGTTGGACGTATTCTATTAAGCTAATAATAGTCTATTCATATATAGTGCCTCGTGCGGTAAGAGTTCTATAGTAATCAGCACCCCCATCGTTTCGGGCATCAGCTGGACGCTTATCCAGGGTGGTTGACCCCACGTGAAGCTGCACCCGAGGAGCTCCAGGCCAAAGAGCGAGTGGACCTGTATATTGGATTATTCTACCGACGACGGCTAGCCTTCCCCGGCTTGGATTATGCTTTGAGTACTTTGATTATTCTATGGATAAAGGCCAACACTGCGGTGTGTTGGAAATACCCCCCCGGAGAGGACGACAGGTGAGAAGACGCTCTACACGACGAGGTCGCCTCACGTCTCTCCATCGTGGACCGGAGGACGCCGGCCACAGAGAGTCCAACTGCTTTCATCTGTGGATCGAGGATCGCTGGGCACCGGGTCGCACGACTGTGGGCTCTCCCAGGATACCCTCGGCCAGACGGGATACAGCCAGACTCTACCCCCCCCATCCAGCTGTCCTACAAGCAGTCGGAACCTTCCCCTAGTGTATCCAGCTATATAATCATTCAAGTATCATTGCTATTGTTCCCTAAATATTCCAGGTTGTATATTTGCTTCCTGCGCAATCAGAGATTGGACATTCGATATTGATCTACCTACGAATACTCATTTGCCATAAAAGTGCATACTATTTCAAATCATAAATGTAATTAAGTGATCGTTGTACATACCTTTTGCTATGTATTATTATTAAACGCAGACTTTCGACTTGGTACATTTGTGTTGGATCCGTTTCATCAGGTGGGAGTGTTTATCATAATTATTTATACCTAGTACTGGGTGGCCAGAGTCTAAAGTACAAGAGGTAGTGGTAGTAAGTATCATATCTAACAATACAGTCAGGGAATTGTACCCCTCAGTTACAATAGTAGTAGTAGTAGTACTAGTAGTACTAGTAGTAGTAGTAGTAGTAGTAGTAGTAGTAGTAGTAATAATAATAGTAGTAGTAGTAGTCGTAACAGTAGTCGTAACAGTAATAGTAGTAGTAGTAGTAGTAGTAACAGTAATAGTAGTAGTAGTAGTTGTAACACTAATAGTAGTAGTAGTAGTAGTAGTAGTAGTAGTAGTAGTAGTCGTAACAGTAATAGTAGTAGTAGTAGTAGAAGTAACAGTAGTAGTAGTAGTAGTAGTAGCAGTAGTAGTAGTAGTAGTAGTAGTAGTAGTAACAGTAATAGTAACAGTAATAGTAGTAGTAGTAGTAGTAGTAGTAGTAGTAGTAGTAGTAGTCGGAGTCGGAGTAGTAGTAATTCATGAAAAACACAGGGAATGTATGTAGTAGTAATGCAGTGTAGTAGTTCTTCATAACAGAGAAAGTGTGTACTGGTAACATCGGCCATCATCATACACATACGCAGACAAGCGGTCTTTCTTTGCCTTTAGTCCAGGCGTATCAGCTGATCAGCCATAACATGACACCAGCATGCTAGTACACTAGGTACACACAGACGGGACAACGGACGTCCACTGAGGTCCACCATTGGACCGTTTTAGTCCGCGGGGAGCAGCAGACCCCGGTGGACTCTGGTCAACATATGCTAAGTCTGGTCTATGAAATGGCCTTAATGGATTGTGTACCTCCACTGTAGGGGAGGGGAAACTCTTCATTTGCCAAGAACATTTACATATAGGAATGTATCCTCTGCACTTGACCCATCCTAGCTATTTAGGAGCAGCGGGCAGCCGGTTTTAACCAACTCCAGTGCTAATGCCAGTATCTTGGTCAAGGACAATGGCAGGAGTATGCACCTAGCATGTATGTCTTATATGGTGTGGGGGGGAACCAAAGTACCCAGAGTAAACCCACGTGAACGCAGGGAGAAACACTCAAACTCCACACAGAAAGCCCCCCCCCCCCCCCCCCCCGTTGGGGTTCAAACCCAGGACCTTCTTGCTGCGAGTGCCGATATGGGTAAATGTATATCTTAGCGCAAAAACAGTATATCATTTCTAGCGGTTTATCGCCCATCCCTAGATCCACATATGACAAATCGTGGCATTATCCCATGATATGCAGGGAAGCCCTCTCCCTCTTGCATGCCTACTAGTCTTTCCATACTAGAGTATGGTTACTTACAGTACACATGATAAGCCCTCATCAAAGAAGGCCTACAGCATGCCCTCTTGACACCAATAATCACTGGGACAGATATAGTATGTCAGATGTCATAAAGAAACGCAAGGAAAGCCCTGTCTTGGCCGGAGCGAGGGAATTAGATATTGGTGGAAAAGACCCTGGCAAGAAATAGTAGTATGTGACTGACTGACTGAATGACTGGCCAGCTGACTGAATGACTGACTGGCTGGCTGGCTGACTGACTGGCTGGCCAGCTGACTGAATGACTGACTGGCTGGCTGGCTGACTGACTGGCTGGCCAGCTGACTGAATGACTGACTGGCTGGCTGGCTGACTGGCTGGCTGACTGACTGACTGACTGGCCAGCTGACTGAATGATTGACTGACTGACTGGCTGGCTGGCTGAAATGCGAATCAGATACTGGTGGGGACATACCCTATCATCATGCCTTAGGACAAACGTTAGAATTTGCCAGCTGACTGAATGAATGACTGACTGGCTGGCTGATTGACTGACTGGCAGCTGACTGACTGACTGGCCAGCTGACTCAGAATGACTGAATAACCGACTGACTGACTGAATGAATGACTGACTGACTGACAGCTGACTGGCGGATGACTGACTGGCTGGCTGGCTGGCTGACTGAAATGAAAATCAAGCCTGGTGGGGACATACCATAGCATCGTGCCTCAGGATTAACGTTAGAATCGTCATGGCATGTAGTGTACATTTTTTTGTTGCATATACCAGGAATGTGTCCTCTGCATGAGCAGTGGGTGTATGGCCATAGTCCAGACCCCGGCGGCGGGGACCAACTCCAGTTCTAGCAGTATCTTGGTCAAGGACAATGTCAGGAGTATGTAGTACCTAGCATGCATGTCTTATATGGAGTGGAAACTAGGGCTGTCTTAAATACTTCGAAGCTTCGTTCGATGGGCATGGGATTAGAATATGAAAATAAAATTCGATTATGTAAAAAAGAATATATATATGATTTTTTTTTTTTGCAAAATCAACTCTGCCTCTCTTTGTTAACTACAACAAGCAATGCTGTTTGTTATTTAAGATGAGGTCGGACTCGGCACTGACAGATTTGTGTTCATTGTGCTGCTTTTATAAAGCCTCAAATGACTGCTTACAATATTTCATGAAAGCAAAGTGTTGTTTGTCTAAGATTTAAAAAGGTTTAAACTTTACAGCACTGACAAAGTCGAACAACGTGCTGTTCAAGTCCCACAACATAAAAAAAGAATTTAAATTTTTTTGTAAATATATATAAAAATCGAAGGTCAGCCCTAGTGGAAACCCACGCAAACACTGGCTGAGTGACTTACTGACTGGTTGGCTGACTTACTGACTGGTTGGCTGACTTACTAGCTGGTGTGAAACAGCAGTAACAACAGACCGCATGGCTGACTCATAGGGCTGTGCTATATGGACTCTCCATGCTGCACCACAACAAGACTGGGTACAGTGATGACAACAACAAGACTGGGTACAGTGGTGACAACAACAAGACTGGGTACAGTGATGACAACAACAACACTGAGTACAGTGGTAACAACAACAACAACAACAACAACAACAACAACAACAACAACAACAACAACAACAACAACAACACTGAGTACAGTGGTGACAAGAACAACAACACTGAGTACAGTGGTGGTAACAACAACAACAACAACACTGAGTACAGTGGTGACAACAACAACAACACTGAGTACAGTGGTGACAACTAGGGATGCCCCGATAACTTTTTTTGCCACCGATACCGATCACCGATCATCTATGAGCCGATACACTGCCGATACCGATCGTTTTTGGTTTTGTTATAGCAGCTGGCAGTATTATACTGTAGGTCTACTTTAACTCTATCAGCGCCAGAGGTCGCTGTTTACCGTGGTAAGAAGGCCACCGCTTTAACACATTCCCGGCCAATCACGTATATATACGTGATTGGGAGCCAGCACTTGGCGGCCAATCACGTATATATACGTTTTTAACTCGTTATTTCTTTTATTCACTATTGCCATTCATAATTCATCGAGGCACCTTGTGCATGCTGTTCTGAGTGTGTCTGAGATTGCAGACGGTCAATACCGCCCCCTAACGCATTGTGGCCGCTATTGCACTCCATTAGAAACCATGTATCTTTTTTCTGGGCCGAGCTAAGCCGTGTGGGCGGGGTTTAAATACTCCGGCGAGGTAACCTGTTACAACGATATCACAACTAGGCTGCCCCCCCCCCCCCCCCCCCCTCCTTCATATGCAATGCTGGAGAACGTGGCACGGACTCCCGCGACCAGTACTTCAAATGGCAATCAGATAATTGGATATATTTTTTTGCATTACATCAGAGACAAGGTAAGATAACACTATATATCAAATCTTGCGTTGATCTGATATTTTTTTCTCCCGTGATTGAAGCTGTCTGTGTGTGTGTGTGTGTGTGTGCCGTTGGTGGCAGGAGGGGGGGGGGGGGGGGGGGGGGAAACCACATTTCATTCTTGCATGAGGAGACATCATAACGAGGCGGCTGGGTAGCGCAGCGAACTAAGCGTCTGTCTACCACCGCAGAGACACTGGTATCGAATCCGGCTGTCAGCGGTTCCTCCGGCTTGGGCGGTCGTCATACTGATGGGTGGTATTCTGGTCGTTGTAAACAGCGGCTCCTACAGGTCGGTCAGGGCGCCTGCACAGCGAGGGAAGGAACTGGGTAAGGTAGTGTGATCCTCCCACGCGTTACACTTCCCCGGTGAGAGTCCTCGCTGTCAGGTGAAAAGAGGCTGCTGGCTGTCTCCTATGTATCGGAGGAAGCATCTGATAGACTTCAGGGCTCCCTAGACCGACCAGTGGGGGGCACATGCGCGCAACGACCAGGAAGGGGAGGGGGGAATTGGCATGACGACTAAGATTGGGATGGGAGGAAAATACAGAAAAAATAGGAGGAGAAAAAGTGGACAAAAAGAAAAGGAGACATCATAACTAGGGATGCACCAATCCGATATCGGGTATCGGTAAAAAAATATATATATATCGGATTATTTTTTTTATATAATAATAAATAACAATAAAATAAGAAATAACCATTCAGTACATTTATATCTATGTGTTAATTTGTTACATTTAGTTTCACTAAGTTAGGAAAGTAATGTTTTAAGTCAAGCCTGATGTTGCCTTGCACAAAAGAATGATCCCAGTACAGTAACAGTGAGGCATACAGTTTATTAATTGAATTAATGACGTTTATTTTCTGTCTTTGTTTACAACAAATCAAAAACACACTTGTGATCCTTTACAATTCTTAAAAACAAAATATATATATAGATATCCACGTCTCTGAGCGGATCTCGGCCTGTCTGTCCGACATCTCCGCCTGGATGACGTCCAACCACCTCAAACTGAACCTAAGCAAAACAGAATTGCTCCACCTGCCGGCCAAATCCTCCCCCCTAACCGACCTTTCAATCACAGTCGAGAATGCAGCTGTGACTGCGTCCCCGACCGCCAAGAACCTTGGTGTTGTCCTCGACGACCAGTTGAACTTCTCTGCTCACATCGCAGCGACGACCAGAACCTGCCGATTCCTCCTGAGCAACGTCAGAAGGATCCGCCCCTTCCTGACAAAAGAAGCCACCCAACTCCTCGTCCAATCAACAGTCATCTCCCGCCTCGACTACTGCAATGCACTGCTCGCTGGCCTCCCGGCCACTGCCACTAAGCCTCTTCAACTCATTCAGAACGCAGCGGCCCGCCTGATCTCAAACCTACCGAAGTCGGCCCATGTCACCCCACTTCTTAGGGACCTGCACTGGCTCCCCATTGCTGCACGAATCCGCTTCAAGGCCCTCGACCTAGCATACCGTGCGGCAAAGGGAACCGCTCCCGCCTACCTCCGGTCAATGGTCTCTAACTACACACCCTCAAGACCCCTACGCTCTGCATCTTCTGGCCGCCTCAGACCTACTCCTATCCAAGCTCCGGGAGGGTCATCAAAGAGAAGTCGCCTATTCTCAGTCCTTGCCCCACAATGGTGGAATGAACTACCCACCCCAGTTAGGACAGCCGAATCACGTCCAATCTTTCGCCGTCGACTAAAGACGCACTTCTTCAACCATTATCTGAATAAAAAAAAAGAAAAAAAAAAATCTAACCCTAACTAACCGTACTGTCATGCACTTGTCCTAATAAACTAACCTACACTGTAGCACTCAACACTTTGATGAACATTGTTGCTCAGCTGATAGAGTTGTGCCCTTCCTGATGGCTTGTCGTACAGAACTTGTAAGTCGCTTTGGATAAAAGCGTCAGCTAAATGACTAAATGTAAATGTAAATGTAAATATATATATATGTTTTTAACATGGATTTTTTTTTTTTTTTTACTTTTGGGGGGGGGGGTTAGACAATGGGTATCGGATCGGTATTGGCCGATACCCAAACACAGGTATTGGTATCGGGACTGAAAGTCGGATCTGTGCATCCCTAATCATAATGATAATCTAGCGTTGATTTCAGGATGATTAGATAATCAGGCGAAAAATGACAATGTGATAACTGGATTTCACTACAGGGCGATTATCGCAACTTTTCCTGGGAATAGTAAGAATCACCCAAACTATACTCATATTCAAAACGGTATAAAACGGAAATGTACGGATGAAAAAACAATCTGATTTGTGCATGTTGACTGGAAGCAACTCACTGACAATCGACGGGTGTATTAGATCCATAGCTATAATATAAAATATATTTTAAGCACTCGCAAGTGTGGCTTTCTCCCCATTGAACAAAGCGCTGGCGTTCTACCCAGAAGGTAAACAGCGACCCAAACCATATTTTATATCATAGCTATGGATATAAAACTATTGCCTATTTGACATCGAGTATCTATCATTCAATTTGTGAAAAAGAAAAAAAATGTCATCCACACATTCCCGTTTTATACCGTGGTGAATTTTAGTATAGTTTTAGAGTAATCCTGTCTAGTCCCAGAAAACGCCACTATGCAGCGTTTAGTGCATTTCACAAAAAAACTTGGCTTTCTTGCATGTATCAACAATCAATCTGAAATCAACGCTATATTATCGGTATTATGTTTCATCATGAATGGGTGGGGGGGGGGGGGGGGGAGGGGTTTTCTATGCTTCGATCGTCACCAACGGAATACCTTACACACACACATTACACACATACGTTCGGATCGCGGGGAAGGGATTCTTCGATCAACGCAAGATTGATACCATATAGCCCTTACCTAGACTAGGATGTACTGCAAAAAGTATATTCCAATTATCTGATCGCCATTCCAAGTATTGATGTCGATCGTGTTGCCAACATAATCCACCAAGAACATGAACCGGGAGTACTTGATTCTCCTCAATCAATGCGTTATAATTGGATTGAATCTTATTGGATCCATGACTCCAGTGGGAAATTATAGGAAGATGACCATCCTTAGTGGATGGGGCATAGGGAGGGGATTGGAGAGTGGGTATAGGAGGGCTTATAATAGGACGGGTGGGTTAGGGTTTAGAGTAGAAGGAGGGGGGATTGTAACTGGGGTGGTATTTTTATGTGTTTTATGTACTGTTGTCTTATATGTGTGTAATTGTTCCTCCTCTGAACTCCTGGGATTGACCGTCTGGGCCCGCCTGGATCAGCGCCTCTGTACTCAGCCTGGCTGCACTGGTATGTTCTCTACGCATTTAGACAAACTCGACCATGGCTAAATTGAATATTTTTATTTGGAACGCAGGAGGTCTTAACGCCCCACACAAGCGTGCCAGTGTCCTTTGGTTATTGAAGAGAAGAAATATTGACATTGCTCTCCTTAGTGAGACGCATTTATTGGTGGGTGATGTGTCAAGGCTAGCAAATCGACAATATCACGTTATCTCCTCATCCTCAGCCGATGATAAGACGAAAGGAGTCGTCATAGTTACAAGACGTAACCTTGATATCAAAGTCCTGGATGTGTGGTCGGACACGGAGGGAAGGATTACTATAGCAAAAGTTGAGTTCTCTCATAAGAAGATGGCAATAATAGCATTGTATGCCCCTAACACATTTGATTCAGCGTTCTATAATACAATCACGAAGAATATGTTGGAACTTACTGGATACGCTCTCATTGTGGGTGGCGATTTTAATGCGTGCTGGGATGCGGAGATGGATAGGTCCGGGCCCTCTGAAACAAGCGACCAAAAACGGTCCTCTAAGGCCCTCAGGATGTGGGCCCAGGACACTGGGCTCGCAGACCTATGGCGCTTATCCAATCCCACCCTCAAGGATTACTCTCACCTGTCTGCCAGACACAAAACCTTCTCTCGAATAGACTATGCATTCGCATCCCCTAATTTGTTTGATAGTTTCGACGTCTCATTGGTTCCCCTGGCTCTCTCGGACCACAAGGGGATTTTCCTTGTGGCAACCTTTGGCAGGCTCTCCACGAGAGCTCCCAGGTGGCATTTTAACTCAACCTTATTAAAGAACGATGATTTCTGCTCTGAGTTCGGGAGTAAACTAGCTGAATTCTTGCAGATCAATGTTGGCACGGTCGATGACCCCAGGGTCCTATGGAACGCATTGAAAGGATTTATCAGGGGTCATGTCACACTTTTCTCCTCCAACTTACGTAAATCCAGATCAAAAAAACTAGAAGGACTGGAAACATTATATGCGGATCTATACGCATCTTTGCAAACTAACTATAGTGAACGACTAAACACACAACGTAAGATAGTCAAGAAGGAAATAAACTCCATACTTAAACAACAGTCTGAGTTCTTGATACATAGGACAAGGCAAAATTACTACTTTCACGGCTCCAGGCCTAGCCATCTATTGGCAATGAAAATACGCTCGAATGATCATTTCTCGGATATCCCCTTGATCAAGACGCGACAGGGTACAATCACTACTGATTCGAAAAAGATCAACGACACTTTTAAAGAGTTTTTTTTTTTTTTAAACTTTGACCGGTCACCTGGTTCTTTTAGCGTTTATCGCTTTTTTTTCTCTTCGCATTCATACTTGGTCAAGTTCGACCGACAGAAGCAGGCTGAAAGGGTTCAGATGGGGGGGAAAGACACTCTGGGAAAGGCACGGCTGCCGTCCGGGATTCGAACGCGCTCAGCCCCAGATCCGCGCGAGCGCGGTTGTCCACGGCGCTGAAATAGCACTCGCGGTACGTGGTGAGCTACTGGAGCTCCCCTTTTAAAGAGTTTTACTCACAGTTATATAGCTCAGAGGTTAATCTCGACGACTCTAAATTTGAATCGTTCATTGGCGGGCTTGAGATACCCCACATTTCTGAGGAAGAGGCTAAGGAACTGGGGAAATTGATCACCCTTATGGAACTAAGGGAGACGATCGCTGAAATGCAGAGGGGTAAGGCACCAGGCTGGGATGGTATTCCACCCGAGGTGTATTTAGCTTTCTGGGACCAACTGGGCCCATTGATGCTCGATATGATCAATTACGCTATCGAACAGGGGGAGTTCTCAAGAGATGTCAACATGGCGCTGATTTCTTTACTTCTCAAGAAGGACAAAGATCCCAATGATTGTGGTAGCTATAGGCCCTTGAGTCTTCTCGGGGCCGATTTAAAAGTGTTTGCCAAGGTGCTGGCCCGCCGCCTGCAGAGATTTATGACGGTATTGGTACACTGTGATCAAACTGGTTTTATCCCGGGGCGCCTGGCTGCAGATAATCTTAGGAGGCTATTGCATGTAGTCGATAACAGTAAAGACAATACAGCTCCGTCCACTGTTCTGTTTTTGGATGCCATGTTTGACAGACTAGAATGGTCATACCTGTGGAAGGTACTTGAGGTCATGGGTCTGGGAAAGAATTTTATTCATATGATTAAAGTCCTGTATGCCTCGCCGTCGGCAATGATACTGACAGGCAAAAACTGTTCCACACTTTTCCCAGTCTCCAGATCTTCTAGACAGGGTTGTCCTCTGAGCCCGGGACTATTCGCGCTTTCCCTCAAACCATTGGCCCAATTTATTAGGCAATCAGAGGACATCGTCCCCATAATGATCAATAATACACCACACAAAATTGCTCTCTATGCGGATGACCTACTGATTTTTATGGATGACCCTTCCCGGTCGGCCACAATTATTGGAAATAATCGACGACTTTGGTAAATTGTCAGGCTTTAAGATTAACTGGAACAAATCAGCCTGCCTACCTCTTAATGAGCTGGCCAAGGTGGTGCGACTACCAGCTGATATCCCCATAGTGGAACATTTTAAATACTTAGGTATAGAGATATTCCCCACGCTGAGTCAAACTACTAAGTACAACTTCACGGGTACTTATGATAAAATACGCGAGGATCTAGACAGATGGTCGTCCCTTCCTAACTCCCTTCAAGCCCAAGCTTCCATAATCAAAATGAATGTTCTGCCTAGGATACATTTTGTTAGCTCAATGCCCCTGCCCCCTCCAATAGACCACTGGCGCAAGGTACAATCGATGGTATCTAAATTTATCTGGAATAACAAACGCCCGAGAATCAAAAGAGCTACTACTCAACGTAGGAAACAAGATGGGGGCCTCGCAATCCCTGATTTTAAGCTTTATTTCTGGTCCTTCTCACTGAGACCTCTGATGTGCTGGCTAGACCCTGTAGATGCTGTATCTTGGCGCTCCTTAGAAGCGGCGGCGGTCTCACCGCTAAGATTGCAGGATGTGGTGTACTCCACTGTCTCTATTTCGAAATGCCGGCTGAGGTATGGACCGATCATAACTCACGTGATCCAAACGTGGCGTAATGTACAGAGGTCGTGTGGGGTTAAATGCCCATGGCACCTGGACTCTAGGGCTGCACGATTTTGGGAAATAATCTAATTGCGATTATTCTGACAGATATTGCGATTGCGATTTGCGATGCGATTATAACATATTTAAAAAAAAATTTACAAGAAGAATGTTGCTGCTTTCTGTAGTCGGGTCCCAACTGCAAAATTACTGTATTACCCATTATACACTTTTACTATCATGTAGACTATTCTGCTTTGTGTTTACATGTGATGTATTGTATACATGCACATTTATTATGTTCTTGTGTGATGTATCGCACATTTTATTGCTGTGTGATGTATTGCAAATGTTATTGCTGTCATCTTGGCCAGGTCTACCTTGCAAAGGAGATCTTGTATCTCAATGGGACTTCCTGGTTAAATAAAAAAAAATAAAATAAATTAATTGCAGGCTTGGCGATTTGATAATTGCATCATTCCAAATCGCGATTTCGATTAAAAAACGATTAATCGTGCAGCCCTACTGGACTCTCCAATTTTTAATAACCAGCAATTACTTGTTGGGCATAAGCCGGTTAATATTCCTCAATACTCATACTCTGGAGGATATTTATGATAAGAACGGCCTCCGTGCGTTTCAGGTCTTAAGAGAATTTTATGATCTTCCCGGCGAGTCCTTTTTTCTTTACCTTCAACTAAGGTCAGCGCTGAGGGCGCATGGCGTGCCGTGGGCTCAAGCTTTGCACCCACACCCCTTCCTCAGGCTCATAGTGGACAGGACGACCTCCAGAGGGTTTGTCTCAGACTTTTATACGCTCTTAATTCAATCCATGTATAAAAATGTATCATTGGATACAATCTGGCGGGTGGATATCCCGGAGTTGGACCCCGAGTTTGACTGGGATGATGTTTGGGCAAATGTGGCATTATCTTCCCGCAACCCCAATCACCAGCAAATTAATTTTAATTATATTCATAGGACCTATCTTACACCTAGGAAGCTATTTGCTATGGGACTGATAACCGACTCTCGGTGCACTTTGTGCTCTCAAAAGGCCACTGGCACTTATATGCATATGTTTGGGATTGCCCACCAGTGGCCCGCTTCTGGAGGTCAATAACGGACAAACTTTCAGATCTGTGTGGCTTAACTATCCCATTCACAGCTGTTACGCTACTCCTGAACGATATAACGACACTACCTGCGTCCGTTCAACTAAAAAGGGTTGTCCTAGCGGGTGTCACAGCAGCGAAGAAGCTAATAGCAATGAGATGGAAGGAGCCTGAGAAGCTTACAGTGATTAACGGTAGGTTATGTAGATAACCTAGTTATATTAGTATTGGCTGAGCGTTCCGCTCTGAGCCTTATGAGATATTCTATATTCTATGATACCTATTGTATCCCCTTACGAACAAAAAATACATGCACCACACCTGTATGGGGCTCCGCCCCCATGGCGGCACCGCCCATATAGCAGTGACGATAGTCACCACACACCCTTCCTCGCCAATAACCCGTCCCAGGAAAAAGATTCCTCAAGAGGGAACTCAGGGCCGCGCAGAGCGGAACGCTCAGCCAATACTAATATAACTAGGTTATCTACATAACCTACCGTTATATGCCGTATTTGCTATCGCGTTCCGCTCTGAGCCTTATGAGATATGGGGAAGAGCGGACGCGAAGCCCGAAAAATGTACCCCCTGAGGACCCGTAAGCCCACATCAAGGGGTGCGGGGAGCCCTGTCACCCCATCCTCCCTAATGAAGGGGGGGCGCAGTCAACTCCACCTGAATGCGAACAAGAGGGAAACTAGAACCCCTTGAACACACCGTACAGGCGGAACCACGTGTGACTCAACACACTGTGGCCCATACCCATACACTCCTGCTACCCGACCAAAGGACGGGAAGCAGGCCACAGACCCCAGAACCGCCTGGGAGACAGAACCCCCGGTCATGTCCATGAGGAAAAACCTTACAAAGGAACCCGGGGAGGACCATGAAGCTGCAGCACAGATGGCCTCCACCGAGGCCCCACCCAGGAGAGCGGCAGAGGCAGCCACCCCACGAGTGGAGCGCGCCCTGACGCCCCCAGGGGGATCCTGCCCAGCCAACGTGTAGCAGAGGGTAACACCCTCGCACAACCAATGGGACAGGCGCTGCTCCGACTGTGCCTTACCAGCACGAGCTCCACCGTAACAGACAAAAAGCTGGTTGGTAACCCTGAAATCCTGAGTACGGCTGAGGTAAATCCCCAAGCACGGACTGGACATGACAGGTGAAGGCCCGCAACTAACTCACTAGTGTGAGGAGGAGGACGAAACGCCTGAACCACAATATCCCGGGAGCGGAAGGAACTCCGGATATTCTTAGGCACGAAAGCAGGATTAGGTCGCAGAGTGACACCGCAATCGGTCCGAAAAGACAGGCACTCTGGACGTACCGAGAGAGCACAGAGCTCACCTACGCGTTTAGCGGAAGTGACAGCCAGAAGGAACGCGGTCTTGAAGGACAGCTGTCCCAACGGCGCCTGCTCGAGCGGCTCAAACGGGACCAAGGACAACCGACCGAAGACCAATTGAAGATCCCAAGTCGGAGCCAAGGAGCGTTGCACCGGCTTAACGCGTCGAGCGCCAAGCAGGAAACGCTTCACAAGAGGGTGGCTGAACAAGACATCCCCTCAAACCCCTCATGATAGGAGGATATAGCTGCTGCATATACCCTCACCGTCGAAGCCGACAGTCTATCAAGGAGAGACTGGAGGTAACTAAGTACAGCATCCAGGGGGCAGGAGACTGAGTCCCGGCCCGCCGCCTTACACCACACTTGGAACACACGTCATCTGCCCGCGCAAGCGGAGCGCCAAGCAGGAACGCTTCACAAGAGGGTGGCTGAACAAGACATCCCCTCAAACCCCTCATGATAGGAGGATATAGCTGCTGCATATACCCTCACCTTCGAAGCCGACAGTCTATCAAGGAGAGACTGGAGGTAACCAAGGACAGCATCCAGGGGGCAGGAGACTGAGTCCCGGCCCCCCGCCTTACACCACACTTGGAACATACGTCATCTGCCCGCGTAAGCGCGACAGTGGAGGGAGCATGCGCATTCCAGATGGTAACACCATCAGGATCAAGAACCTGCGCCCCTCAACGTACCCGTCCCAACAACTGACCTAACAGATGTATGGGGAAGAATCCCTGGCGGCACGGCATCGGTCCCAGACCTGCCTGGCCATGTCCAGATGCAATCCTCACCCGTCAGGATGAGGGCCGCCCCGCGACAGTACACCTGCACCCACATTCTCCCTGCCGGGGATGTGGGGAGCCCTCAGGCCGCGCAGATGGAGGACGCCCATAGCCAGCCGCCCGCCGCCTGGTGCAGACAGGGGGAGCGTACTCCTCCCTGTCTGTCGATACACGACACTGACGTCGTATCGTCCGTCCTGATCAACACCATTTGTGGACCAGAAGGACCGCTTTCAACACCAACACATTGAACGTAGCGCAGACCGGGCAGCATGGTTTGCCAGCTGCCCCCTACTGCGTTGGCCCGACGCATCACCAGCGAGGGAGGCGTCGGTGAAAACGCGACGTGAGACAGCGCCGTAACCGTCCTAGGACGGAACCTCCCGAGCGTGTTGACAACACGCTCTGAGATGGATGCCCATAGCCCTCCAACCGTTGACTGGGAAGAGGAATACTCTACATCCAGTCTACAGCAACCCCAGGCTGGTAGAGACCTGCCTGGTACGAGACCTGACGATCCACCTTGACCGCGAAGGACCAGAACGTCATCAGGGCAGAACACTCCGTAACCCCGGACGACGCAGAGGCCCCAGTGCGGCCTCCACGCACTTGGTGAAGATGCAGGGAGCCAGAGAAAACCGAACGGCAGCCTCTGGTACTCATACGCTAACCCTGCAAAGGAAGCGTAGGTAAGCCCTAGGATGGAAGATCGGGGATGCGCATACGCATCCTACAGGTCTATGGAGGAGAACCAGACCTCCACCTGACAGTGTTCAACAGGTAGGAGACGATCCAAAAAATGCTGAACCTTCCCATGGGACAGGTCCAGCCTGGGTCTTACACCCCTCCCTCCCGACTTCTCGGGCTGAGAACACCGGGAGGAGAACGCCACGACGATGGCTTGCTTCGTCCACAGAGATTGGATCTCGTTGACCAGAGCTGTCCCTGCTGGAGACCCCGACAACAGGGTCTGTACCAAACCTGAAAACGGGTGGGGTTGTGTAAACACAAGTCCCCGCCTCACCGTTCTCTCCATCTACCTCGACATATGGTACTGCCGTAGTCATATGTGACGACACTCCCAACGCACCCGCCGTCACATGGCGCAGGTCCGCCAGGAACTGTAGATAGTTGGCCCGGTCCCCCCGCTGTGCGTAGACAACCCTGGAACCGTGCGAGGAGCGCGTTCCGTGTCGGAACACCTGACCCTGACACCACCCACGAGGCAATCGCACCCAAGGGGGAACCCCGACAGAAAGGGCCGGTCTGATACGGGGGGCTTCCGATGAAAAAAGCCCCCCCACTGAACACCCCTCCAGAACATCCTGAAGGAGTTGTTCTGCAGCCGGACATGCAAGGTGTAAGGCCCCCATGGGTTCCTACACACCGTAGCCCTGCAGTGATATTACTACCACCCCAAACCATGTGAGCTGCGACCACTTGCCAATATTTCAGGAGTGGGAGGCACCAACATGATACCTGGCCTGGCGAAGGCGAGGCCGGGGAAGCCCGCACTGTGTGCCTCAAAAGGTTTCGAGCCCCCCTGCTGACAACACTTAAGTTGACAGACGTAACACCAGGCTCAACCAACACAGTTCAAGGTGTGGGAGCCGCTTGACAGCACAACATTCTCACGGACAGACCCAGGCTCAGCCATCAACTGGGTGTCAGCCCCTGTCCCCATGAGAAGCGAAAAGGGGGGCCGCCCGCGCATCAACGAAGGCACGCGGCCCGCAGCCAAAGGAAACAATCAGAGCCCACTTCTTCCACTGGTGTTGGGGAAGGGAGTGATCGGAGAGCGGGCTGCTCACGGCAGGACGGTGACGGCTTGTTTGTTCAAGCCGAACCCATCCTACATGGCCGATCCCTCGGCCGCCAAGGCTGTCGGCCTTGTGGACACCTGTCGAATCAACGCCCAGGATACCTCTGGCGGGGGAAAAACATGGCCGCCTGTCGAGGGCCCCGTCATCGCCGCTGACGAGGCCGTGCTCTCTCTTCTTCTGGCTGCGCGGTGTGAGGCGGTGTAGGGCCTAGGACAATACCGCCCGCGCTCCAGCAGAAGACCAAAATCCCCTGCGGAGAGGGGAACCCTGAGCGGTTATAGCTTGCGGCTGGGTCAAAGCTAATAACGTCAACAACCTCGCGCGATGTGTCGACGTCGGCTGGCCCTCAAGGCCCCTCCACCAGACACCATTTTCTTAATAGAAAAAAACAGCAATTCGAACACAGTTCTAATCGTTGCCAATTCCATACCGTGGCGGTACAAGCCTTAACAGCCCACCAGCCACTCGCCAGGCCGACCCACCCATGGTGTCGACCGGGCGGGGTATTGTTTCAATATATCAAAAACAAAGGACTGATGTTAACATGGAGCACCAGTGGTGATTGCAAACAGCACCCTCCACTGTGGTGTGCACCATGAAAGGGTTAAATGAATAAAAGAGCTAAACCACAAAAAACTGTAGAATGAGCAAACCCATACACACAAAGTTTAAGGGGAGACGGACCAGACCCGTCTTCATTCAAAATATTCACAACAGGACACCAGCCCCAGTTTAGCCCAGGGAGCGAAATTAACTTTTTGACTCACCGGCCAGTGGCGGGTAGATGGGAAGAGTCTACCCGCCAAGCATATTTCTTACATGCCAATATATATTTTATATATACAATTTTTTTTTAAATAAAATATATATTATATAATCATACTTGTAGTTGTATTATCTGCGAGACATCGCCACCACGCAATAAGTCAAAATGCTTGCTATCTGCAAACAGCTCCACTGTCTGTTTTGGCTGTGTTGCTCTTCTAGAAAAATAATCCTTTCAGGGTTGCCTATTGAAATACTGTACACTTTCCTACTGTACACTTTCCTGATTAATTGAAATGGGGGACCCTGATGTAAACAAGACGAAAGTCTTTCTCTGGTCTGCATCCCCTTAACAATTGTGTGTATTGAGCTGTACTGTATTGTACCCATTCTGCAATCTGTTAATAAAGTTTTCAATCAATCAATCAATCACACCTCCAGTACAGAAACATTGTTTGAGTTTGCGTGTCAGGTAGACCATTGATTGACAGTCGAGTCTGCCAATTACATCACATCGCTTGCACTCCGGTGCTGCAGCTGGACCCATTGCCCACCTCTGCTGTTGATAACGCTAGCCAAGTTATTATACACACAGATACACAGTGGGCCAGTGACTTTGGTGTAGGGGTGTAACAATGCATCGATCCTAAGGGGGAAATTCAACTGCATCGATTTGAAAATGTTAGAATAGATTATCGCAATTTTAATGTGTACACGTTATGTTATTGTCATGTCCGTTACAGCCAACACACCGACATACGCTACTGCATCAACGTTATGATTAACAAAGCAAGGCATTCGTTTTGTTGCATTAACGTTATATTACTATTGCTATCGATAAATCTAGGTGTTCTAAAATCTATTGCTATTGGTAAGAGAGACTATAATAAGTTGGTGTCTCGGAAAACGAGAGCCCTGATCGCGGAGTTTCAGGAAGTAAACAAGAAAAATGAGAGCTTCCGATTGGTCATTTGCTTTATTTCCCATGAAACCAGTCACTTCACTCTACTGTGATTGGACCGTTGGCTTGAGTGCAATGTGGGACTTGTAGTTTTTTAACGATCTCGCAGCGGAGGAAAAAAAAGACGAGAGAGGCTATAATCTGTATTCGCACAGCGTGCGCGTAATTGATTTTTACCGTTCGCATACAAATATTTTTAGGGGCCTGCTTATGAACTACACGTCTACACGCCACACGGCGGGCAGCCCTCTAAGTGTCATGCGCCAAAGGTAAAAACAGACCGCCCCTGGCGGGCGGCGGGCTTTAGTTTCGGTCCCTGGTTTAGCCCATTTACCAAAAAAGGTAAACAAAGCCCCCCCCCCGCACTACTCCCCCAGTATACCGATTGACCGTCTGAATGGTTTGAGAGGAGAGAAAACTGTAGCAAGACAGACCTTCTAATAGCAGAGTGACAAAATGAAACAATAGCCCCCTACACAGGGCCGCCCCAGGAGGTGGGGGGCCTCGCGTCTAAAAACGCACAGGGCCTCACATTTCTCCCAGGCGGCCCTGCCCTTATACTACTGCAGCCTAACGCCAGGCAATGTGGGACCCAAGACAACAATTGCCTGTGCACAGACACGCAACATGTTTACCATGTCGGCTGGACCCATAGCCCCACTACCCGACGCCAACCCAGATGGGAACACCGTTCAACAAACCCCGCCGGAACACAGGGTAAAATACCTGGCTAGGAACCTAGCCACGACCTACCCCGTTGTCAACCCATTTACCCGAAAAAGGTAAATAGAACTCAAAAAACCCCACAACAGCTACCGACTGACCTTCATTGATGAACCGGGCAAGAGGAGGGAGAGTGACAACATCTCACGGCGGAGACATTAAAACAGCATAGCAATTAGCAGTAGTAATAGCATGCGGCAGTAGCGATAGCATGTAGCATAGCTTTAGATGTTTTAGCAGCACGCCCAAGACAGCTTGGAAACCGTTCCCTGCAGAGAACGTTCACCAAACCATCCTGCCCCCGGCGCCAACACACAACATGGTTGTGTTAACAAAACAAACCAGCATTACTAACACTAATACCCATGCCTGAAGACACAGGGCCTACCTGAGTACAAGCTGGCCCGACAGCCAGCCTTGTACAGCTGAACCTCGATGTGCTGTCATCAAACGAGGAACATCAACACAGGCCCGTCGTGTCGCCGAAAACATGCGTCGAAGATGCCAGGGGCCAGCAACCTCCGGTAAGCTTCCAACATTATGAATCTAATCTTTTCATCCTACTAGTTTATCGTACGGTGCACGCATCCGAGTACGCTGGGACGAAAATAGAGGAAGGGTGTGTGGTGACTATCGTCACTGCTATATGGGCGGTGCCGCCATGGGGGCGGAGCCCCATACAGGTGTGGTGCATGTATTTTTTGTTCGTAAGGGGATACAATAGGTATCGGATAGCGGAACGCGATAGCAAATACGGCATATAACTGGTCCCTAACACTATTGGATGTGATTTATCTTGAGATATCCACGGCGCGGGTGATTGGGGTGGGACAGGCAGGTATTGACCTGTGGTTTGCAGCAGCCGAAAAGGTCAGGACCGCCGTGTGCGGCTGAGCGGGGTTGAGGTGTGTGTTCGGGTGAGTCCGGGGGTCTCTTGGGAGGGGGAGGAGGAAATGTTTTGTCTGTCTTGTCTTTTGTCTTGTCCTCTTGAGTTTAGCTGGGGATTTTATGGGGGGGCAGCTATTTAACTATTTCTTCACTGTTTGGTCACTTTTACACGGTCTCTGTGAGTCTATGGAACACCTCTACAGGTTTTTGTTTTGTCATGAAGGTTCATTGCTCTGTTTTCGGGTTGTGTTCTCAAAAAGTGGTCCTTGTGGTGAATTGGAGATGTACGTTTTATTAATATAGGATCACACAGCCGGGAATCGGGGCTGAACACTGGGAAAGACCATTTATTGGATAGTACCCCTTGGATTTAAAATTTAGAAGGTTGAACTCTGTTTTCTTTTCTCTTTGTCTGTATAAATTGTTATTCTGTATTATTATTGTTTTTGTTATTTTCTTGTGAAGTTCTATGTATTGTGATTGTGTTTAATGTGTTGTCTTGTTTCATGTGAATAATAATAAAAAAAAATATTATCAAAAAAAAAACAGAGTACAGTGGTAACAACAACAACAACACTGAGTACAGTGGTAACAACAACAACACTGAGTACAGTGGTAACAACAACAACAACAACAACAACAACAACAACAACAACACTGAGTACAGTGGTAACAACAACAACACTGAGTACAGTGGTAACAACAACAACAACACTGAGTACAGTGGTAACAACAACAACACTGAGTACAGTGGTAACAACAACAACACTGAGTACAGTGGTAACAACAACACTGAGTACAGTGGTAACAACAACAACACTGAGTACAGTGGTAACAACAACAACACTGAGTACAGTGGTAACAACAACACTGAGTACAGTGGTAACAACAACAACACTGAGCACAGTGGTAACAACAACACCGAGTACAGTGGTAACAACAACAACACTGAGTACAGTGGTAACAACAACAACAACAACAACACCAACAACAACAACAACAACACTGAGTACAGTGGTGACAACAACAACAACACTGAGTACAGTGGTAACAACAATAACACTGAGTACAGTGGTAACAACAACAACAACAACACTGAGTACAGTGGTAACAACAACAACACTGAGTACAGTGGTAACAACAACAACAACACTGAGTACAGTGGTAACAACAATAACACTGAGTACAGTGGTAACAACAGCAACACTGAGTACTAGGCTTGGGCGGTATCCTTATTTTCAAACCGGCAAACCTTTATGTTATAATACCCCGGTGCACGGTATTTGACGGTATGACTTTCATTTTCATCAGCGGGGGGGGGTTTACGTGTTACCAAGTAAACAAATCATCGTCAGCTCTCAGAATGGTAGTCCCGTCCCGCACCGGTAGAAGCCTGCACCGTTTTAGCGTTAGCATCTAGCCTATAGCCATGGCAGACTATTTGATTCCTTAAGGGCTAGAAATTGCCTGGGTTTTGGTCATATGCTCCCGAAATGCTCCCGTTGTTTGGCTACTTCTATGTGCAGTGAAAACTACTCGAATGCTTTATAACCTAGTCATTGATTTAGTTCAGGGTAATATAAGATTAGCCGCAGAGCTAACGCTACTTAACGTGAGCTAACGCTAGTTATTCAAGCTCAGTAGCTCACAGAGAGAGATAAACAGCTGACAGCGGATAGTACAGGACGGTACAAATACAATAAAAAGGCGGGTGGGGGCTGTTGTGTAAACCTTGTACTCTTTAGTTCACATAATTATAATAAGAGACGGATTGCCCCACAACAACACTGCTCTCGTCACAACGCTTTACGGTATTTTCACAGCACTGTCGTAACATTACCGTAAAACGTGAACACCGCTGTGACCCACTCGCTCCACTAGAGCGGTCTCGCCCTCTGCTGGCGCGTGTGTGCACTACACTCAGTGTGTGCACTACACTCAAAACTCCGTTTCACTGTTATAGAAACTGAAGCGCATCTGTGATTTTGACGGTGACGGACGGTATTGAAAATCAATACCGTAGGTATTTCTAAATACCCTGGTATACCTTAATACCGTCATACCGCCCAAGCCTACTGAGTAGTACAGTGGTAATTTTATGCCTATGTCTATTGTATGTCTATTTTTACTACTGCACTACTGTGCAGCACTTTGGGCTGCGGTCTTTGTATGAAAGGTCAGGTGCCGTTCTATACAAATAAAGTTTTCTATTATTATTATTATTATTATTATTATTATTATTATTATTATTATTATTATTATTATTATTATTATTATTATTATTATTATTATTATTATTATCATATAAAATCAAACATTGACTGGTAAACAAACAGAATAGTTGTAGAGATAATGTCAATGTGCCCAGTGGCATGCCTCCTATTACTGTCACCTTGTGGTAATAGCAGTGGTAATAGATGCTGCAGCAGACCTTCTGGTTCACTAACCTCACTAACTAACTAGGTGAGACAGCAATACTGTGCTGGCTTTCAGATCCTGCTCTGCTATTTAAAGACAAATGTTCTATGTGTCTATGACAGCCTAAGTAACATGACTAACTATACTAGCTGTGTGGGTGTGTGGGGGGGCGCTGAGTTCAGTTGACTCAACATTTAGCACAGAAAACACAAGGACAAGTAATCCTCTAATGATGTATTGCCTTTAAGCTCAGTTCGAGACATGTGGGAGATGTCCTGCCTCTAAACTAGAAACATCAAATATTGCAGGTAATTTTGCCTTCCCTGTTCATAACTACCTACCTCAAACTAGGTAGCTTTATGGAATGGACTAGTGGAAACGAAACAGAGAAATAACATTGCACAGTTCAAAAATAGATACAAAAAGCAGCTTCTCTCAGGGAATGTTTTGATTTCTTCAAAACAAAGAATAATTTTTTTTTTAACCTTATTTATTTTCTTAGATACCGGTAGTAAGCTTTATTTTGTGGGGGCAGGACTAGATACAGTAAGCTGTGCTTCCTTCTGCCCCTTCTCCAACTCATCCGGGTTTGTTTTTCTATGGATGAAGACAGACTAATTTGTTTGCGTTTACATTTTGTCTTTACTGTGATTTGTACGTTTGTTGTATTCGAGATGAGTAACGATCAAATCAAAAGACTATAGTCTACCCATATAACTCTGTATGATAGCATGTAGAATAATGCAATATATACTGTATATATATTTATATTTACCATGTATATATATATATTTATCCACACCCGTCTGAATATGCCTGCATATAATCCTGTTTACATACCTGTATACTATATATCTGTAGTCTAGTCATACCACTGGCCAGTATGGCTTACTACCATAGTGTATTTATACCTGTATCACTGTACATAATAATACTGTAACACTGTACATACATCAGATTATCATTATATCATTATTACTCATTATTACTAGGGGTGGAACGGTTCACAAAATCGACGGTTCGGTTCGTATCACGGTTTTAGGTTTACGGTTTTCGGTTCGGTATACGTTGTTTTTTATTTTTTTTTAAATGTAATACTCCAAAAATACCATACATCAACATAAGATATATAGCCTAAAAATAATCCAACTTTTCAGGTATTCTCAAGGATGTAGTCATGCAAAAACTGAAAGAATGAGGCAGTGATCAGGCACATTATTTTGACAGTGATGGTTAGAGCTAGGAGAGATTTTGGTACAGCAAGAGGGGAGGCATTGCTGATTTAAACATGTTTCTCATTTATTTGGTAAAAAAGGTTTACCTTTTATAATGTTTGGCACACAAAGACCGAACTGACTGAAAGATATAGGCAACATTTGTCAAAGTATTAACTCGTCAATATACCCCCCTTCCCCACTAATCGAACTGGTGTCGTGGAGTCACTTCTCTGTGAGCGTTTTCCACGGTTAGCTTGCGGCTAACATTAGTTAGCTTGCGGCTAAAGTTAGTTAGCTCGTAGCTAACGTAACGTTATATAACCGAACAATACACACATGCCCCGAATGCGTACCATTCGGTACAACCTCCACGGTTCGGGGCATGTGTGTATTGTTCGGTACACGGTTCGAATGCGTATCGTTCCACCCCTAATTATTACTGAGTATCAGCAACTGATTTGATTTGATTTTTAGAAGCGATTCAATTCAATATTGATTCAACTAGGCTCGTGATGGCACTGTCAAAAATATGTCAGTTTGTGAACTGAGTTTCCGCATAGTGGTTTTGCAGAAACTCTAGACAAACTAGAGATGTCCACAGAACGGGCGTGCTAGAAGTAACCTTAGTGAACGGCGTAGATACGAAGATTGATCTTGGGATTTTAAGAATCGATTTGATTTAAATTCAATGATTCAATATAGTTTTTTTCATATGTTTTTTCCTAAATATCACAATATGTATAGGTAACGTTGTGTAAAATCACATGATGTAAATTTCTGTGTATGTAATTATGTCTGGTCTGTTGTGGAACCATAGCTCTTTTTTCATCTGACAATCTGAAATATAGATTTTGTGAGAAATCTTGACTTTTTTCTCTATATATTTTTTTATTATTACTACCACTAAGCACTAAGACAACTAAATTGTTTATCATAATTCCTAATATGAACAAAGGAAAAACACAAATGTCTAACACAGACAATGAATATCAGTTTATGTATAATAAAATACAAGATACTTGTGCCCTAATGATATGGATAAGCGCTTGATGAAGAAACCTTGTGTTTGTGTAGTTGTCTTTCTTCCAACAGAGGAGAAATGGGCATTCTAAACATTCCATAAAAGTGAAATACATATATATATAGATATAGGCTAGATGGTCCACCACAATATCAGAGGGGCCCGCCACAAATAGATTCCCCAACTGCCATAATATTGACATGGCAACTGTGTTATTAACCACAATAACATATTTACCACCACTACCACTGAAGGTTCCCAGCAACAACCAAAAGAAAATCGGGGATGCAGCCTTTGCTAATTAGGCACCAAAGCTATAGAATGAGGCTAGCTCACAAAATATTTTCAAAAGTAAACTAAAAACGTATACCCGCCTTTTAATACATTCTGCCGCTTTACGTTCATTACATCCATTCCACACTGTGATTATTGTACTGAGAGCTATTTTATTTTGTCTATTTTATGTCTATTCTTACTGAATTTTATGACTGCACTTTATGCATTGCTTTTATTCTGTAAATTGTATGCTAATTTATGCCTATGTCTATTTTTATGGCTGTGAAGCACTTTTTTTTAATGAAAGGTGCTATACAAATAAATTATTATTATTACCACAAATAATAACCTAAATAAAATATGTGGGAAACACTGGCATAGCCTACCTGTTAAACCCCCCCCCCCCCCCCCCCCCCCATTAAGGTACAGTATTTGGCCTCAACAACATGTAATATGAACAAAGCCATCGGACTGTCAATAACTCAGAAGTGTAATTAGTGACAGTCCCTATACAACACAGATGTAAACCCTGCAATTACAAAGACAAACAAGAATGTGACTTTCTATAATGGATGGGGGTGTTATTGCCTGACAGATAGAAGAGCCTAATTCAGTTTCTACCATATATAGTTGCTATAGATTAGATTAGATTTAAATGTATATTATCATTATACAGCAAGTACAGTACAAACGTAAATAAGTTTGGCATCCAACCAGAGTGCAAATGTAACAGTAAAGTGCAGTATAGTACAATGTACAGGTAATTAAACTGGATATAAAATATATAAATGAGTACTACTGAGTAATAGTACCAATCAGATGTATGTTATAGTATTATTATGTGCAATGATACAGGTATAAATACACTATGACTAGTATGAATAGGTAATGATATGTACAGATATAGATATAGTATCTACAGATCTGTAAAAAGGATTTCATGCAGGTATGTACAGACAGATGTGGATATATATATATATCCAAATATATACAGTAAGTATATATTTATATAGTTTATTAACGGACAGGCGAAGTCTATCTTCCACAATCCCACATTGCTTCTTTATGCATTTGGTCAGCTCTGTAGACCCCCTTTTGCTTAACGGTACTGGCCTGTGTGCAACTTGCATAATTATATAGACTGATCCGAAGCAAGCACTAAATATTATCAACAACTGTTTTCAGGGGTTATTGTGTGGACGTGGCAAATTTACAAAACTGGCACTTTTTTGGGGGGTACAGAAAGCCTCCTGTAACGTTCAACAAATAGCCAAATCGAGAGCAACGTTACACAGTCTGCTCGTTGGTACTTGGTAGCTAACTTAAAGCTACGAGACCAATTAAAATGTGAGAATGTAAAATGTGCGGGCACTTTTCCCCCCTGAATGACCTGTAAGTTACAGTAACCCCGCAAAAGAAGCAAACCCAACGAGCCACCCGTGTAGTTAAATCATAAGTTGTGTGTGTGACATGTGTGTGTGTGTGTGTGTATATATATTATTATAATATATATATAGCTAACTATCTGACGTTCGTGTTATGACAAATTCGCAAGTCGTGGTGTTGACAGACAGCTCAAAGCAGACTCGGGAGGTGAAAGCTTGTATACAAAAAGAAAAGAAAAGAAAAAAGGGGAAATATAAAATAATAAAAAAAATCAATGCAACAAGTTTCGGATACTTTTGTCGACATCTCGTCACCTTTTAATACTAGAGGACGATCTAACCCGATATATGTGGGTGAAGAAACAACTGGTGTTGACAGCCGGAGGTGAAGCCGTAGCCCTGCTCCTGAAAGGCCCGACCTCTCTCTCTCCCTCCCCGGACTTATCGCGACTAACTCACTCACCCTGGTGGAAGTCATGTCCATCATAACCTCCTGAAACGCGGCCGTGTCCTCGGCTTGTCGCTGGGTGAGCAGCGCGATCTTCTCGCTAAACTTTCGGGGGGTGCAGGAGCCGGTGACGGGGCCCCCGGGACCGCAGGCGCCGCCGCCGTTACTTGTCCCTGCCATAAACATTATTTATTAACCAGATTGTGTGGACTACTACTACTACACACACACACACACACACACACACACACATACACACTCATACACACCAGTAAACTAAACTGACCAAAGCCTCCCACTAGGGAACGCAGCGATGTGGCGTTCACCGAACGACCCGGTTCTTTTGAACAGCTCTTTCGGTAGGAAGTTCGGAACGACTGGGAACCGGACTGTCCGGGAGAAGGAGCCGGTGTTGTGCTTGTGCCGAATTCTGACCCCCTGCCAGAATCTGACCCACCTCGCGTGAATAACGTTAGAAATAAGATAAATTATTCTGGTGTGTGTGATGTTTAGGATGGGTCGTGTTGTAGTGGACACGAGAGAGGGAATGGTAGACGTCTTGCTTGATAGACTCACTTTTTTTCCTATAGTTTCCAGACCTGCCCTGTGTGTAATGTGTCTTTGTGGGGAAACCGGAAATACTAATTAAATATTAATTGAATTAAATTAAAATGATATGAGTATAACTTTTTACGTGTTGCTATTGGCGTTGTCAATTGATTCAATATGTTACAAATAACCCCCACCAGCTATGTTCTGCACTGATAAACAATGTAAAACATTTTTATTTTATTTTCTTAAATAGCCATATTATACGGCTCCTTTAGGAGAACCATAATTACCATCACTGCTTGTAACCCGAGACGACCCACCGTCTGGAGGCTTTTGTAAATGCATTGTGGGACACGTAGTTATTTTTTTTACATATTCGACATCGACTTTGAACTACAGGTCCCATAGTCAAATTATATGGCGCAGGAAAAAAAATGTTAAAGGGATATTTCACTTTAGTAAAACTTAGTAGAACCTCTATCTAAAGCCATCTACTAGTAAGATAGTGACCACTTCTGTCCCTGTGGTCGGCTGATTGATTGATTGATTGATTGAAAACTTTATTAACAGATTGCAGAATGGGTACAATACAGTACAGCTCAATACACACAATTGTTAAGGGGATGCAGACCAGAGAAAGACTTTCGTCTTGTTTACATCAGGGTCCCCCATTTTCAATTCATCTGGATGAATGGCTCCTCATTCACTTCCAGTAGTTTTGCTGATCAAGTCTAAATATCATACTTCTGAATTATATTACTTGTTATTACTATACAGGGGTTAGATTTCTTGCTCACGGACACTTGCCAGGAGTAGCTGGAATTGAACCAGGAACCTTCAGATAAATACAATTCTGTGATTTTTTTTAATGATTAATTGCGAATATGTTCATGTTGAGCTATATATTGTGGATGAATAAGCACAGAAAGGTACACCATGCCAATGTTAATGATTTATTTGTTTTAAACAAGGCGATTTAGAAATGGTCAATGGGGAAATGCATTGTGTATCACAGAGGTGGAACACGAAAAACGGCAATGACGTAACCACTACACCTCCCTATACCAAGAGGTGAATTCACTGCTTTGTAATGTGTCTAATCTATGTGTCTTTTGAGGATGAGAGTGAGTTTAACCCATAGCACCGCTACTCACCCCAGTCACTTCACAACATCGGAAGTCCATCATGACTGCGCTTCGCGCACATCTGTCCATACATACCTGCATATAGTCCTTTTTACATGATATCTATAGATACATTGTAGCACTCAACGCTTTGATGAACATTGTTACTCAGCTGATAGAGTTGTGTCCTTCCTGATGACTTGTCGTACAGAACTTGTAAGTCGCTTTGGATAAAAGCATCAGATAAATGACTAAATGTAAAGTCGTCTGGTAATCCGGAGGTTCAGTTTTGGGTAACAGTACTGTATATATTTGCATATCGTATATATCACAAATGTAACAGTACTATCTGTATGTCATGTATGTCCCTATGCCATAAATGTCATGATGTCATGTATGTTGTGTATGTCATAAATGTAACTATGAATTGAAAATGGGGATTGATTGATTGATTGATTGATTGATTGAAAATGTTATTAACAGATTGCAGAATGGGTACAATACAGTACAGCTCAATACACATAATTGTTAAGGGGATGCAGACCAGAGAAAGACTTTCATCTTGTTTACATCAGGGTCCCCCATTTTCAATTCATCATAACATATATGACATACATGACATACAGATAGACAGTACTGCTACATCTATACATTTATGACATACCAGATTTACAAATACAGTACTGTTTGTGATACAAAAAGAGTTTAAAAAAGAGAGTATATACATTTGACGAAGAAACTGTACATTGGATTATCAACTAAACCTTACTTGGTCCCAAGAAGAGGGTCTCGTGTATTATTGGGTTAGGACATTTACTGTACATTGGGGTTGGGTTAGGACATTTACAGAACCTTGCATGGTTGCCAATTCACATCGGTGTGTGAATGGGTAAAATATGAGGAACAAATTGTGAAGCACTTTGGATAAAAGCGCTATATATATAAATGCAGCCATTTACAACTCTGTAGTGTACATACATCTGATTAGCACTATTACTCAGTAGTACTATTTTATATATTGTATATCCAGTACTGTTAAAGTTATGTGATGTATACGATTGCATGTAACTGTCTAACTGTTTCCACAAGAGGGCGCTATAGGCGGAACTATTAATGCTGGCGCCAGGTAAGAGGTATAAAAAAATTATGTGCTGCATGCACGGTGTGGGACTGAAGACAACGATCTTGACGGCCCCCACGGGAGAAGTAACGGCGGCCGTGCAAGCCCTGGACAACAAGCATAATGCTGACGCATACTGTGAGTTAGCACCACTGCTAGACGACACAAGCTTGGGGCTGATATTCCGCGACACTAAGGACAAAGGCAGAGAGAGCCTGAAAGTGTTGAGAGAACATTATATCGGACGGGGAAGACCCCGAATCGTATCCCTCTACATAACACTAACCGCGCTGAAGAAGGGGCACACAGAGACTGTGACCGAATACGTCATGAGAGCTGAGCAGATTATTACGGCGCTTAAGAGTGCAGGAGAAGCACCAAGCGATGGACTAATGATGGCGATGGTTATGAGAGGACTACCGGAGCTGTACAAACCGTTCACACTACTGGTAACACACGGTTCAGCGGACATGTCGCTGGGAGAGTTCAAGGCCAAGTTGCGGAACTTTGAGGCCTCAGAAGACACCCACCCAGTCGCCGCGGAGGCGGGAGAGAGGGTGCTGAAGGCCAGGGCGGCACCAATAGAGAAGACCAGGCCCATGACGGAGCTGGCGTGTTGGCGATGCGGAGAAAAAAGGCATCGGAAAGATAACTGCACAAAGACTGTTTGGTGTAGCTTCTGCAAATCCACGGGGCACACAGACAAAGTGTGTAGAAAGAAACGCGACCAGAGCGCACGGTACGCGCATGGACAAGATGGCGGCTGTGGACAAGATGGCGACGACGGTGGACGTGAGACGAGTCGAGACGACGCCCGGAGAGTAGCGGGACGAGAGGACTTCATCTTCGGGGCGCTGACAGCGTACGTCACCCAGCCAACGCAGCAGAAGCAGGCCCAAAGGAAGGGACTGATCGTGGACACAGGTGCGTCGTCCCACGTCATCAACGACAGGAATCGATTCAAGAACTTTGACAATACCTTCGAGCTGGAGAGACACAGCATGGAGCTGGCAGACGGGAAGCGCACTTACGGGTTGGCGCAAGGGAGAGGAGACGCACAGGTATGCCTCATAGACAGTGAGGGGCGCCGGTGTACAGTGACGTTAAAGAACGCTCTCTACATATCCTCGTTCCCACAAGAACTATTCTCTGTAAAATCTGCTACTGCGAACGGTGCCAAAGTGTTCTTCAATGAAGGTAAAGATGTTCTTGTAGAGCCTGATGGTACGCGATTTAACATAGAGGTATACAAGAGAATGTATTATCTACAAACAGAGTGTAATGACAACGACAAGTGTAATAATAATGATATGTGTAATGTGACTGTCAGTCACGATATTCAGACATGGCATGAGATCATGGGTCATTGTAATTATGAGGATTTACTGAAACTGCAAGCAGTGACAGAAGGCATGCACATTAAGGTGAAAAGCGTAGACCTGACAAAGAATGTGAAGTGTGCATAAAGGGGAAGTTCACTCAATCGAGAAACAGAAGTCCCACAGAAAAAGTAAAGGTACCACTTGCGCTAGTTAACACAGATCTAGCCGGTCCAGTAAGCAACGAGTCCATAGGTGGCTTTAGATATGTACAGTCTTTTACAGATGTGTGTACAGGGGCAGTGTTTGTTTACTTTCTCAAAGCAAAGAGTGACACACTCCAGGCCACAGAGAAATTCCTGGCAGACGTAGCCCCTTATGGCAACATAAGATGCTTGAGGTCCGACAACGGAACCGAGTTCACAAATAGAGAGTTCCAATCACTGTTGAGAAGGAACAAGATAAGACACGAGACGTTATGTCCGTACTCCCCACACCAGAACGGGGTGGCAGAGAGGGAAGGACGTACTCTTTTCGAAATGGCTAGGTGTAAGCTAATAGCTGGTAACTTACCTAAGAGTCTATGGCATTATGCGGTACAAGAAGCCGCTTACACCAGAAACAGGTGTTTTAATAAGCACACGGGCACCACCCCGTATACAGCACTGACAGGAAAGAAATGTAATCTAGCTAGAATGCACGAATTTGGATCAGTGTGTTATGCTTACCAGCAGGACAGAGGGAAGCTCGAGTCCAGATGTGAAAAAGGACTCTTTGTAGGGCACGACAAAGGAAGCCCCGCTTTCCTAGTCTATTATCCCGGTAAAGGGAAAGTGCAAAAACACAGGCTAGTCAAATTTGTCACAAAGACAACATGTGAGAACGAGACACAGACAGAGGAGCCAGAGCTGGACTCCAGAGTAAGGTGTGAAGAAACAGAGACACCTCAGCCTAGTGTACTTAGCACAGTCGTGCAGACAGACAGTCAGCAACCCCCAGAGGATGATGACGAGGAGCACCCGAGGGTGACGTCACGTGCCTCATGCAGTGGGAGGTATCCCTCACGGGAACACAAACCCCCAAAGTATCTGAAAGACTATGCCCAGAGAGAAAGTGACGAGGATGACAGTACACTTACCAGCATTGATTACTGCTACAGAGTAGTGAGTGGAGTACCTCAGACCTTTAAAGAGGCCATAGTGTCCCCTGAATCAAGTAAATGGGAGAGAGCAATGGGTGAGGAGATGAGGTCCCTAGAGGACAACCACACCTTTACTCTAACCAAGTTACCAGAGGTTTCAAGTTCAAGTTTCAAGTTTCTTTAATAGTTGTCATACAGAAGTACAGAATACTTTTGTACAAAATGCTTCTTACTGTTGCGCTCCAGAGACTGTGCAAGACAAGATAAGTATGAAATAAAAACATAGTAAAATTAGAAGTAAAAAAAAGAGGTCACAGTGTTCAGTTTAGACATATGTACAATGTTCGATGCAGAATAGACGTAGTTACCATACAATATACAATACTGTGCAGTGTACTAATATACAATACTATATAGTGCAAGGCAGAAATGGAGAAATGGGACGAGGTGCAATTTAGGTACAATTCACAGTAGGTGTACGAGTTGTAGTGCAAATCCTTTATCAATAAATATAAAGTGTAAGTGTGTTTGTGTGATCTAAAGTGTGGAGAGTGGGTGCTGCAGTGTGTTGTTTGTTTGAGTGAGTGTGTGCGTGTGGGTGTGTGTGCTGTGTGCATTTGATGGTTGTTGCATAGTGATTATTGTTCGTTTAGCGATTATTGTTCATTTAGCAGCCTGATGGCCTGGGGATAGAAGCTTAGGTCAGCTTAGGTCAGACAGACAGTGGGAGGAAAATGGGTGTACTCAATCAAGGAGGGTATTGAAGGCCACGACAAGTACAAAGCCAGGTTCGTAGCTAAATGTTTAAATACAGAAGGAAGGTACTCCATGTTTAAATACAGAAGGAGGGTGGCTACATGTTTAAATACAGAAGGAGGGTACTCCATGTTTAAATACAGAAGGAGTGGATTCCATGTTTAAATACAGGAGTGGATTCCATGTTTAAATACAGAAGTGGATTCTATGTTTAAATACAGAAGTGGATGATTTAATCATCGCAGCGGACAACACAAGAAACCTAGGCAGGTTAAAACATTTTCTAGGCATGGACTTCGAACAGTCTGCCAGTTGTGTAAAAATATCCCAGAAGAGATATGTGGAGAAAATCCTGAAACGTTTTGACATGCAAGAATGTAGAACAAGGGAAACACCATGTGATCAAAAACTAGACTACCAAGAGGATGCTCAGAAACTGACAGATGTAAAAATGTACAGAGAAGCTGTAGGTAGCCTCATTTATTTGACAACATGTACTCGCCCTGACCTATGTTTTGTAGTGAGTAAATTGTCACAGCATTTTGCTGACCCCACAGAGGAGCACTGGATGCCTGCTTGCCTCAACGCCCTGTAGCTCTCACCTCCATAGCCATGAAGTGCTTTGAGAAGCTAGTAAAGGGCTACATCTGCTCCTCCCTCCCCATCAACATGGACCCCCTGCAATTTGCATACCGCCCCAACAGGTCCACGGAGGACGCCATAGCCCATGTGCTGCACACAGCAGCATCACACCTGGACAAGAGGCAGGGGAACTATGTGAGAATGCTATTCATCGACTACAGCTCGGCATTCAATACCATAGTCCCCTCCATACTCATAGCCAAGCTCAGGGACCTGGGCTTGAACTATGACCTCTGCCAGTGGGTCTTGGACTTCCTGACTGGCAGACCCCAGGTGGTGAGAGCAGGCAACTGCACCTCCTCATCCATCACCCTCAACATAGGAGCCCCCCAGGGCTGTGTTCTGAGTCCCCTCCTCTACTCCCTGTACACACACGACTGTGTGGCTCAGCGGAGTAGCAATACAATCATCAAATTTGCTGACGACACAGTGGTGGTGGGCCTGATCTCTGCCAACGACGAGAGGGCCTACCTGGAAGAGGTCAAGGTCCTGGCGGGATGGTGCCAGGAAAACAGCCTCTCCCTGAACGTCAGCAAAACAAAGGAGATGATTGTGGACTTCAGGAGGTCGGGGGTCAAGGACTACAGCCCCCTCAGCATCGACGGGGCACCGGTTGAGAGAGTCAACAGCTTTAAGTACCTCGGAGCCTACATATCCGAGGACTTGACATGGACCGCACACATTGACAGTGTTGTGAAGAAGGCACGACAACGCCTCTACTTCCTCAGGCGCCTAAGGAAGTTCCAAGTCAGTCAGAAGATCCTTAAGAACTTCTACTCATGTACAATAGAGAGCATCTTGACCGGCAACATCACCTCCTGGTTTGGGAATAGCACTGCACAAGACCGAAGCAGACTACAAAGAGTGACACGTTCAGCCGAACGCACAATTGGAGGGGGGCTCCCCACCCTCCAGAACATTTACAACAAGCGTTGCAAGGGCAAGGCTAAGAGAATCATTAAAGACTCCAGTCACCCGAACAACTGCCTCTTTGAACTGCTGCGGTCAGGCAAGCGATACCGGAGTCTCAAGGCGAGCACAGAAAGACTCAGAAGAAGCTTCTATCCCCAGGCCATCAGGCTGCTAAACGAACAATGAATGAACACTACACAACAACAACCACCAAACGCACATAGCACACACATCCACACGCACACACTCACTTTAAACAAACACACTGTAGCACCCACTCCACACACTTTATAGCACACACCCACTTTAAACAAACACACCGTAGCACCCACTCCCCACACTTTATATTTATTGATGAAGGATTGCACTACAACTCGTACACCTTACTGTAAATTGTACCTAAATTGTACCTCATCCCATTTCTGCTTTGCACTAGATAGTACTGTACATTAGTACGCTGCATAGTATTGTATATTATATGGTAACTCAGAACATTGTACATATGTCTATACCGAACACTGTGACCTCATTTTCTTCTTCTAAATTACATGCTATACTATGTTATTTGATACTATCTTGTCTAGCACAGTCTCTGGAGCGTAACAGTAAGAAGCATTTTGTATGAAAGTATTCTGTACTTCTGTATGACAACTATTAAAGAAACTTGAAACTTGAAACTTGATTACAGCAAAACATGTTTTTCATTATCTCAAAGGTACAGCAGATAAACAGCTTTGTTTCAGAAAGAGCAGCGAGGGCTTAGGGCTTAAAGCCTACAGTGATGCAGATTGGGCGGCAGACACCACAGACAGAAGAAGTACCACAGGGTATTGTGTGAGTTTGAACACAAACAGCTCACTGGTTTTGTGGAAAACAAAGAAGCAGCCCACAGTGGCACTATCAACTTGTGAAGCCGAATGCATGGCCCTAGCTATGACAATACAGGAATGTATTTATCTAGAACAACTGCTCGAAGGAATGGATACCTATGTATATAAGAAAACTGTTGTTTATGAAGACAACCAGGGAACCATTGCAATTGCTAGAAACCCTGTGTGCCGACAGAGGTGTAAACATGTGGATATAAAATATCATTTCATCAGATCTGTCATCAGGGAAGAAAAGATGACACTTGTTTATTGCCCGACAGACGACATGGTAGCAGACGCTATGACGAAGCCTGTTTCCAAACTGAAATTGAGAAGATTTGCAGAGGTCATGTTTGGTGTGTAAATATTGCCTGTTTTTTTTTTTATCATTTTTTTTTTATTATTATTCACATGAAACAAAACACATTAAACACAATCACAATACATAGAACTTCACAAGAAAATAACAAAAACAATAATAATACAGAATAACAATTTATACAGACAAAGAAAAAAGAAAACAGAGTTCAACCTTCTAATTCCTAAATCCAAGGGGTACTATCTAATAAATGGTCTTTCCCAGTGTTCAGCCCCGATTCCCGGCCGTGTGACCTTATATTAATAAAACGTACATCTCCAATTCACCACAAGGACCACTTTTTGAGAACACAACCCGAAAACAGAGCAATGAACCTTCATGAAAAAACAAAAACCTGTAGAGGTGTTCCATAGACTCACAGAGACCAAACAGTGAAGAAATTGTTAAATAGCTGCCCCCCCATTAAATCCCCAGCTAAACTCAAGAGGACAAGACAAAAGACAAGACAGACAAAACATTTCCTCCTCCCCCTCCCAAGAGACCGCCGGACCCCCCCGATCAAGCACCCCAACCCCACTCAGCCGCACACGGCGGTCCTTACCTTCTCAGCTGCTGCGAACCACAGGTCAATGCCAGCCTGTCCTACCCCAATCACCCGCGCTGTGGATATCTCAAGATAAATCACATCCAATAGTGTTAGGGACCAATTAATCACTGTAAGCTTCTCAGGCTCCTTCCATCTCATTGCTATTAGCTTCCTCGCTGCTGTGACACCCGCTAGGACAACCCTTTTTAGTTGAACGGACGCAGGTAGTGTCGTTATATCGTTCAGGAGTAGCGTAACAGCTGTGAATGGGATAGTTAAGCCACACAGGTCTGAAAGTTTGTCCGTTATTGACCTCCAGAAGCGGGCCACTGGTGGGCAATCCCAATACATATGCATATAAGTGCCAGTGGCCTTTTGAGAGCACAAAGTGCACCGAGAGTCGGTTATCAGTCCCATAGCAAATAGCTTCCTAGGTGTAAGATAGGTCCTATGAATATAATTAAAATTAATTTGCTGGTGATTGGGGTTGCGGGAAGATAATGCCACATTTGCCCAAACATCATCCCAGTCAAACTCGGGGTCCAACTCCGGGATATCCACACGCCAGATTGTATCCAATGATACATTTTTATACGTGGATTGAATTAAGAGCGTATAAAAGTCTGAGACAAACCCTCTGGATGTCGTCCTGTCCACTATGAGCCTGAGGAAGGGGTGTGGGTGCAAAGCTTGAGCCCACGGCACGCCATGCGCCCTCAGTGCTGACCTTAGTTGAAGGTAAAGAAAGAAGGACTCGCCGGGAAGATCATAAAATTCTCTTAAGTCCTGAAACGCACGGAGGCCGTTCTTATCATAAATATCCTCCAGAGTATGCACTCCCCTCCTTTGCCATTGAGGAATATTAACCGGCTTGTGCCCAACAAGTAATTGCTGGTTATTAAAAATTGGAGAGTCCAGGTGCCATGGGCATTTAACCCCACACGACCTCTGTACATTACGCCACGTTTGGATCACGTGAGTTATGATCGGTCCATACCTCAGCCGGCATTTCGAAATAGAGACAGTGGAGTACATTACATCCTGCAATCTTAGCGGTGAGACCGCCGCCGCTTCTAAGGAGCGCCACGATACAGCCTCTACAGGGTCTAGCCAGCACATCAGAGGTCTCAGTGAAAAGGACCAGAAATAAAGCTTAAAATCAGGGATTGCGAGGCCCCCATCTTGTTTTCTACGTTGAGTAGTAGCCCTTTTGATTCTCAGGCGTTTGTTATTCCAGATAAACTTAGATACCATCGATTGTACCTTGCGCCAGTGGTCTATTGGAGGGGGCAGGGGGAGCATTGAGCTAACAAAATGTATCCTAGGCAGGACGTTCATTTTGATTATGGAAGCCCGGGCTTGTAAGGAGTTAGGAAGGGGCGACCACCTGTCTAGATCCTGGCGTATTTTATCATAAGTACCCGTGAAGTTGTACTTAGTAGTTTGGTTCAGCGTGGGGAATATCTCTATGCCCAAGTATTTAAAATGTTCTACTATGGGGATATCAGCTGGTAATCGTACCGCCTTGGCCAGCTCATTAAGAGGTAGGCAGGCTGATTTGTTCCAGTTAATCTTAAAGCCTGACATTTTACCAAAGTCGTCGATTATTCTCAATAATTTTGTGGCCGACCGGGAGGGGTCGTCCATGAAAATCAGCAGGTCATCCGCATAGAGAGCAATTTTGTGTGGAGTATTATTGACCATTATGGGGACGATGTCCTCCGATTGCCTAATAAATTGGGCCAAAGGTTCGAGGGAAAACGCGAACAGTCCTGGGCTCAGAGGACAACCCTGTCTAGAAGATCTGGAGACTGGAAAGAGTGTGGAACAGTTTTTGCCTGTCAGTATCATCGCAGACGGCGAGGCATACAGGACTTTAATCATATGAATAAAACTCTTCCCAAGACCCATGACCTCAAGTACCTTCCACAGGTATGACCACTCAAGTCTGTCAAACGCCTTCATGACATCCAAAGACAGAACTGTGGACGGAGTTGTATTGTCTTTACTGTTATCGATTACATGCAACAGCCTCCTAAGATTATCTGTAGCCAGACCCCCCGGGATAAAACCAGTTTGATCGCAGTGTACCAATACCGTCATAAATCTCTGCAGGCGGCGGGCCAGCACCTTGGCAAACACTTTTAAATCGGCCCAGAGAAGACTCAAGGGCCTATAGCTACCACAATCATTGGGATCTTTATCCTTCTTGAGAAGTAAGGAAATCAACGCCATGTTGACATCTCTTGAGAACTCCCCTTGCTCGATAGCATAATTGATCATATCGAGCATTAATGGACCCAGTTGGTCCCAAAAAGCTAAATACACCTCGGGTGGAATACCATCCCAGCCTGGTGCCTTGCCCCTCTGCATTTCAGCAATCGTCTCCCTCAACTCCATAAGAGTGATCGGTTTCCCCAGTTCCTTGGCCTCTTCCTCAGAAATGTGGGGTATCTCAAGCCCGCCAAAGAACGATTCAAATTTAGAGTCGTCGAGATTAACCTCTGAGCTATATAACTGCGAGTAAAACTCTTTAAAAGTGTCGTTGATCCTTTTCGAATCAGTAGTGATTGTACCCTGTCGCGTCTTGATCGAGGGGATATCCGAGAAATGATAATTCAAGCGTATTTTCATTGCCAATAGATGGCTAGGCCTGGAGCCGTGAAAGTAGTAATTTTGCCTTGTCCTATGTATCAAGAACTCAGACTGTTGTTTAAGTATGGAGTTTATTTCCTTCTTGACTATCTTACGTTGTGTGTTTAGTCGATCACTATAGTTAGTTTGCAAAGATGCGTATAGATCTGCATATAATGTTTCCAGTCCTTCTAGTTTTTTTGACCGGGATTTACGTAAGTTGGAGGCGAAAAGTGTGACATGACCCCTGATAAATCCTTTCAATGCGTTCCATAGGACCCTGGGGTCATCGACCGTGCCAACATTGATCTGCAAGAATTCAGCTAGTTTACTCCTGAACTCAGAGCAGAAATCATCGTTCTTTAATAAGGTTGAGTTAAAACGCCACCTGGGAGCTCTCGTGGAGAGCCTGCCAAAGGTTGCCACAAGGAAAATCCCCTTGTGGTCCGAGAGAGCCAGGGGAACCAATGAGACGTCAAAACTATCAAACAAATTAGGGGATGCGAATGCATAGTCTATTCGAGAGAAGATTTTGTGTCTGGCAGACAGGTGAGAGTAATCCTTGAGGGTGGGATTGGATAAGCGCCATAGGTCTGCGAGCCCAGTGTCCTGGGCCCACATCCTGAGGGCCTTAGAGGACCGCTTTTGGTCGCTTGTTTCAGAGGATCCGGACCTATCCATCTCCGCATCCCAGCACGCATTAAAATCGCCACCCACAATGAGAGCGTATCCAGTAAGTTCCAACATATTCTTCGTGATTGTATTATAGAACGCTGAATCAAATGTGTTAGGGGCATACAATGCTATTATTGCCATCTTCCTATGAGAGAACTCAACTTTTGCTATAGTAATCCTTCCCTCCGTGTCCGACCACACATCCAGGACTTTGATATCAAGGTTACGTCTTGTAACTATGACGACTCCTTTCGTCTTATCATCGGCTGAGGATGAGGAGATAACGTGATATTGTCGATTTGCTAGCCTTGACACATCACCCACCAATAAATGCGTCTCACTAAGGAGAGCAATGTCAATATTTCTTCTCTTCAATAACCAAAGGACACTGGCACGCTTGTGTGGGGCGTTAAGACCTCCTGCGTTCTAAATTAAGATATTCAGTTTAGCCATGGTCGAGTTTGTCTAAATGCGTAGAGAACATACCAGTGCAGCCAGGCTGAGTACAGAGGCGCTGATCCAGGCGGGCCCAGACGGTCAATCCCAGGAGTTCAGAGGAGGAACAATTACACACATATAAGACAACAGCACATAAAACACATAAAAATACCACCCCAGTTACAACCCCCCCTCCTTCTACTCTAAACCCTAACCCACCCGTCCTATTATAAGCCCTCCTATACCCACTCTCCAATCCCCACCCTATGCCCCATCCACTAAGGATGGTCATCTTCCTATCATTTCCCACTAGAGTCATGGATCCAATAAGGCGCTCCCCACTCCGACCCCCCTCTAGATAAACCCCTGATTAAACCCCCACTAGTCCAATAAACACAAATAATAATAAAAATAAATTCCATAAAGATATCGGTCGAAAACCACCTGAGCCTTGGCCCTAACATGAGATAACCATAATGGAAAAAATAGACATTATTATATAATAACTCAACATCACACCTGCAACCATCTATTTCCGAGTCTGCGCTTCAACGTCGCAATGTTATAGCACAAATGGATAAAGGAAAATTCAAAACAAAATTAAATTAAAGCATACCAGCCGATAGTCTAAGGCAGGATCGGGTCACAGGTAAATTGTGCAAAATTGTGCAAACAGATGTCATTTAAACAACGACAATAATAAGAAAGGGAAAAAAGGGGGTTATGGTCAAAGTGCACACCTGTAACAGTCCCTCTGATCAGGCACAACGGCTGAAATGACATAACCTATGTAAGAATAGAATTAAACACATTCATTAATCCGGGGATGGTAATAGGCAATACCTGACACAACCTGTTATCATATATTGTTCCAATAAAGATATCGATCGAAAATCACCGTGAGCCTTGGCCCTAACATGAGATAACTATAATGGGAAAAAAAAGTCATTATTATATAACAACTCAACATCAACCCTGCAACCATCTATTTCCGAGTCTGCGCATCAACGTCGCAATGTTATAGTACAAATGGATAAAGGAAAATTCAAAACAAAATTAAATTAGAGCATACCAGCATATAGTCTAAGGTAGGATCGGGTTCCAGGTAAATTGTGCAAACAAATGTCATTTAAACAACGATAATAAGAAGAAGGGGAAAAGTGGGTTATGGTCAAAGTGCACACCTGTAAGTTCCCCTCTGATCAGGCACCACGGCTGGAATGACATAACCTATGTAAGAATAGAATTAAACACATTCATTAACCCGGGGATGGTAAAAAGCAATACCTGACACAACCTGTTATCATATCTTGTTTATATATATATTCAACCGATCTTCTCCTACCGGAGCCCAAAGCTCAAAACAGCCTGGATATAAAAATAACAGCATACAAGAAGTTAGTTAAGGACCCGATCACTGTTGAATTGTGCGAGCCGATTACACTTAAACAGCAACAACAACCAAAGTGCGTAAATATTAACGGGTCTCGAATGTCTCAGCGCAGACGATAGACGCAGCCCGCTAGCTAGCCCGAGGCTAGCGCGTAAGCTAGTGATGAATCCGGATAGCACGTTAGTCTATTATGTACATTGTTCAGCTAGCTCGTTAGCTTCCAAAGAGGCGATACACAAGTACGACCATGAGGTCAGCTTTAGCAAGTAACAGAAGTCATTGGGAAGCCCCGCTAGTTGGATGGGCAGTGGGCAGTTAGCATGTCTGGGCATGACAGCAAGTGTTTGTGAATAGCCGGTGTGGTAAATTCCCACAGAACTTCTACAATAATTTGAGGTTATTGTAGTACAGTACAAATGAGATTGATTATCTGGAAGGAGGAGAAAGGGATCATACTTGATAGAATTGTTGATCTCCTCATCTGACTTAAGCAGATGAGGAATAAACGTGTACGCCAGACAAACCAGAACTGTAGTTCAACTCAGCTGATTTATTTGAGCCAGGGCCAAGAGTGAATAAAAGGTTGCCTTTCACATACAAAGGATTTATCAGAAAACATTAACATGGCTGCTGTGTACAGGAATCAACAAGGTTTGCATCTCAAACCCCAACATGTACATAAAACAGTCACTCGTTAACATAATTTGAACATACATAGTTTACTGTAGGCCCCTTTTTATATGAGTAAGCCTGGTTTCTAAGATAAGTATCTTTACATTCTATTTTAACCAACCATGGGTCCATGATTTACTCACATAAAAAGCAGCACAGTCTCTCTGGTGGAAGGAGCGGTGGAGCCCAACAGACCCCTGGGGTCGGTCTGGTCTGAGGGCTCCCGAATTACCAATTTGTCTCCTCCTATATACTACAATTTCTAGCCAATAATAGAATTCAGTTCACTATTACAGTTGATCCAATCATGCGTCTCCTGTGGGCGCTTTCCTGTGGGGGCTGGCAGCCCCCACCTCCGGGCCGTGGCGACGCGATGGGACAGAGACAGAGGGGGCCCGTCGGTGGCCCCCGTCGGTGTGGTCCCCCGCTGAGCACAGAGGGGTTCTGCTGGTGGCCCCCGTCCGTGTGGTCGCTGTGTTGGGTCTTGTCTCACGAGGGGGGGCTGGCATGATGTCCTCTGGTGGGGGGGTGTGAATACTCTTTGACCTTTTGGGCCTTTACCATACAGTACTAATCTGGTCACATTAGGTGTGACCTTTATCTATCCAACTGTCCCTGCGTCTCATTCCTCATTTAGCCCTGCAACCACTTCTGCTAAACAGTATACAAGGTTATTTATGAAATTCAACTCAATATTTACCACACCGGCCCTAACAATGTATTCAGGCCTACATCGCCAAGTCACTCACCCGATATAGTTATCAAGCTACATTCTCGGGTATCCCCTCGAGATATTCCTTCGCTTTATCCAACGACCAAAATGAACGCCGACCATCGACCTTATCCAACACAGATAATTTCGTGGGAGCGAATAGCGTGGGCCTCAGGCCTAGTTTCCATAGCCTGGACAAGACCACTTTGTATTCGCCTCTCTGTGCTTGAACCTCCGGTGTAAAGTCTTCGAAAATGGCCACTTTGTGATCGCCAAGCCTCAGATTACCCCTTCTGGCACGAGCCGACCGCATGATGAGTTCCCTCTGCTGAAGCCTGTTCAGCTTGACGATGATGGGCCTCTGCTCTTTGTTCACACCAGGAATGGACCTGCCCGCTCTGTAGGCCGACTCACAGACGGGAGGCGAGGGGAGGACGTCATTTCCCAGTATTTTTTGCAGCAATTCCGGCATGGTCTCAGAGAGACGCCCTTCCCCGCTGCCCTCCGGTACTCCAACAATCCTGATGTTGTAGCGTCTCTCCCGGGACTGTATTTCCTCAATTACCGACTGTAGTTTGGTAACTTCAGCCTGCCTAGCCAGCAGGGAGGACTCGAGATCCACCATCCTCTCGCCCTGTAATGATACCTCCGTCGTTAGCGCAGCTAGCTCGGTAGCATTAGCCGAGGAGACAGCGTGCAGCGACTCCATCTTGTCTATCAGCGGGACGACCGCCAGCCTTATTTCCTCTGATATCTCTCGATGAAGGTTGACACAAAAATCCGCCAGCACTTTCTTTTGTGCTTCAGCGGAGCGTGTCTCAGACTCTGCATGTAGCTTGGTCATGACCAAGAGCACAGCTTCGCTTATCTCACCGACACCGGGCGATGGTGCGGCCAGGCCCGGTGGTGGTTTGCTGGTTGGGGCGTGTGGTAGTTTTCAGTCAAAGCAAACTGTGTATATATTATTTTGTACAACACAACCAACGATTACAGAATGGCAACAAAAACAGGTACTATACATTCACAAATTTCTCCCCCATCTCCCCTCTCTCTGTAACACAACGAGGCATAGACACACATCTCTGACTTGGTACAGGCAGCTGCCTGTCTCAGATTTCCTCCTCATGGGGGAAGATGAGACATGCAGGCGCTGATTAAGTGAGAGACAGTGGCTGTTTGATCTCCTGGGAAAGTCAACAAATGTGTGGTTTTACAGCTCTGAGATCGACCAAGCGACTAGAGAACCATCTGGTCAGACAGATTGAATATACAAAGATACTAAAGAAACGGCCTTATAAGGCGCCAGACAAGCCCCACTAAGGGGGGCTGCTGTCTCTTCTAAGACAAAGGACAGCAGATGTAGCAGAGATCAAAGAGAGACCGTTTGAGTCCACTCTGTGACCTAATAGGGTATCTTGAACTGCGGGAAAACGCCCAGTAATAAATTCAGTCTTAAACGTCACTGTAGGGCTTAGCCTATTGAGAGCTAAAACAAGTGTTCTCCAATTAGAAAGCTCGATGCGAGTTTTTGGATACGCCCGCCTGTCGTAACATTAGAGGCGGAGCCTAGATTTGAATATGACAAACTCCTCGATGGGAGAGGAACACAGAACCCCCACGAGACCAGACCAGGAAACAACTAGCAGAATACACACTCTTTTCTCCACTAGATATTGAGGAAACCGCGAGCAGAAAGACGGCCCCGCAACTACCATCTTGGAGAAGCCGAGACACGAGAATGTTTATAGACAAGCTTTTTTATTGAGAATTTAGTCTGAATTCTACGATCCTCCGGCATATTGGATGCATCTCGTAGGTTCATTGCACATATTTCTTTTGTAACATCTGTTGAAATCCTTTTTCATCAAAAACGGATTCTCTTCAAACTGCTCGGAACTCGATTTCTTCAACCGCCGCGCCGTGTACTAGCAGAAACCATAATATACATGGTTATCTGCATTTGTAGCTCAGTAGTACTTCAAAGAGCTTTTTAAGGTTTAAACACAACGCAGAGTACGAAGATTAAGCTAGGAAGATACTACATTTTTGGTGCTGTGATCCTTGAATAGAAACGTCCGTTTTGAACGACAACAAAAGAGAAATTATTTTTTTCCTCTTTCTTCACCTCGAACATCAACAACAACAACAGATCGTCTTCGCGTAGCCGGAGAGTTACCAAAAAGGTGAGTGTTATGGAGTGTACGGGTGTTCAATTCGAACCAAAGGGGGGTTTGCTAAAGACTTAACCTCATGTGAACATGAAGTAATAAGTGATGAGTTGGGTGTTCTGAATAGAAGGGGAAGCTCTGTGGAATTGGGTACAGGGAAGTTCCACTGGAGAACTGTTGTACAGAGAATATGGGGAAGTGTACAGAGCGCTGTTACTATTCAGAACATGCAAGTCAGATATGGTAAGGATGAGTGTGCACCGCCAAAACTGGTTTGCGAGACAGGTTATAAGCGTCGTATTGCGACTGACTACGGTTTTTCTGGCCAGGAAGCCACGGTGGTCCGTTTTGCGTGCGATGGTGCGCTTCTCGAGGGATTATTAGAACCCTAGAAAATAATACTCGAGACGTGGAGCGCAGTTAATAAGGAATGATTTGGGTGTTCTGAATGGAAGGGGAAGCTCTGTGAAATTGGGTGCGAGGAATAGTTCCACAAATGGAGCTGAAGTACAGAGAATATGGGAAGAGGACAGAGCGCTGTTACCATTCAGAACATGCGAGTTAAGTGTGGTAAGCATGAGGAGAACCTTCGGGACCGGGGAGTGGCGTGTGGGGTTACAGAGTACGGGGAATAGTTCTACGGAGGAGCTGAAGTACACCCAGATACGTGGCTTTTTAATAAAAGCGGGGTCTGGTTCGTGCTCAAAGTTAAACGGTGGTACGTGTGCGTGTTAGGACCGTGCCGGGCAGACTGTAAGGGTCTTGTTTGATTTTGAGCGCAGCAGGCGTGTTAATTAACTGCGTTAGGCTGTAACAAAATAAGTACTTAAAGAAAAGTCGATTAAAATGCTATAGAAAGCAATATAGTAAACTTAAACACTGTCTATAGTACGGAGGGTAAATATGCCTGATGTTGCATTTAGGAAGTTGCGCGGTGGTTGTTGACGGGATGTGGGGATCTACCGCGGGCATCAGGGACTAAAATAGGTTAGTTATGAATGATGTTGCAGCTATGGTTAGGCATTATTTGTGTATGAGTGGAAGGACTTATGGTTATGTTGTACGTTGTGTGATATAGTATGGATTAAATCTGTAAATTGGCACTTAATATATGACTGAGAACGTTTTTTTTTAATATTGGATATGGTACATAGGGACGAGCGCCTCGTCCATTGAGCCACCCAGCTGTAGGTAAAAGTGCAGCGCGTGCATGCTCGTCGGTGCTCGTGCTGGACAGAGCGCGTTCTCGTCAGGACTCGTGCGTGTCATGGCGCGAGGCTAGGCTAAAGCTACATGCTATGACCGGCTAGCTTGAAGCTATGTGCTATGAACAAATAGCTCGTCGTGGCTCGCATGGGATGTTCAGTACTGTATGTTGTGGAAGCGGAGGAATTGCAGTATAACTGTATTGTCTTTTATGAGGAATGGGCTAATGTTTACAAAATATTGGCTGGGAGTTTAAACGTGTGCAGGATGCACGGTGAATGAGTGGGCCGCCTTAGTGTGCGCGCATGCGCACTTGTGAGAAAGGTCATTGTGTGTGAGGCGGAGTGACTGAAATTAATTATGATGTGGTTGAAAGTGCACTAGGTGGCGCCAGAGTCAACCTGGGCAACGCGGCCGTTTTAAGTGATTGTGATGTGGTTGGAAGTGCACTAGGTGGCGTTAGAGTCAACCTGGGGCACGAGACCGGTTTTTGGAGGGGTGTGGAGGTGACCGTTGTGAGGGTATTGGTGTTACGCTAGGGGGCGGTAGAGGCATTTTTGACTCCCGTCCTGAGGTAGTGTTGTGGTATATGGTTAGGTGTACGTAATGTCCCTCTCCCGCTCTCTTCTCTCTCTCTCCCCCTTTCTTCCCCTCTTCCTCTCTCTCCCTTCTCTCCCCCTCTCCCGCTCTCTATTCTCCCTCCCTCTCCCCCTTTCTCCCTCTCTTCCTCTCGCTCTCTTCCTCCCCCTCTCCCGCTCTCTTCCTCTCTCCCTCTCTCTCTCTCTTTCTCCCTCTCTCTCTCTCTCCCTCTCTCTCTCTCTCCCCCTTTCTCCCCCTCTTCCTCTCTCTCCCTTCTCTCCCCTTCTCCCGCTCTCTTCCTCTCTCCCTCTCTCTCTCTTTCTTCCCCTTTCTTCCCCTCTTCCTCTCTCTCCCTTCTCTCCCCCTCTCCCGCTCTCTTCCTCTCTCCCTCTCTCTATTTCCCTCTTCCTCTCGCTCTCTTCCTCCCCCTCTCCCGCTCTCTTCCTCTCTCCCTCTCTCTCTCTCTTTCTCCCTCTCTCTCTCTCTCTCCCTCTCTCTCTCTCTCCCCCTTTCTCCCCCTCTTCCTCTTTCTCCCTTCTCTCCCCTTCTCCCGCTCTCTTCCTCTCTCCCTCTCTCTCTCTTTCTTCCCCTTTCTTCCCCTCTTCCTCTCTCTCCCTTCTCTCCCCCTCTCCCGCTCTCTTCCTCTCTCTCTCTCTCTATTTCCCTCTTCTTCTCGCTCTCTTCCTCCCCCTCTCCCGCGCTCTCTTCCTCCCCCTTTCCCGCTCTCTTCCTCTCTCCCTCTCTCTCTTTCTCCCTCTCTCTCTCTCTCCCCCTTTCTCCCCCTCTTCCTCTCTCTCCCTTCTCTCCCCTTCTCCCGCTCTCTTCCTCTCTCCCTCTCTCTCTTTCTTCCCCTTTCTCCCCCTCTTCCTCTCTCTCCCTGCTCTCCCCCTCTCCCGCTCTCTTCCTCTCTCCCTCTCTCTCTCTCTCTCTCTTTCTCCCTCTCTCTCTCTCTCCCTCTCTCTCTCTCTCTCTCCCCCTTTCCCTTTCTCTCTCTCTCCCCCTCTTTCTCCTTCCCCTCCTCTCTCTCCCCTCTCTCCCTCCCTCTCTCCCTCCCTTTCTAACTTCCCGCACTTCTTCCTTCCCCTCCTTTCTCTCCCCTCTCTCCCTCCCTTTCTCTCTTCCCGCACTCCTTCTTTCCCCTCTCTCTCTCTCCCCTCCCTCTCTCTCTCTCTCTTTCCCTCCCTCCCTCTCTCCTTCTCTCTCTCTTCCCCTCTTTCTTTGGCCCCCTCTCTCTCTCTCTCTCTCTCCCCCTCTCTCTTTTTATCTCTTCTGTAACTTTCTTTCTTTTCTCTCTCTCTCTCTCTTCCTCCTCCTCCATAGGAGGCGTTTGGGCAGTTGCAAAGTATGGCATATTGTGTAATGTGTTTTATGGTTTGAAACAGGTCTGTATGGGACTGTGTGCCCCCCCCTCCCCTCTCCTGGTTTTCCTTCGAGACCCCCCCCCCCCCCCCCCCCCCCCACGCGCTGATTTCTGCCCTGGCTTTCTTTCCTAATTTCTGGGTCCCTTTTGGGGGATCCAGTCTGGGGTCTGGGACATTGTAGGCAGGGTCTAGACAGAGTACTGACGGTATGGGTGTTGTATGTGGGGATTAATTGAGCAATTGAGGTTGACTAATGCTTGACTAATCTGACTAGTGAAAGATGGTGAAAGGCCAGACGGTGGAACGGCAGTCTGCACCACAGGGCTGGTTCGCAAGGACGATCGCAAGAATGAGGGGAACCAGTACGCCATCTGCATCGTCACCAATGACTCGGGGTGCCCTGGTCCGGTCGAAAAGGCTTATGAGGGAACTTCAGGAGATCGGACGACAGGGCGGCGGTTTTATTACAGTGGAGTTGGTTGGGGATAATCTGTTCAGCTGGGAGGTTAGGTTGTTTCAGTTGGATGTGGACTCCTTGTTGTGGCAGGATATGAAGGAGACTAAGACGGAGTTTATATTGCTGGGTGTCTCTTTTCCTCAGGATTTTCCGTTCTCTCCGCCGTTCATGCGGGTGCTCTCTCCGCCATTAGAACATGGTTATGTGAGTAAGGGTGGGGTCATATGTATGGAATTGTTGACACCAAGTGGTTGGTCTAG